>NC_082369.1:417500-717500 GCF_027477595.1 Haemorhous mexicanus
ACTTGGCTGCTCCAGTTCCAGGCAAAAAAAAAAAACCCAAAACATTGCCCGTGGCTGGGGGAAACCATTTGTGCTTCCTGCAGCTTCCAGCCATGGCAGGCTGGATTTAACTGCCAATGGAAATGAGAGAAAATCACCTTGGGCCTGGTGGGAGCCTGGGTGGCTGCAGGAGGAGAAATTCCTCCATGGAAAGGGTGGCCAGGCCTTGGAACTGGCTGGATTCCCATTCCTGCAGGGCTTGAAAGCCACGGGAATGTGGGACAGGGGACAGGGGTGGCTGGGCTCGATGGCTTGGAGGCTTTATCCAGCCCTGACCATTCCATGATTATTCTGGATGGCACCAAGGCCCCCCCAGAACCCCTGGCCCTGGTGGGGTTCCTCTCCCACCCCTCCTGGGTAGCACCAATGCCCCTTCCCAAAGAAATTCCTGAGGCCTCATTCCCGACATTTCCTGGGGACACTGAGGGACTGTCCTGTCCTGTCCTGTCCTTTGCAGGCTCCCCTGCTCAAGCAGAGAATTCCAGCTCGCTGCCCCTTCCCGAGCCAAGCCCAGCCCTGCAGAGCTCTCCTGGACAGGTGAGGGATGTGTCACACCTGAGCTGTTCCCTGGTTGCTGCAGGAGCTCTCCCTGTGCAGAATCCCAGCCCCAGCAGCTTCCCTGAACCACTGAGGAGAGGCCACGAGGGCAATCCTGGTCCTTGGGATGCTCCAGAGGGGAAAAGAGGAAAGGAAATTCCTGGAGCAGGAATTCCCAGGGCCAGGCAAACGCAGGGAGGAGACCCCAATCCCCAGGGAGCCCTGAGTGTCCCCAGACAGGGCAACCCACGGCTGTGGACAATCCCAAATTCCTGCAGTTTTCCATCAAAACCTGCCTTTCCTGGCCTGAGAGGTTTGTGACACCGAAACTGGAGTGACAGGGGGGCCAGCCCTGCCTGGCTGGGCAGGGACAGGGAGCTCTGGGGACACGGTGACACCAGCAGGGTCCGGGGCCCTGCAGCCACCCCCGGAGAGGCTTCAGCAGCTCCAGAGCCACCAAATCCCCTGATCCCTCTTTCCTTGCCATGCACCAACAAGGGGAAATTCCCAGTGCCCGTCCCCTCCTCCTGCTCTGGTCCTGCCAGCCCAGCCCTGCTCCAGAGCCCAGGGAGGAGCACCCCGGGCTCCCAAAACCGATTGTGATGCCAGCCCAGGTGGCCCAGAGGCCACAAGTCGTGCTGCCACTTCCAGTGGGACACATCAATCTGCTCCACACCTCCTGCAGAGGATCCCTGGATAACCAGGAGCATCCCACGGGCTCTTCCTGAAGGAATTTGTCAGCATCCATGAATTGCTGGGAGATTTATTCCTGCCAGCCCTAAAACTGCACACAAAGTAATGGGATTTGTCCAAAGCCTTTAACAGGCTGTTCCCCTTGATTTAAAGGCTGTTGAAGTGTCTTTATTTTCTTAGCACATTATTAATTCACACTCTGGCTCCGAGGTGCCTCCAGAGCTGGTGATTTGGGAATCAGAGCAGGACAGGGCAGCTGGAAGGGCTCAGGCAGCAAAGACCCAGCCCAGGGTAACTCCAGGCTGGGAATAAGCAAAGGTTATCCCTGCCTGGAGCTCTGCATGGAGCAGCCACGCTCAGCTCCACGGCTCCCAGGGCTCGGCACAAAAAATGAAATTATTCCCTGTGCCCAACTTTGGGAATTGCAATCCCAGTCCAAGGCTGGGGCAGCACTTCCTGAGGAGCTGGGAAATGTCACCTCCAGCCCCTCCAGGGGTTTCCAGCTCCCCCGAGGATGTTTCCCTCGGGGTGGGGTCCCTGAGCCTCACGGGAGGAAAGTCAGGATTTCATCAGGGCCACAAACGTGGGGACACCTCCTGAACACTCCAGGATCGTCCCTGGGGATCAAAATCCGGGGAAGGATCAGCCCAGTGCCACCCCCAGCCCGTCCCAGAGCCACCCCCAGCCCGTCCCAGAGCCACCCCCAGCCCAGTGCCAGCTCCCGACCCTCCATCCTGACAATCCTTTCCACGTAAGACTTTCCCCAATATCCAAATTAAACTCCCCTGGCACAGCTGCTCCCTCTTGTCCTGCAGTTCCCTGGGAGCAGATCCCGATTTCCCCTGGCTGCTCTTGTCAGGGATTGTGGAATATTTGTAAATACAGCCCCGCATTCCCTCATCCAAAGGCCCAAACCCAGCCCCCAACAGCACCGGGACATCCCAAACCCCCCCAGACCCACCCAGGCCAGGTGCGGTGGGAGAGCCTGGAAGGGGGAGCCTGGAAGGGGACGGGGATCAAACCCAGGAGCTTCCCCCGGGCAGCCTGGGCCGCCTCTTTTTGCGCTAATTTACATTTTCCCGGTCTTTAGGAGCTATTAAAGGAGGATGGGGCAGCTCCAGGCTCCCCTCAGCTCCAAGCCAGGGATAAGTTTACAGGAATTCAGCCCGGAAAACAGGGAGGGCGTTTCTGCTGTGTGCAAACAACCCCAGAAATGCTGAGTAATTCCTGGAGCACGGGAAGCAATCATTACTTTTAATTACCAATTAAATGACTCGGTAATTTCTTGCATTCAAGCAGCAATGGAACTGCAAACAATGCCAGGCAAATCGGGTCTTTAGCATTTAATTACCGGGCTCTGCCATGAATTATTGAGCAAATGGGCAAAGACTCAGCTCCGAAGAACTCCGGCGCTGCAATTAAAGGATTTTTGATCATTCCTGGGTCGGAGGCGCTGTTTGGAGCCGCCCTCCACGTGCGCCAACACCCGGAGCAGCGGCCGAGGCTCCCGGAGCTGAATTCCCCCAAAATAATCCAAATAATCCGGGCTGGAAACACGCGAGAGCGGGATCGTCAGTCCCAGCCTGGCCAGCTTTGCTCCTGCCACAGAATCCCAGACTGGGCTGGGCTGGAGGGAGCTCGAGCCCACCCAGAGCCACCCCTGCCATGGCAGGGACACCTCCCACTGTGCCAGGTGCCCCCAGCCCCATAAAACCCAGACCGGGACGGCAGCAGAGGCTGGACAGAGAGAGCACTCCCAAACCCAGGGCTGGACTCTGCCCCTGGGAAGGTCCAGGCGGGAATTCAGCCTGGGGCTGACCCCAGAGAGATCTCCAGGGCTGACCCCACAGAGCTCTCCAGGCAGGATCCCAGCCCTGGGAAGGTCCAGGCGGGAATTCAGCCCGGGGCTGACCCCACAGAGCTCTCCAGGCAGGATCCCAGCCCTGGGAAGGTCCAAGCAGGAATTCAGCCCGGGGCTGACCCCACAGAGCTCTCCAGGGGCTGACCCCAGAGAGCTCTCCAGGACTGACCCCACAGAGCTCTCCAGGCAGGATCCCAGCCCTGGGAAGGTCCAAGCCCGGGGCTGACCCCACAGAGCTCTCCAGGCAGGATCCCAGCCCTGGGAAGGTCCAGGCGGGAATTCAGCCCGGGGCTGACCCCAGAGAGCTCTCCAGGGCTGACCCCACAGAGCTCTCCAGGGCTGACCCCACAGAGCTCTCCCGGCAGGATCCCAGCCCTGTGAAGGTCCAAGCAGGAATTCAGCCCGGGGCTGACCCCACAGAGCTCTCCCGGCAGGATCCCAGCCCTGCCCTGGCTCCCAGAGCTCTCCCCTGCAGGGAAGGATCCCATCAGCTCCAGCCCAGCCCCAGCGGCTCCTGCCAGGCCAGGGGAGGAGCAGCCAGGGGAGGGCAGGGCTGCAGGGGCCAGCACGGCCCGAGCTCTCCCTGCCCTGGGAATGCCGAGTGCTCCCCGGCCCTGCATCCCCACCCGACGGTAAATCCAAGGAAAAATGGACTTTCCCAGGCCAGCACGGGCTGACTGTTGCCATCAAGGAATTCCAGAGGTGACAAGAGTGACCCCCCCCCTTGCCGGGGGAATTCTCTGGAATTGTTCAGCCCCTCCACCCACCCAGCTCGGAGGCAAACGGGAGCAGGAGAGGGAGGTGAAGAGGGAAAGCCAAGCCTGGCTGGATTTGGTCCATGTCCTTCCCAAAAGCACAACGAGTGTCCCAGCCTCTCCCTGGGGAGCGTTTTAACCTGGAGAACGCCCCTGCATCCCTGATTAATTCCATCCCTGATTCCTTCCATCCCTGATTCCTTCCATTCTTCCATCCCTGATTCCTTCCATCCCTGCATCCCTCCATCCCTCATTCCTTCCATCCCTCCATCCCTTCCATCCCTGCATCCCTGATTCCTTCCATTCCTGATTCCTTCCATCCTTCCATCCCTGCATCCCTCCATCCCTCATTCCTTCCATCCCTCCATCCCCCTGCATCCTTCATTCCTTCCCTCTGTCCATCCCTCCATCCCTCCAGGTTTTCCAGGACCTGTGGGGCCCTGCAGGGCCGAGCAGGAGCCCTGAGGAGCTGAGGGACCCCCAGGAGCCCCCCCCCAGAGCAGAGCTGCTCCTCCTCCTCCTCCTCTCTCCCTCCTCCTCCTCCCCCGCAGTGCCAAAGCCTCTCAGTCACTGAGATGAGCTGATAAAAATGCAGATCGATCCAGGGCCAGGGCTCAGCTCCCGGAAATCGATGCCGCTCCCATGCTGCGAGCTGCCCGGGGTTTTATCCACCCTCGGGAGCTCGGGGCTGCAGGGAGCCGGGGGATCCCATTCCTGCTTCCCTCAGGGAAGGTCCTGATCAAACCTGGCCAGGGCTCCCAGCATCTGGGGCAGGGAAGGGAGCTGGTGGATCAAAGGGGCTGCCCTGAGCTCCTTGAGGCTCCCCCGTTCCAGACTCTGCTCCAGGGATGGGCTGTGGGATGGACAGGATTAGGGAAGCCAGGGATGGCCACGGACCCCAAAAATCCCTCAAATCCCCTCAAAATTCCTTAAATAGTCCCAAAATCACCAGAAATCTCCATCAAAACCAGGGGGATCCAGCAGGGTCCTGGATCCCAGCAGGGTCCAAATCCCAGCAGGGTCCTGGATCCCAGCAGGGTCCTGGATCCCAGCAGGGTCCTGGATCCCAGCAGGGTCCAAATCCCAGCAGGGTCCTGGATCCCAGCAGGGTCCTGGATCCCAGCAGGGTCCAAATCCCAGCAGGGTCCTGGATCCCAGCAGGGTCCAAATCCCAGCAGGGTCCTGGATCCCAGCAGGGTCCTGGATCCCAGCAGGTCCCTCTGGCCCATCTCTCACCTCCTCCACGGCTTCCCCAGGGCCAGGGATGTCTGGCCTGGGTTGGGGGGAGTGACACCCACGGGACGGAGCAGGAGGGAAGGAGCAACCCCGGCACCAGGCCCCAAATCCTCTCATCCCACTGCTGGAACCCTTCCCCTTCCCTCTCCCCCTGTGCCAGGCAGGGACAGACGGGGGGACAGCACTGTCCTTCTGCAGCTGGGACCCCAGTCCTGCCTGGGGACCCGTGTGCCCCCACCCCACTCTGGGCTGCAGCTCCCACAGCTCCAGACTCCGTGCCAGCCTCCCCGGCTGCTCCCGCCCGTCCCTGCCCCTGCCAGGACACTCTGTGCCACGCCAGTGCCAAGCTCTCTCCATCACTGCCTGCTTTGTGTCCCTGCCGTGCCCTGGTGCTCAGAGGCATTCCTGGAAGCACCTTGGCAGCCAGGCTGGGATCCTGCTCCAGCAGGATCCAGCAGGATCCAGCAGGGCAGTGTCTGCCCCAGCCTGGCGGGACAGCAGGTCCCCTGGGGACAAGGCTCTGTCCCTGCTGCTCCCAGGGAACGTTCCTGTTGCCCCTGTCCTGCACAGCTCTGCAGAATCCCTGGGTTTACTCCTGCCCCTGGCAGCAGCTCTGCTTCCAGCCCCCTCCTTTCCCCTAGAGGAGCTTTGGGCACATCCCTGACCTGGATCCCATGCATGGAGCAGCTCCATGGGATTCTGCTCCTTCCACAGGAGACAGAGCATCCCCCAGCTCTGCCCCGCCCTGGCGCCCTTCCCCATCCCTCTGGAACCTCCCAGCTGCCCATCCCGGAGTGCCCGGCTCCATCCAGGAGTTCCCTCATCCCTCAGTCCTTGGCAAGGCTCAGCAGCTGCTGGGCACTCGTGGCCCAGCCCCAGCAGTGGCTCAGATCTGGATCCCAGCGCGGGATGCTCCAGGCAGGGAGGAAGGAATGAAAGGAGAGCGTTACAAAACCAGCCCTTGGAGCAGGGAGGGGAATTTGGCCGGCACCGCTCGCCCTCCCAGGCCTTAATCCCTTCGTTAGCACAGCCCGGCACAATTAAAGACAAACTCCCAGCCCTGCAATGCAGAGGGGCTGCGGGAGATCCCCGGAATTCAGGGAATTCAGGTACCGGAGTCTCCGGCCTGAGGAGCCCTTCCCACCCCGGGCAGCTCCATGGGGCTGATCCAGGGATTTTCCAGCTGAATTCCCCCAACCAAGAGCTCTCCCAGGCCAGAGGATCCCTCATGCCCCGGGCTGGGCCAGCTGGGAGCCCCAGGGCAGTGTGGGGACAGCGAGGCTGGGGTGGCACAGCCACCTCTGCTCCCACGGGGACACCACCAAGGGAGCTGTGGGATCATGGAATGGGGTCAGGGACACCTCCCACTGCCCCAGACTGCTCCAAGCCCTGGCCAGCCCGGCCTCCAGAGCCATTCCAGCCTGGAAGAGCATCCAGCAGCTCCTGCCCTGCCTCTCTGGGAGCTCCCAGGAGTCTGCTCCTCTCCAGGACCCAAAAGCTGCGGCTCCCCTGTGGGCTCAAGGGTCTCTGCTCCAACCCTCCCTGCTCCAAACCATTCCCACGTACTGGGGAATCCCAGCAGAAGCCAAAAGTGCTTCCAAAGAAAGGCTTGGATTCCAAAAATCCTCCTGAAGGAGGTTCTGTATGGACCTGGTGGGCACCAAGCCCTGCCAGGCCAGGAAGGGAAAGCCACACAAGGCCGTGGGAGGATGTTGAAATCCATGGATACGCCTGTGCTGCCCGACCCTGGGAGCTGCCCAGGCTGCAGCCCTGCACCTCAGGCACGCCCCAGCTTCCCAGCAGCATCCTGCCCTTCCCACAGCACAGGCTCCTTCGGCAGGGGGCTGTGGAAGGCTCTGGTGGGTCCCTCCCTCGGGATCCCGGCTGGTCTCCACACAGACCCAAAGCCAGGCACGGCTGGAATGGGAATGGGAACGGGCAGCTCTGTCCCACCAGCCGGGCACGACTGGGATCAGCAATTCCAGACCCACTCCAGATCCCTCTTTTGGGTGCCCACCGCTCTTCCCTGCAGGTTCCAGCCCCTTCTTCCAGAAACAGCCTCCAGCTCCCCCCTAAATCCCAGTTTTGCATCCCTGGCCCCACGCCCTGGAGCACTCCCATCCCGCAATTCCCTCCCCAGCCCTGGTTACTCCTTTAAGCCCGGGTTACCGCCCGGCCCCGGGCTGCAGCTCAGCCTCACGGCCTTTAGGTGCCTTCAGGGAGCTCCGAGCCATCAATCTGACTTTGAGGGGAGCGCTCGGAGGCAGCCCCGGCCGGGCAGCGCTTCCTGGCCGGGAGCAGCTGCTCCCAGCCCGGCTCGGGATTTACCGGCGCTCGGCACTTGCAGGGAGCTCGGCGCCGCCAGCCCGAGGTGTCACCCGCTGCTGTCACCCGCTGCTGTCACCCGCTGCTGTCACCCGCTGCTGTCACCGTGTCAGGCGCCGGGGGAGGCGCGGAGCTCACGAACCGCGGCTGCTGCTCCGAGCTCCGGCTTTTCCGGCAGCCGCCCACGGCCCTGCTGCTGCTCCAGCCCCGGGCCGGCCTGCCGGGGGCTGCCCGCGGCCCGCTCCGTCCCGCTGAGCCCCGGGAACGCTGCCCCGGCCCCGGGAGCGGAGAGCAGATGCCGCCGGCAGCGGGAGAGCCGCGGGGGCAGCGGGACCGGCCCGGCCGGGCCACCGGCAACAGGTGGATGGAGCCTCGGGGACATCAGGCGCTGCTGGGTGGCCCTGGAGCCGTCCCAGAGGATGGAATCAGGGAGTTGTTTACGCTGGAAAAGTCCCCCGAGATCATCGAGCCCATTGGCGGCGTTGCCCAGGCCGCCACTGAGCCCCGTCCCCAAGTGCCACATCCACGGCTTGAAATGTCCGCAGGGATGGGGACGCCCCCAGTGCCACCGTGCCAGGGCTTGAGCAGCTTTTCTGTGGAGCAATTCCCCCAATATCCGCCCTAAACCCTGCCCGGCACAGCCTGAGGCCCTGTCCTCGTCCTTTCCGGGGGGTTTGCAGCCCGGGGGTTCCACCCGCGCAGTTTCCAGGGACGATCCCACCTCCCTCCCTTCCCCTCCTGGCACAGGAACCGTGGGGAGAGACCCCGAACAGACCCCAGGCAGCCTCCCAGGGCTGCTCAGGGGAAACCAGAGCCTCACCCAAGGACCCGGGCACTGCCAGCAGCGCTGGGGCCGCGCTGCCACAGCAACCGGGCAGATCCTGCTCCCACCGCCTCCCTTGGCCAGGAAAACCATCCCCGGCTCCTGTCCCACGCACAGCCCTGCCCGGGCGCCACCAGAGCCACCGCGAGCAGCACCCTGTCCCCTCCCGGGCTCTGGGACACCTTCCTACCGAGTGGCAGCAGCTGGGAGAGGCGGAACGCCGGGAATGGCAGAAGGAGGGGATGGCAGCCGGGTCCTGGGAGCCCCAGAGCGCCGTCAGCCCCACAGCTGGCCCTGCTGGAGCTTCATCTCGTGTTCAACACGAGGCTCTGCACCAAAAGCTGCCTCCAGACTTCCCGAATTGCCTCGGCCGCTCCCCGGCACTCCCGGAGAGCTCCCGCAGCTCCAGCTCTTCCCGAGGGGGCTGAGAGTGAAACGCCCCCGGCTCCTCCAAGGGGCAGCTCCGTGGCTCAGCCCTTTGTCCCGGGGTTCTGCGGGATCCCCCCGGCTCCAGCAGGGACCCAGCGGCTCCGTTCCATCCCAAAGTTTCCCGAAGCCGCCCTCCCTCGTCTCCCAGACCCGGGGTGGGCACCCCCAAATCCCCTCAGCACTCGGGGGCTTCCGCAGCCGCCCCTTTGCTCCCCGACAGCAGAACCCCAAAATCGGCAGCCTAGCAGCAGCTGCGGGAATTCCTTGTTTTCCACTTCTCCTTCCCCAAAATGCCCATCCCAGATTTTATCTAACAGCGATATTCCTTCCAATATTCCCCTTTTTTCTCTCTCCCCCCCACCACAGACCCCGGGGCGCACCCCGACCCCGGGGATACCGCACCTCTCCGGACCCCCCAGCCCCGCAGGGAGCCCACCCGGGCACCGGGAGCGGCACCGGGAGCGGCACCGGGAGCGGCACCGGGAGCGGATCCCCCGCAGCCCGCACCGCCCCTGCGGAGCCGCGGCCGGGCGGTGCCCGGTGCAGCTCCGGGGCTCCGCCACCAAACTTTCCCGGTTCCCCCCGGTTCCCCCCGGTTCCTCCCCGCTCACCTGCGCTCCGGGCGGCGGGCGGGGGCCGCGCCCGCCCCGCCGCTCCCCGAGCCCATCCGGACCGGCCCCGCCGCCGCTCCCGGCCGCTCCACGGCGCAGCCTTCCCGGCCGGGGAGCGGAGCGGAGCCGCCGCCGGCGCTTGCGGGGCCGGGGTTTGAATTCCTCCGAGCGGCCCTGATTGGGCTGCGGAACCGGGGGGGAGCTGCGATCGGGGGGGCGGAGTGAGGATACGGGGTGGGGAGGGAGGGATGCGTGGGGTGCGGGGATGCGGAGGGTGTGGAGGGATGCGGGGGATGTGAGGGATGGAGGATGCGGGAGATGGAGGATGCGGGGGTGTGGTACCCGGCGTGGGGGGGATGCAGCGGCTGCGAGGAGGCGGGAGGGGGTGGGAAGCGTGCGGGGCTGCGGGGGGATGGGATAAGGTGGGGATGCAGAAAGGTGTGCGGGATGTGGCGCCGGGGGGATGCGGGGGGAGGTGCTGCCCTGGGGGGGTTTAGGGACGTGGTGAGCTGGGGATACAGGTGGAGTGGGGGGATGCAGGGATGTGGTCCTTGGGGGGATTTTAGGGATGTGATCCCTTGGGGGGATTTTAGGGATGTGGTCCCTTGGGGGGATTTTAGGGATGTGGTCCTTGGGGGGATTTTAGGGATGTGGTCCCTTGGGGGGATTTTAGGGATGTGGTCCCTTGGGGATTTCAGGGATGCAGGGATGTGGTCCTTGGGGGGATTTTAGGGATGTGGTCCTTGGGGGGATTTTAGGGATGTGATCCCTTGGGGGGATTTTAGGGATGTGATCCCTTGGGGGGATTTTAGGGATGTGGTACCTGGGGGGATTTTAGGGATGTGATCCCTTGGGGGGATTTTAGGGATGTGGTCCTTGGGGGGATTTTAGGGATGTGGTCCCCGGGCGTGCAGGGGTTGTGCTGTCGTGGGGGGCGATGTGAGGAACGTGGTGGACCCGCCCGGGGAGGTGACAGCACCGGGCCCTGGGAGCAGGGACAGGGGGCTGCAGTGGGTGTGGTCCTGCAGGAGGACCCTGGGGATGCAGGGAGGAGCAGAGCCATGGGAATGCTGTGAAAATACGGGATTGGGGGTCAAGGTGGCTGCAGGGGCATCCGCGGGAGTGGCCCTGGGGATGTGGGGAACAGGAGGGCCGTGGGGTGGCAGGAAGCCCTGGAGCAGCCCCACGCTGGGACAGGCAGGAGGGATCCAGGCCCCACGGGGGCTTTTGGCCAAGATCCCTTCCAAATGCCAGCTTGGAATTCCAGGATTGCTGCTGCTCGTGTTCACCCCATCCTGCCGAGGATCCCTGGGATGCTCCCCTGGCCAGCACGGGCTGACAGCAGGGACAGGACCGTGGTGATGGAGCTGCTGCTCCTCTCCAGCCAGGAGCTTCCAGCACACCCTCAGAGCATCCCTGCAGCCAAGCACATCCCTGCTGCTGCACCATTCCTGCCTGGATCCGTCCCTCCGGAGTGCTGCCTTCCACACCCCCGGGGCAGAGCGGGGCTGACTCTATTTTCCCTCCATCCCTTGTCCCCAGTCCCTCTCCTGGAGCCCCTTCAGGCCCTGGAAGGGGCTCGGAGCTCTCCCTGGATCCTCCCTTTCCCCAGCCCAAGGCCCCCAGCTCTCCCAGCCCGGCTCCAGAGCAGAGATGCCCCATCCCACACGGAATCCTCCAGGCTGGAGATGGAAGAGGTGCCCGCCGTGGTGGCACAGACCTTGGAAGCAGCAGGGTGCTGGGAGCAAGGCTGAGCTCTGCCAGGGCTCCCACCTGGCATTCCACAGAAAATTCCACTATTCCCTTAAAATTATCAGCCCTTGCTGTGGGCACAGCAGAGTCGCACAGACCCGAGGAGGCTGGCAGGGGGGAAGAAAAAAAAAAAGGGAAAAAACGCCTGGAAAAGTGTTGCTGTGCACGGCTTCGGTGTCTCCATGGCTACGGGAGCTCGTGGCAGACGTTCCCGGGGAACTCAGACGTGCCGGTGCCAATGGAGACCGCGGGGCTCATCCCCGCCAGGGCAGGTCCCACCCGCACCCCGAGGATCCAAACAAACGCCCGGAGAGATCCCGTCCCACGGCCGGGTGGGATGGAGGGAGCCGCGGGTCCAGCGCCCGGCACGTTCCCAAAGGAAAGCTGAGCCTGTGCTCCCAAGGAAAGCTGAGCCTGTGATCCCGGAAAAATGAACCTGTGATCCCGGGAAATCTGAGCCTGTGATCCCGGGGAAAATGAGCCTAAGTTCCCAGGGAATGCTGAATCTCTCCCAGCTCTCAGGGAATTCTGAACCTCTCTGTCCCAGGGAATGCTGAGCCTCTCCCAATCCCAGGGAATGCTGAGCCTCTCCCAATCCCAGGGAATGCTGAGCCTCTCCCAATCCCAGGGAATGCTGAGCCTCTCTCAATCCCAGGGAATGCTGAGCCTCTCTCAGTCCCAGGGAATGCTGAGCCTCTCCCGGCCCCAGGGAATGCTGAGCCTCTCCCAACCCCAGGGAATGCTGAGCCTCTCTCAGCTCCCAGGGAATGCTGAGCCTCTCCCAGTCCCAGGGAATGCTGAGCCTCTCCCAGTCCCAGGGAATGCTGAGCCTCTCCCAATCCCAGGGAATGCTGAGCCTCTCCCGGCCCCAGGGAATGCTGAGCCTCTCCCAGTCCCAGGGAATGCTGAGCCTCTCCCAATCCCAGGGAATGCTGAGCCTCTCTCAGTCCCAGGGAATGCTGAGCCTCTCTCAGCTCCCAGGGAATGCTGAGCCTCTCCCGGCCCCAGGGAATGCTGAGCCTCTCCCAATCCCAGGGAATGCTGAGCCTCTCCCAATCCCAGGGAATGCTGAGCCTCTCCCAATCCCAGGGAATGCTGAGCCTCTCCCAATCCCAGGGAATGCTGAGCCTCTCCCAACCCCAGGGAATGCTGAGCCTCTCCCGGCCCCAGGGAAGCTCCGGGCAGCGCTCCCAGACCCCGCTGCAATCCGAGCCTGCCGGGCTGTTCAGATCCCTCCTTCCCCAGAGCAAACCTCGCTGACAGACAGGATCCATCAAAATCACGGTGGATTTTCAGGGTATTTTAAGAAAATGGTTCCATGAAGTTTCTGCTGCATTTGCGTTCAAAAAGAGAGGTATTTTTGGAAGTTTTTCCTTTCCCGTTTCAAAATCTATGTAAATCCTGTCAGATAGTCCCAGTTCCCAATTAGCAGCACTGCAGCAGCCAAGGGAAAACGAATTAAAGCTGTTTTAAAAAGCACCTCAGCTGAAAACATCCCAGGGAAAGGCGAGATGGAGATCAAGGACAGAATAAAATCCATGGATCCATCCCTTAAGCCGTGGTCACTGCCCTCCCAGGGCTGCTTTGACACCCAGCCCTTCCCACCCGCCCTGGAACCGGGATGGCTCTGAAGGGATGGCACAGAGGAGTTGGATCCCATCTCCCTGGGGCATTCCCGGGGTTTTCCAGCCCTGCAGGGACATCCCCCAAAGCTCTGCGGGCCCCCTCGGTGACAGCCAGGGCTGGTGGCACTGTCCCAGCTGCTCCAGCCCCTCTGTGTCAGGATCCTGCTCCCCTCGGGCATCCAGCCACTCCCAGGGCGTGTTTGGGAGCTCTTTCCCTCTGGAAAAGAAATCTCTGCCCAGTCCCAGCTCTCGGACACCTCCAGGGGTGGGGCAGCCACGGGCAGAACCTTTCCAAGAGGAATTTCCTCCCCGTGCTCTGCAGGGAGAAGAGTTCTCTAAGCCTTTGCCTTAGTTAAGGTTTATTTATTTCCTTTTAATTGGCAGGAATAGTCAGAGGCAGAAGGATCCCCACATCCCTCGGTAACTCATCCCTCCTCCCAGCCTGACAAAGCCCCCGCTCCTCCCAGCAGCTCCAGGGAGAACTCACAGCTCTTGGAGCTGATCTGAGACAGGAGAAGAATCACTTTGGAATCGTTCACCACAAAAAAAAAACCCCAAAAACCAAAAGCCAAAACCATCTCTGAGGCTTTGGCAGAGGAGCTGAGCTCTGGAGAGGCAGCACAGGAGGCTGCTGCTCCATGGATCTGTCCCAGCTCCCTTCCCAGATGAAAAACACCTCATTCAAAAAAACCTCCCCCCTCTAATGAATTGTTCCTAAACGAGCTTGGTGCTCGGGGCTTGGCTCAGAGCTGTCGTTTGGCAGGGATGGTTTGTGTGCTAAAGGCTGGAAAGAAGAGCCCCGGTGCCAGAAAGGCCCAGGGAGGACAATTTCACCTGGCAGCAGGGGCTGCAGCCCTAAAAAATGCTTTGGAGGGAGGAAGAGAGGAGCAAAGGGCACTGAGGGACCCCTGGGGACCCCCTGATCACCACATTCCATCAAACCCAGCACTGAACTGGGAAAAGCCCCAAATGCCTCGGGGTAAGAGTGAGGGATGGCCTAGGGGCAGCTGGGAGATCACAGACCCCTGGAATGGGCTGGAATCATCTCACTCCAGTCCCCGAGGGTGGGGAGGCCCTGGAGTGGGGCTCCCAGAGCAGCCCTGGCTGCCTGGCAGTGCCCAAGGCCGGGCTGGAGGTCGGGAGCAGCCTGGGAAGGTGAGGGGATGTGGGGGCTCAGAGCCCCCCGGGGTGGGATGGGAACGGCCCACGGGATGTCAGAGCCAGCAGGAGCAGCTCTGAGTCACCATCCCAGCATCCCCATCCCCATGGCAACCTGCAGCATCCCGGGGATGGAGCCAGGGCAGGGCTGGCAGTGCCCGGATCCACGGAACCCCCAGAACCCCCCAGAACCCCCCAGCCCTTGGCACAGGGCTGGAAAAGCCCCCAAGGCCACCCCTGGCCCTGTCCCCAAGTGCCACATCCCCTTGGCTTGTAAATCCCTGCAGGGCTGGGGGCTCCAGCTGTGCCCAGGGCAGCTGTGCCAGGGCTTTACAACCCTTTCCATGGAGGAATTTTCTCAATATCCAACCTAAACCCCCCCTGGCCCAGCCTGAGGCTGTTCCCTCTTGTCCTGGTGTCCCCTGGGAGCACAGCCCGACCCCCCAGCTGTCCCCTCCTGGCAGGAGCTGTGCAGAGCCACAGGGTCCCCCCTGAGCCTCCTCTGCTCCAGGCTGAGCCCCTGCCCAGCTCCCTCAGCCCCTCCTGGGGCTCCAAACCCTGCCCTGGACCTGCTCCATGGCAGCATTCCAGGCTGGAGCATTCCCTGGGCTGGCTGTGCCCCAAATGCCACCCCCAGCCTGTCCTGGGGGTGACCCAGACAGGGAATGTGCCACCCCCACACCCCAGGGCTGCTCCAAGGGCTCGGGAAGCTCCCAGGGACGTCCAAAGCTGCAGACACTCCAAGAGAGGAACTGGAATTATTCTCTTTAATCACTCTGGCAGGGCAGAGCTCTCCTGCCTCACCCTCAGCAGCACAGCAATCCTTGGATTTCCCCTCCAAACCTTTTCCCAAGCTCCCTTTCCATGGGCAGGGGGTGCCTGGGCCCTGGCTCAGCTCCCAAACCCCTCCAGAAGCCCAATCCCACAATTTCTGCTCCCCCTCAGCCACCCCCTGCTCTTCCTCCCAGCAGAAAGAAGCTCAAGAAGGAGAGGGCCCCAAACCCCACTGAGTGCTGCCACTGGAACCTGACCTTGGGGATTTTTTTCCTTGATTTGGGATTTCCAAACCCCATTTTTTAGACTGGGATCCACCCCACGCTCCAGCAGCAAACTGGGGAAGTTTCTGCTCCTGGACTGGGATCTGTGCAGGGACGAGGAGCAGACAAGGCCAGAGAGCTGAGCAAGGAGCACAGCTTTCCTCCTGGCAGTGGGACAGGAAAACTCAGCGTTCCCAAAGCTGTCCCACTCCCCCTGCCCTCCCCCTCCTGTCCCACCCCTCCCCAGCACCCCGAGGGATGCAGCCGTGGCTCCCTGT
The DNA here is from genome assembly GCF_027477595.1 of Haemorhous mexicanus. Classification (NCBI taxonomy): domain Eukaryota; kingdom Metazoa; phylum Chordata; class Aves; order Passeriformes; family Fringillidae; genus Haemorhous; species Haemorhous mexicanus. The sequence goes on from NC_082369.1 coordinate 432,660, forward strand.
GACCAGAACCAACATTCCCCCTCCCAAAACAAACCCACCTCGCCCTGGATGTTCAGGTGTCAGCCCCAGCCCACCACCAACCTGAGGATCCAACAGCTCCATGTGCAAAGTCCTGGTTGTATTTGGTTTGGGAAAGTGCAAGACACGGCAGGGACACGAGGCTGGAGCCTGGGCAGGAGATGGGCAGCCAGGAGCCCCTCCAAGGATCTCCAGGGATCTCCAAGGGTGCCAGCAGGTAGGAAGGACAGCTCTGGGGGGTTCCAGCTGCCCAGGAGCCTCTGAGGCACCAGCATGGAGCAGCAGCTCTCGTCCCAGATGTCCCCAAGCAGGGATTCCCATTCCTCAGGGATCAGGAGCTCTCCCAGACCCCCAGCCTGGGCTGCTCCCGGGGGTTTCCAGGCTGGAGCTGCTTCCAGAGGGTGGGAAGGGCCCAGCCCAGCCCTGCTCAGAGCACCTGCTCCGTGCTGGAGGAGGAAATGTCCAGCAGCCTCCAGGCCATGTAGGGGTTCAGCTCGTCCTGGTCCCGGCACAGGGCCCACACGTAGAGCATCCTCAGCACCTTGTCCTGCCAGGGAAATGCTCTCAGGGGCAGGGCCAGGCTGCCAGCAGGGCCCCTTCCACCCCAAAACTCAACTCAAACCCTTCCACCCCAAAACTCAAATCCTTCCAGCCCCAAACTCAAACCCCAATCCTTCCAGCTCCTTCCAGCCCCAAAACTCCAACTCCAACCCTTCCAGCCCCAAAACTCCAACTCAAACCCTTCCAGCCCCTTCCAGCCCCAAAACTCCAACTCTTCCAGCTTTTTCCACCCCAAAACTCATCTCAAACCCTTCCACCCCAAAACTCAAATCCTTCCAGCCCCCAAACTCAAACCCCAATCCTTCCAGCCCCTTCCACCCCCCAAACTCAAACTCCAATCCTTCCACCCCCCAAACTCAAACCCTTCCAGGCCCTTCCACCCCCAAACTCAAACCCTTCCAGCTCCTTCCACCCCAAAACTCAAACTCAAACCCTTCCACCCCCCAAACTCAAACCCTTCCAGCTCCTTCCACCCCAAAACTCAAACTCAAACCATTCCAGCCCCTTCCAGCCCCAAAACTCAAACCCTTCCAGCTCCTTCCACCCCCAAACTCAAACCCTTCCAGGCCCTTCCACCCCCAAACTCTGGGGATCTGAGGCTCCCCTCTCCCCACACCTCCCTGTGCTCAATATTCCAGCAGCTCCAGCCAAGCCCAGGCTGCTGATTAAAGCTGAGCTTTGGGCTCCACTGGAGAACTGGAATTCCCCTCCCTGGTTTACTGCAGCCCTGGAGGGATCTGACAGCAAACAGACTCTGATACCCTGCTCCACAATGATCCCACCAATATTTATCTCCCAGGAGTTCCACACAGGGAATCCCTGGATCAGCTGGCTCTGCCCTGGCTGTGAACCAGCCCAGATCCCCAGCATCCCAAGGAATCCCATTTTTCCAGCCTGGACCAAAGGCCAGGCTTGCAAGAGCCAATACTTGTTAAAAGCCTGTGTTAATTAAAGGAAAATGAGCTGGGAAGGGGCAGCTCCAGCACTGACACTGAGAGGGGGCACTGAGCCACTGAAGCCCAGCATAGGCTGGAGCTGCCTGGAGACACAAATAGTAATAAAAATAATAAAAATAATAAAAATAATAAAAATTAAAAAAAAAAAATAATAAAAAATAAAAATTAAAAAAAAATAATGTAATAATAATAATAATGTAATAATGTAATATAATAGCAATATAATAGTAATATAATAGTAATATATTATAATAAATTATAACAGAACATAATATAATAAAATAGAATATATATTATATTCTATTATATTAATTACTATTATGTTACTGTTATATTACTGTTATTATATTAATTACTATTATATTACTGTTATTATATTATATATATAATATATATTACATTACATTATATTATATTTACAACATATACATTATAATCACATATTATTATTATTATTACTTATTATTATTATTATTACTATTAATACTACTATTATTATTATTACTATTAAAATTACTATTATTACAATTACAATTATTACATTTACTATTATTGCTATTATTATTGTGCCTGGAGAGAGCAATATTTATTCTGGGAATTCCATGGCCAGGCTCAGCCTGGAAGCCCCCAGGAGGGAGGAGCCCCAGGGCCAGCTCCAGGCACTCAGGGGTGCCAGGGATTTGTCTCCCAAATCAGGGATTTGTCTCAAAGATCATGGATTTGTCTCCCAAATCATGGATTTGTCTCCCAGACCCCCCCCAGCTCCGGGCAGGGGTGGGAGCTCCCTGGGGGATTTCCATGGAATTCATTTCCTGCATTCTTGGTGGGAGGGTGCCGAGCTAAAAATGTGGATTTGGGGTTTTTTTGATGCAGTGACTCAACCCTGCTCCCAGCTCTGCCCTGCCAGGGAAAGGAAATGGGGAGGGAAACCCAGCAGGGCCAGGGAGAGTGGGATGGAGCTGGGGCTGTAGTGGGAGACCCCAAACACAGCCAGACCCCAAACATGGCCCTGATCCCAAACATGGCCAGACCCCAAACATGGCCCTGATCCCAAAATGTCCCTGATCCCAAAATGTCCCAGACCCCAAACACGGCCAGACCCCAAACATGGCCCTGATCCCAAACATGACCCAGACCCCAAACACAGCCAGACCCCAAACTTGTCTCAGGCCCCAAACCTGTCCCTGTCCCTGTCCCAGGCCCCAAACCTGTCCCTGTCCCTGTCCCTGTCCCTGTCCCTGTCCCTGTCCCTGTCCCTGTCCCAGGCCCCAGAGGTGTCCCCACTCACCGGGTCCCCTTCCACCACCTCCCCCAGGTGGTTCTTGATCACCATCACCACCTGGGCCTGGAAGGTGATGATCAGCACGGGCCCCTGCTCCATCATCTTCCCCATGGCCAGCTGCAGGGACACAGAACCCCAGGGACGTCACCCCACAGCCCCAGGGACATCACCCCACAGCCCCAGGGACATCACCCCACAAACCCAGGGACATCACCCCACAAACATCACCCCACAGCCCCAGGGACATCACCCCATCACCCCACAACCCCAGGGACATCATCCCACAAACCCCTGGACATCACCCCACAAACCCAGGGACATCACCCCACAGCCCCAGGGACATCACCCCACAGCCCCAGGGACATCACCCCACAAACCCAGGGACATCACCCCATAACCCCCACAGACATCACCCCACAGCCCCAGGGACATCACCCCACAAACCCAGGGACATCACCCCACAGACATCATCCTATAACCCCAGGGACATCACCCCACAGACATCCCCCCACAGACATCACCCCATAACCCCAGGGACATCACCCCACAAACATCACCCCACAAACCCCACAAACATCACCACACAACCCCACAAACATCACCCCATAACCCCAGGGACATCACCCCATAACCCCACAGACATCACCCCACAAACCCCAGGGACATCATCCTATAACCCCTGGACATCACCCCACAACCCCACAACCATCACCCCACATCAATTCCACCCTCCTGCTCTGATGGAAAAGCTCTCCCAAAAAAATCCCAAATAAAACCTTGGGAGCCCCAAAGCCCTCCCAGCCCGCTGTGGATTTGTTCCTTGTCTCCCCAAGTCCATAAATCCGGGGATGGGAACGAGCCCTGCCCGTCAGTTCCAATTAGAAAGCAGAACCAAAGGCACCCTGCCCTCCAAAAAACGGAATTTTCTGAAGGCAATGCTGGGAGCCAGAACATCCTGGGCTGGACGGGACCCTCAGGATCAAACAGAGCCTTTCCTCCTGCTTCTGAACCCCTTCTGGCCAGGAATTTGTTCTGAACCAGACAGAAACTGAACCAGCACGACTTCAAGGTGGGAACCTTTGGTTTGCCAGGATTTTTCCCTCTATTCCCAGCCTGTCCCGTTAAATATTTAAAGACTTTATTCCCTGGGATGCAGGAGAAGAGGAAATTCAGCTTTTTTTCCTTTCAAAAACCCAGAATTCTCTTTCTGCCCATTGTGGGAAATCTCTTTGCACCCTTTTTTCTGTGGGAATGCAGGATGCCACGGAATGCTCTGCTGCTCCTCAGCTCAGGAATTCCTGCCTGTGCTGCCCCAAAAGGAGCCACAGGCCCTGAGGACAGCAGGATTTTCCCCTTTTGAAATGTTCCCAAACGTTCTGTTTTATCCCTAACAAAGGAAGCAGCACCAGGACAGGGCTGGGCTGTGTCACAAAGGAATACATTTATTTTTAGGATGATTTTCCTCTTCCCTGAGGGAATCTCAACAGCTCTGCCACGTTCCCCTGCCTGATCCCAGGGAATGAGCTCCATCCCAATCCACACTGGAGCTCAACCCCTCCAAATAAAAACCAATTTTTCACCAAACCCAAGCCTAACTTAATTCCCAAGATATTTTAGATAACTTGGATATCTGGGATTTCCCTTCCAGCTCTGGGATTTTCCCTTCCAGCTCTCGGATTTCCCCTCCAGCTCTGGGATTTCCCTTCCAGCTCTGGGATTTCCCTTCCAGCTCTGGGATTTCCCTTCCAACTCTGGGATTTCCCTTCAAACTCTGGGATTTCCCTTCCAACTCTGGGATTTCCCCTCCAGCTCTGGGATTTTCCCTTCAAACTCTGGGATTTTCCCCTCCACCACTGGGATTTTCCCTTCAAACTCTGGGATTTTCCCTTCCAGCTCTGGGATTTCCCTTCCAGCTCTGGGATTTCCCTTCCAGCTCTGGGATTTCCCCTCCAGCTCTGGGATTTCCCTTCAAACTCTGGGATTTTCCCTTCAAACTCTGGGATTTTCCCTTCAAACTCTGGGATTTCCCTTCCAGCTCTGGGATTTCCCTTCAAACTCTGGGATTTCCCTTCCAGCTCTGAGATTTCCCTTTCCAGCTCTGGGATTTCCCTTCAAACTCTGGGATTTCCCTTCCAGCTCTGGGATTTCCCCTCCAGCACTGGGATTTCCCTTCCAACACTGGGATTTTCCCTCAAACTCTGGGATTTCCCTTCCAGCTCTGGGATTTCCCCTCCAGCTCTGGGATTTCCCTTCCAGCTCTGGGATTTCCCTTCCAGCTCTGGGATTTCCCTTCCACCACTGGGATTTTCCCTCAAACTCTGGGATTTCCCTTCCAGCTCTGGGATTTCCCCTCCAGCTCTGGGATTTCCCTTCCAGCTCTGGGATTTCCCTTCCAGCTCTGGGATTTCCCTTCCAGCTCTGGGATTTTCCCCTCCAGCTCTGAGATTTCCCTTCCAGCTCTGGGATTTCCCTTCCAGCTCTGGGATTTTCCCTTCCAGCTCTGGGATTTCCTTTCCAGCTCTGGGATTTCCCTTCAAACTCTGGGATTTTCCCCTCCAGCTCTGGGATTTCCCTTCCACCACTGGGATTTCCCTTCCAGCTCTGGGATTTTCCCCTCCAGCTCTGAGATTTCCCTTCCAGCTCTGGGATTTCCCTTCCAGCTCTGGGATTTCCTCTCCAGCTCTGGGATTTCCCTTCAAACTCTGGGATTTCCCTTCCAGCTCTGGGATTTTCCCTTCCAGCTCTGGGATTTCCTTTCCAGCTCTGGGATTTCCCTTCAAACTCTGGGATTTCCCTTCCAGCTCTGGGATTTCCCTTCCAGCTCTGGGATTTCCTCTCCAGCTCTGGGATTTCCCTTCAAACTCTGGGATTTCCCTTCCAGCTCTGGGATTTCCCTTCCAGCACTGGGATTTCCCTTCCAGCTCTGGGATTTCCCTTCCAGCACTGGGATTTCCCTTCCAGCTCTGGGATTTTCCCCTCCAGCTCTGGGATTTCCCTTCCAGCTCTGGGATTTCCCTTCCAGCTCTGGGATTTCCCTTCCAGCTCTGGGATTTCCTCTCCAGCTCTGGGATTTCCCTTCAAACTCTGGGATTTCCCTTCCAGCTCTGGGATTTCCCTTCCAGCTCTGGGATTTCCCTTCCAGCTCTGGGATTTCCCTTCCAGCTCTGGGATTTCCCTTCCAGCTCTGGGATTTCCCTTTCCAGCTCTGGGATTTCCCCTCCAGCTCTGGGATTTCCCTTCCAGCACTGGAATTTCCCTTCCAGCTCTGGGATTTCCCTTCCACCACTGGGATTTTCCCCTCCAGCTCTGGGATTTCCCTTCCAGCACTGGGATTTTCCCTTCCAACACTGGGATTTTCCCTTCAAACTCTGGGATTTCCCTTCCACCACTGGGATTTCCCTTCCAGCTCTGGGATTTCCCTTCCAACTCTGGGATTTTCCCCTCCAGCTCTGGGATTTCCCCTCTGGGAGCAGAAATCCCAAACCCCAGAGTTCAAGCCCAGCATTCAGAGCAAAGAAGGCTGGACTGGATGATCCTGGAGGATTTTTTCCCAACCCCCCTGACCCCAAAGAGCCCCTCCTGAGCCCCTGAGGCAGAGCTGGGCAGGGAACTCACGTCGATGTTGTCGATGTCCAGGATCCTGGAGTGGAACTGGAGCCCCAAGGCCTTGGCCTGCTGGATGGGATGGGCCAGCTGGCTGTAGGTCTGAGGGAGGAACAAACTTGGGTTGGGAATTGTTTGGGATTGCTCTGTCACCATCAAAGGAAAACAAAAAAAAAAGGGAATTTTTGCTTGGAGAGAAAAAAAAAAAAAAACCCCGCCAGAAAAAGTCACTTTTTTTTTTTTTTTTTTTTGGTAAATGTGCTGAAGGAAGGGAATAAAGAACTGCAGGAAATGCTTTGGGATTCACAAAAATCCTGCTGGAAATCCCACTTTTACTGGGAAGAATGAGAGGACCTGAGAGCAGCTGAGAGCTGGGGGACTCACAACTGGAGTGAGCAGCAGGAACAGGGAGAAGCAGGAAGAAAGCAGGGGAAAACTGGGAAAAACAGGGGGGAAACAGGGGGAAAAAAACAGGGGAAAACTGGGGAAAAACAGGGGGAAAAAAACAGGGGAAAACTGGGAAAAAACAGGGGGGGAAACAGGGGGAAAAAAACAGGGGAAAACTGGGAAAAAACAGGGGCAAAAGCAGGGGGAAAACTGGGAAAAAAACGGGGAAAAGCAGGTGAAAACTGGGAAAAAAACGGGGAAAAGCAGGGGAAAACTGGGAAAAAACAGGGGGGGAAACAGGGGGAAAAAAACAGGGGAAAACTGGGGAAAACTGGGAAAAAACAGGAGGAAAAGCAGGGGGAAAAAACCAGGGGAAAACTGGGAAAAAACAGGGGGAAAAGCAGGGGGAAAAAAAACAGGGGAAAACTAGGGAAAACTGGGAAAAAACAGGGGGGAAAGCAGGGGGAAAACTGAGAAAAAAACGGGGAAAAGCAGGTGAAAATTGGGAAAAAAATGGGGAAAAGCAGGTGAAAACTGGGAAAAAACAGGGGGAAAAGCAGGGGAAAACTGGGAAAAGCAAGGGGAAAAGCAGGGGGAAAAGCAGGGGGAAAACAGGGAAAAAAACAGGGGGGAAAGCAGGTGAAAACTGGGAAAAAACAGGGGGAAAAGCAAGGGGAAAACTGGGAAAAAAAAGGGAAAAACTGGGAAAAAAACAGGGAAAAACCAGGGAAAAGCAGGGAAATGAGGGAGCTCAGTGCCCAGAATCACCATCTCAGCACCCCTGGGATCCAGGAAGAGTTTTATCCCCCGGGTTCTCAGGGACAGGATTCCCATTTCCTCCCCTGGCTTATCTGGCTGACCACTCTGGACTTTGGAGCTTCATCTCCAATCCCAGCTGCCTTGGGAATGTTTGATTTTGGCCTCACAAAGTGCAGGGAAGCTGCTGCTTTCCCTCCAGAGCAATCCAAGGTGTCATTCCCAAGGCTGCTGGAAGATTCTTTGCTTTCAGACTGGATTATTGTTAAAAAAAAAAAAATTTAAAAAAAAAAGGCTGATCAGGATTTATTAAATTGAAAAAAAAATTGGCTCTCCCAGCCCTCTGGTGGTGGGGAACAGCACGGGGAATTCACTTGGAGAAATTCAGCTCTTGGATTGATTTGGATTTGGAAGAGCAGAACTATTTTGGATTTTACAGCACAATAATTTTGGAGGAATGAAGACCCAAATAAAACCCAGCAACAAAGGCTCTGCTTCCAGGAACTCCCTGAACTCCAGAGCCTCAAAATGAGCCCATTTAAAGGGAGAATCCCAGGATTTAGGGAGGATTTTGGGAGCCTCACTCACGGCCTCATAGCACCAGTCCTTGAGGATGTCGAGCTCCCCGGAGATCAGAGCCTGAGGAGGAAATCAGACAGAACATTTCAGAGAAAGAAACAATTTAAAGCTCCTCCCAAACCCAGAACAACTCCTGCTCCATTCAAATCCCAAACCCAGAACAATTCCTGCTCCATTCAAATCCCAAATCCAGAACAATTCCTGCTCCATTTCTAATCCCAAACTCAGAACAATTCCTGCTCCATTTCAAATCCCAAACTCAGAACAATTCCTGCTGAATTCTAATCCCAAACCCAGAACAATTCCTGCTCCATTTCTAATCCCAAATTCCCTCTGTCTTTGCTGCTGCAGTGACAGGGACCCACATCCCTTTACAATCCCACCTCCCATCACTCTGAGTCCCTAAAAACCTCAAATTCCAGACACTTCCATGACCACAGGACCCTTGGTCACATCCTGCTGCTCTTCCCAAATCCCAGATCAAAACCCTGGAGCACATTCCAAATTCCTTCCCTTACCCCTCTGCTATCACCCTTTGCTTCTGATCCCACCTCATTTCTGTTTTCCAGGCCTGAAAAATCATTATTTATATATATTTCTTTATTTATATATCTATATTAAAAATATATCTAAATTTTATATATATAGATATAGATATATAGATATATAGATATATGTATGTATATATGTATATATATGTATATGTATTATATAAAAATATATAATATATATTATTATATACAATATATATTATATAATATATATTAGTATATATAATAATATACAATATATATTATATTATATTTTATAATAATATTATTATATAATATTTATAACTTATACTATTATAATAATTTATAATTTGTAATTTATAATATAATATTTATAATTTATTATATTTATAATACTATATTTTAATATTTTATAATACATCGTATAATTTTAATAATATATTTATTTTATATATTCATGAAATATATATTTTTATATATATATATATATGTATGTATGTATGTATGTATGTATGTATGTATGTATAATATTTGTTTATATATTTATTATGCCCTGGTCTCAGCCTGACTGTGGGATCTGCCTCCTTTCCCAAGGTCTGTGCTAAAACCTTTCCCGTGCAAAGCTGGAGAAACAAATCCTGACCCCACTTTTGCCTTGAGCGATGGAAAAGCAAAGGCAAAGCCCTTTTCCAGGGGGTGAGGAAGGGGAGAAGGCAGGGCAGCACCTCCAGGACGTTGGGGATGATGTCCCGCTCACACTGCCTCAGGAAGCGATCCTTGTCGAAGGAGGGATCCACCCGCAGGATCTCGGTCAGCACCTGGGACAGCTCCGTCTTGGAGAACAACCCCCCTGCAGAAACAGCGCGGGGCTGCTGGCACTGCCACCAGCAGCTGGACACGGGGACACGCCTCTGGGGACAGGGACAGAGGGAGGGCAAGCACCAGGGAACAGGGACAGAGCTCTGGGGACAGGGACACGCCTCTGGGGACAGGGACAGAGCTCTGGGGACAGAGGGACACACCTCTGGGGACAGGGACAGAGCTCTGGGGACAGGGACAGAGCTCTGGGGACAGAGGGACACACCTCTGGGGACAGAGGGACACACCTCTGGGGACAGGGACACACCTCTGGGGACAGAGGGACAGAGCTCTGGGGACAGGGACACGCCTCTGGGGACAGGGACAGAGCTCTGGGGACAGAGGGACACACCTCTGGGGACAGAGGGACACACCTCTGGGGACAGGGACAGAGCTCTGGGGACAGAGAGACACACCTCTGGGGACAGGGACAGAGGGAAGGCAAGCACCAGGGAACAGGGACAGAGCTCTGAGGACAGAGGGACAGAGCTCTGGGGACAGGGACACACCTCTGGGGACAGAGGGACACACCTCTGGGGACAGGGACAGAGCTCTGGGGACAGAGGGACACACCTCTGGGGACAGGGGGACACACCTCTGGGGACAGAGGGACAGAGCTCTGGGGACAGAGGGACACACCTCTGGGGACAGAGGGACAGAGCTCTGGGGACAGAGGGACACACCTCTGGGGACAGGGACAGAGCTCTGGGGACAGAGGGACACACCTCTGGGGACAGGGACACACCTCTGGGGACAGAGGGACAGAGCTCTGGGGACAGGGGGACAGAGCTCTGGGGACAGAGGAACAGAGCTCTGGGGACAGAGGGAGGGCAAGCACCAGGGGACAGGGACAGACAGGGAGGAAAAGCCACCCCGGGAACGACCCCAGCCTTGAAGCTGAAGCTGAGGTTGACCCCAAGGACTGTCCTGCTGTCCCTCCCCCGGACAGTGACCCACGGAAGGGCTGCAGAGCTCTGGGACGGGCCCAGGGCTGGCAGCCCCAGCCCAGAGCAGCTCAGGGCAGCTGTCCCTGTCCCTGTCCCTATCCCTGTCCCCGTCCCTGTCCCAGTCCCAGTCCCTGTCCCAGTCCCTGTCCCTGTCCCAGGGGCTGTCCCTGTCCCTGTCCCTGTCCCTGTCCCAGGGGCTGTCCCTGTCCCTGTCCCTGTCCCAGGGGCTGTCCCTGTCCCTGTCCCAGGGGCTGTCCCTGTCCCAGTCCCTGTCCCTGTCCCCGTCCCCGTCCCTCTCCCTGTCCCAGTCGCTGTCCCTATCCCAGTCCCTGTCCCAGGGCCTGTCCCTGCCCCAGTCCCAGTCCCTGTCCCTGTCCCAGTCCCTGTCCCTGTCCCAGTCCCAGTCCCTGTCCCTGTCCCAGTCCCTGTCCCAGTCCCTGTCCCCATCCCAGTCCCAGTCCCAGTCCCTGTCCCTGTCCCAGTCCCTGTCCCAGTCCCTGTCCCAGTCCCTATCCCAGTACCTGTCCCTGTCCCTGTCCCCAGGAGCAGTCCCTGTCCCAGTCCCTGTCCCAGTCCCTGTCCTTGTCCCAGTCCCTGTCCCTGTCCCTGTCCCAGTCCCTGTCCCAGTCCCCGTCCCTGTCCCCGTCCCTGTCCCAGGGGCTGTCCCTGTCCCTGTCCCAGTCCCTGTCCCCAGGAGCAGCCCCAGTCCCTGTCCCAGTCCCTGTCCCTGTCCCTGTCCCTGTCCCAGTCCCTGTCCCTGTCCCTGTCCCAGCCCCAGTCCCTGTCCCTGTCCCCAGGAGCAGCCCCTGTCCCTGTCCCAGCCCCAGTCCCAGTCCCAGTCCCAGCCCCAGTCCCTGTCCCAGCCCCTGTCCCAGTCCCTGTCCCTGTCCCCAGGAGCAGTCCCAGTCCCTGTCCCAGCCCCAGTCCCAGTCCCAGTCCCAGCCCCAGTCCCTGTCCCAGCCCCTGTCCCTGTCCCTGTCCCTGTCCCAGTCCCAGCCCCTGTCCCAGCCCCAGTCCCTGTCCCTGTCCCCATCCCTGTCCCTGTCCCCGTACCGATCAGGTCGGTGACGCGGTCGGTGACGGCGCGCGACGCTCGGATGAAGGCGTTGTCGCTCTCGTCGTACTTCATCTTCATCTCAAAGAACCCTGCAGGGGACAGAGAGCTCGGAGCCTCCCAGCAGGGCCCAGCCTCTCCTGCATCCCCTTGTTCAGCACCAGGCACCACCTGGCAGTTCGTCTGCTCCCCATCTTATTCCCCATTTTTCTGGTTTTTCCCCATTTTTCTGGTTTTTCCCCATTTTTCTGGTTTTTCCCCATTTTTCTGGTTTTTCCCCATTTTTCTGTTTTTTTCCCCATTTTTCTGGTTTTTTCCCCATTTTTCTGGTTTTTTTCCCATTTTCTGTTTTTTCCCCATTTCATTCCCCATTTCCCTGCCATGCTCTGATCTCTCAGCAACTCCTCCTCTGCCAACACTCAGATTTAACACCTCTGGGAATGGAGTTCATCCAAAGGAATGAGCAAATTCAGGATCAGGCTGACTTTGAGCAGGGCTGCTCCCACGGGAGGAGTCTCCATCCCTGGAGGTGGCCCTGGGGGTGACAAGGTGGGGATCAGGGACAGGTTGGACTCAAAAAGGTCCTGGAGAGCTTTTCCAACCTGAATTCTGGGATTGTTTTCAGGGCATTTGCACTAGAAACAGCCTCGGATGATATCAAAGGTCAGCTTTACACCACAGAGAGATCACAGGAGTTTCTGGTTTTTTTAAAAAAGCCTTTCACCAATTTGGAAGTTGTGTGAAACTCCCTGGATTTTTCAGGATTTTCCTTGTTTTGGGCTCCAGCTGGGGAGGAGCAGAGCTGCCCTCCCTGTCCCTGGAGCCAGAACGAAGCTGAGGAGGGGAGAACAGCAAAGTTCAGCTCCCCTGAGCAGGGTCTGGTGCCCTGGAGCAGGGGCTGCAGCACAGCTGGAGCAGCTGGAGCAGCTGAGAGCTCCCAGCTCTGCCTCTCTCCCTTCTCAGCACTCCCAGAACTGGCTCCAAGCCCACAGAGAAAAGTGGGAATTTGGGATTTGCTGGGGCTGGAGGCCCAGATGGGAGCAGATCCAGGAGGGAATGTGCTCAACTCACTGTTGAAAACCACGTTGTTGTCCTTGAAATCTTTCCACTGCTGGTACCACTTGGAGTCTTTATGCAGCACCATGCCCATGGCTTCCCTAGAGAGGGCAGAAAACAGGGATAAAATGTGGATATTTGGGAAAAATTAACTCGTAACCAATACAAACAACACCCTGAGGAATATCCCTGCAGCACTTGGCATCGCTGAGGCTGAGGCAGCACAGAAATGATGAGCTCAATCACAAAACAAATGATGGCCCTATCAATTATAAAATAAATTGCAGCCCCATAAATGATGGCCCCATAAATGTTCCACCAGATAAACGAAACACCAGACAAATAGAAGCCCAGATAAATAAAACATTAGATAAACAAAACTCCAGATAAATAAAGCACCAGACAAATAAAACTCAAAGCAGAGGAGCAAAGCAGCCCAGGGAAAAGGAGCTCAGCCTCACCCAGCAGCAAGAAGATAAAACTGAACAGAAAACAATGCTCAGCTCAGGATTTCACCTCTGAACATCAAATTTCACCTTCAGAATCTGAAATTTCCAGTTTTGCCACAGGAAGGTCGGGGATCACCATTCCAGCTGGGAACGTGCTGGAGACCCAGCTGCTCCCACCCCACAGCTCCTGGGTCTCAACCCCTGACCTGGTTTTCACCTTTTCCACCAAATTACACAGAGAAACACCCCCAGAGCACCCCCACGTACTCGTTGGCTTCAAACACTCGCTGCTCCTTGATCCTCTCTCCAGAATATTCCGTCCGCTTCCGGAGCCGCTCCGGGCGCCTGTAGGGACCAGTCTGCCCCAAAACGCTCTCATCGATCTCCTTCTTCACACTTTCCACTCCCTGCAAGGAAAGCAGCCCCGTGAGGATGGGTTTGGGGCTCTCCCAGAAGCTGGAAAAAAAAAATTAAAAAAAAAAAAACCAAAAAACCTCAAAATCTCCATAAATCCCAAAAAAAAAACCCTAAAAATCCCCATAACTCACCCAAAAATCGCCATAAAAACCCCAAAAAAATCAAAAAAAGCCTCCAAAAAATCCCCAAAATCCCTCCAAAAACCCTTTAAAAAATCCCCTAAAAATCCCCATAAGTCACCCAAAAATCGCCATAAAAACCCCAAAAAAAGCCTCCAAAAAATCCAAAAAATCCCCCCAAAAACCCTTAAAAAAATCCCCTACAAATCCCCATAACTCACCCAAAAATCACCATAAAAACCCCAAAAAAATCAAAAAAGGCCTCCAAAAAATCCCCAAAATCCCCCCAAAAACCCTTAAAAAAACCCCCATAACTCACCCAAAAATCGCCATAAAAACCCCAAAAAATCCAAAAAAAGCCTCCAAAAAATCCCCAAAATCCCTCCAAAAACCCTTTAAAAAATCCCCATAACTCACCCAAAAATCGCCATAAAAACCCCAAAAAATCAAAAAAAGCCTCCAAAAAATCCCCAAAATCCCCCCAAAAACCCTTTAAAAAATCCCCATAACTCACCCAAAAATCGCCATAAAAACCCCAAAAAAATCCAAAAAAAGCCTCCAAAAAATCCCCAAAATCCCCCCAAAAACCCTTAAAAAAATCCCCTAAAAATCCCCATAACTCACCCAAAAATCACCATAAAAACCCCAAAAAATTCAAAAAAGCCTCCAAAAAATCCCCAAAATCCCCCCAAAAACCCTTAAAAAAATCCCCATAACTCACCCAAAAATCACCATAAAAACCCCAAAAAAATCCAAAAAAAGCCTCCAAAAAATCCCCAAAATCCCCCCAAAAACCTTTAAAAAAATCCCCTAAAATCCCCATAACTCACCCAAAAATCACCATAAAAACCCCAAAAAAACCTAAGAAAGCCTCCAAAAAATCCCCAAAATCCCCCCAAAAACCTTTAAAAAAATCCCCTAAAATCCCCATAACTCACCCAAAAATCGCATAAAAACCCCAAAAAAACCTCAAAAAAATCCCCAAAATCCCTCCAAAAACCCTTAAAAAAATCCCCATAACTCGCCCAAAAATCACCATAAAAACCCCAAAAAATCCAAAAAAAGCCTCCAAAAAATCCCCAAAATCCCTCCAAAAACCCTTAAAAAAATCCCCATAACTCACCCAAAAATCGCCATAAAAACCCCAAAAAAATCCAAAAAAGCCTCCAAAAAAAATCCCCAAAATCCCCCCAAAAACCTTTAAAAAAATCCCCCAAATCCCCCAGCATGTCTCTGGTGGAGCTGGGCCTGGTGAACACGGAGTTCAAGCACAAGGTGCTGCAGGAGGAGCAGTGCTGCAGGGGTGGGCCAGCCCCAGCCTGGCAATAAAACACTGGATATTTTCCATGTTTCCTGCAAAAAGAGGGGTTTGAGGAAGCTAGAATCCCTCTGGAGAGGGACATTTCCCAACCCTGCCCCCAGGGAGCTCAGCCCTGCCAGGGGAGGAGTGATTTCAGCCCAAACCTCCCTCCCGAGGTTCTGGGTGCCCTGGGAGCTCAGGGAGCAGGACCTGGGAGATGGCTTTGAAGGCTGCAGTCCTGCCCAGCTTCTCCCCTCCCCTGGTCACAGACTCTGCAGACTGCTTGGCTGTTTTGGCAGCTTCCTCCACCCCCTCCTTGATCTTCCTGCCCAGGTCACTCTTGCTGACCTCGTCCAAACTCTGCAAGGGAAAAGGGAAAGGTCATTGCAGCCCCAGTCCCCCTCCAGCCCTCCTGGAGCTCCTCCAGGCCCTGGAGGGGCTCTGAGCTCTCCCTGGAGCCTTCTCCTCTCCAGGTGAGCACCCCCAGCTCTCCCAGAGGGCTCCAGCCCTGGGAGCAGCTCCAGGGGCTCCCCCTGACTCTCTCCACCCTTATTTTGGGCTCCCAAGGCTGCAGGTGGGGTCTCCCTCTTCTGCACCCCCCCAGATCCCAGAGGAATCCCTGGCTGGGTCTCCTCTGACCACGCCCAATCCATTATTCCATAAATGCCTCTGGTTTTAAAAGCTCCAGGAGCAGCAGCACCTGGCACCAACAATGACAATCCCAGCCCCCCAAAACCCCAACTTCAGCAGAGCTGCCCTGAGGAAAAACCCTTTTACCTCCTTGACCGTCCCTGTTATTTCTTCAAGTTTCTTTTTAATCACTTCTGAGGTCTTCACTGTTTCAGATTCAATGGTTTTCTGGGGGAAAAGAACATTAATCAGGAGACAGAAACTACTCAAACCCAGCTTGGATGGAGCACAACCCATTAAGGCTGGAATTGAGGGCAGAAAAAGCAACATTTCAGGAGTTCATGGCCTGAGTCAGCAGCAGCTTTGCAAATGATGATGTGCAGAGCTCTGTGAACAACTCAAAAGAAACATCTGATGCTCAATTTAATGCCTCATTATTTGATCTGCTCAGAAATGCAGCCAAGTGTCTGCTGGAAAGACTTTCCACTAAAATAAAAAAATAAAAAAAAAAAAAAACCAAACATTCCAAGGAATAAACATTCCGAGGCATCCGTTTAGCACTGAGTGCTTCCAGGCAAGCAGAACTCCTCCTGGACAGTCCAGCTGTGGATGGAAACGTTCCCTCAGAGCAGGAAAGGCTCCACAAAGCAGGGAATAACCCAGGGAACAAAGCAGGGGAATCCCAAACACTCACATATTTCCTCCTGGCTTCCCGCAGAGCATCCGACTCCTCCAGCTTCTTCGCTTCATCTCGGAATTTTTTGATGCTTTCCTTCATCTCTTTGTTTTTGGCTAACTCCTGTTTGATGTTCTCCACGAAACCTGAGATGAATCCCTTCCTTCCTCCCGAGGAGTAGCATCTGGACTGGAGAAAACCATTCCATGTTGGAGAATCCCAAGGAATTCCAGCAGACAGGACCCCAAACCCACAAGTTTTGGACTTGAGGCAAGCCCTGGATCACTTTTAGAACGGGTGGGAAGCAAGGAGCTACCTGGAAAAGCAGCAGCTGATCCTTCAAAGAGCCACGTGGCCAATGGATGTCATGGAATCTCAGGATGGTTTGGGTTGAAATCCTTAAATCCCACCCAGCTGCACCCCCTGCCACGGGCAGGGACACCTCCCACCACCCCGGGGTGCTCCAAGCCCTGTCCAACCTCAGCTGCCCCGAAAATTCCTGGAGCTCCATTTAAAAAGAGGAGATTCCCGGCCTGGAACTGGCCCCAAAAATTCCTGGAGTTCCATTTAAAAAGAGGAGATTCCCAGCCTGGAACTGGCCCCAAAAATTCCTGGAGTTCCATTTGAAAAGAGGAGATTCCCAGCCTGAAACTGGCACTTCCCAGAGCCACATCCAGCTGAGGACTCTGCTGGGAGCACACCGTGGGGTGGAAATGGAACAAATTCAGGTGGGACCAACCTGAGGGGTGCCCAGGGCAGGGCTGCAGATCCGGTGCAGGGCACTCCTGGGGAAGGCAGGGATGGGATAACGCCTGGAGAGCAGCCACAGCCCACTGAGGAGACATTTCTGCAGGGAAAAGAGCACAGCAGGAGCTCAGGGAAGCACCCAGGAGCTGCCAGCCCCCCGGTCTGGGACAGCAGCCCCGCATGAATCCCTCTGGAGCGGGAGCGGGAGAAGCACGAGGGGTTTTTCTGGGAAAACTCCCCCAAACACTTTTCCCCAGCTCTGGAGGGTCCCAGAACCACCCGGGATGGTTCTGCTGCCCTTGCCGAGGTCAAACCCGCAGAGCCTGCTCTGAAGGGGTCGGTGCTGAGCTCGGGGCAGAACCGGGGAAATCCCACACAGAAACCGGAGCTGGCTCACGGGCAGCACCGGGGGCAGGAGCCACGGAGCGGGGAGCTCCCGAGCAAAGGCACGGACGGAGCAGAGATCCCGAGGCTCTCGTTTCACCGCGGGCACACGGGGCTCGTCCCGGCCCTCCTGCTCAGCGAGCTCCGGGCGCAGCTCACGGCAAAACCGCCCCGTGGAGCCCCGGGAGAGGCCCCGGGAGCAGCTCGGGGCACGGCAGCACCGGGAGAGCCCCGGGAGCCCGGAATGGTTGGGCTGGAGGAGCCTCGACCCCTCCAAATCCCGGGGACGCGGCCCCGCTGGAGGCTCCATCCCGCCGGGCCGGGCGGCAGCGGCGAGCGAGGAACCGGGGCCGCCCTGGCCCGGGTGTCCCCACCGGGAGCTGCGAGCGCCGGGGCCCCGCGGGCTGCGAGGGAACGGCGGCTCCGGGCCGGGCCCCGCCGCGCCGCTCGCCGTCCCGAGCAGGCCCCGGGGTCCCGTCCCGCCCGGTCCCGTCCGGTGTCCCCGCGCTCACCCGGCACCCTCCGGCCGCCGCCATCGCCCCGCGCGCCCCGTGACCTCCGCGCGCCGCCGCCGCGCCGTGACGTCACTGCCGCGCGCCGCCCGCGCCACGTGGCCGCGAACGGCGGGACCGGGTGGGACCCCCGGGGCTGCACCGGCCCCGGCCCGGCCCACCGGGGCTGTCCCCGCCCCACAGCCGATCCCTTTGTGTTCAAAGCGTTTCCGGCAGAAAGAGGGGAATTCTCCCCCCCTCGCACCTGCTGCAGGTGTTTGCCCCTTACCTGCCTGGGCCAGACACCCCCACAGGAGAGAATAAAGAGGGTTTTTTAAGTCCATTTTCAGTTTAAACCTTTCCACTGGTACCAGCACCACCCAGGGGAGATTTTTTTTAAACCAACATTGCCACTAGAGAAAAACCTTGAGCTGCGACTGGTCCTGGAGTAGGTGGGATACAGGAGAGGGAAGATCCTTCACTCTCGGACACATCTTAAAGAGATTCTGCCAGAAATCAAGAGCAACACTGGATTTTTTTGACAAACTGGAGTTTGCTGAGCTGAGCAGGCAGGGATTTTAAGCAGAGTAAAGGATGCTGCGACTGAAATACTGAACTGGCATTTATTATCAAAGTCAGACTGTTTACATCTGTCAGGTCAACGAAATGCCACAACTACAAAAAAAGATTGTGCACATGGCAGTTCCAATGCAAAAAACCAGTAAAACGGGGCTCCCTCGGTTAAAAAAAGGACTTAAAATTACTCCAGAAAGCAACCGGGTCGGGCTGAACAGCTTTACATCCAGTCAGAGGAGGAGGCGCGGGGCAGCGGTGCAGGGCAGCGGTGCAGCCCTGCAGTGGTGCGGTGCAGCCCTGCAGGGCAGAGGTGCGGGGCAGCCCTGTAGAGGTGTGGAGCGGCCCTGCAGTGGTGCAGCGCAGCCCCGCAGCCCTGCAGTGTGCCTAGGCGTTGCGGTCGATCCGCACGTCGATCTCGCGGCCGCGCAGCTGCAGCCCGTTCATCATGCGGCACGCGCGCTCCGCCACCTCCGGCGACTCGAAGCGCACCACGCCGCAGCCCTTGGACTTGCCGTTCTCCATCTTGATGTCGGCGTAGAGCACGTGGCCTGCGGGCACAGCGGGGCAGGGTCAGCCACTCTGCATCCAGGCCCCGCTCCCCACCCCAAGGACTGCTGGCCCAGCCGTGGCACCCTCCATCCAATCCCCATTCCCCACCCCAAGGACTGCTCTCCCAGCCTTGGCACCCTCCATCCAATCCCCATTCCCCACCCCAAGGACTGCTCTCCCAGCCTTGGCACCTCCATCCAATCCCAATTCTCCACCCCAAGGACTGCTCTCCCAGCCTTGGCACCTCCATCCAATCCCCATTCCCCACCCCAAGGACTGCTCTCCAGCCTTGGCACCCTCCATCCAATCCCCATTCCTCACCCCAAGGACTGCTCTCCAGCCTTGGCACCCTCCATCCAATCCCCATTCCCCATCCCAAGGACTGCTCCCCATCCTGGCTTTGGCACCCTCCATCCAATCCCCATTCCCCACCCCAAGGACTGCTCTCCCAGCCTTGGCACCCTCCATCCAATCCCAATTCTCCACCCCAAGGACTGCTCTCCCAGCCTGGCTTTGGCACTCAGAGCTCTGGGAGTTTATTCATGTTAATTCCTCAGAGCGAGGAAAACAACTCACCACATTCATTGAATTTATCTTTCAGCATTTTCCATGTAAAATCAAAAGGCAGCTGTGGGAAGAGAAAGAAACCATTACTGAGGCTCTGCTGAACAACCTGCAGGCACCCCCAGCTCCCCAAGAACAGAATCTATCCCAGGACAGCCACTGCCACAAAACCATGGATCACAGTCTGCCAGGACCCCTTCTCCTGGTAAGAAAAATGGCTCCAACTGTCCCCAAAGTGGCAGCATCCAGTATCAGACATTGTGACTGGAAACCGAGCACGGATGGGATCAACACATCAGTGACAATGAATGCCATGGGTGGGAAGGGAGGGGTGGGAGCAGGGGCAGCACAAAAAGGAGAAGGAAGAAGGGCCACTCACATTTCTCACAAATATCTGACAGGCTTTCCGGGCCACGCCGGCCGCAGGGCCTCCGGCTCCTCCCAGGGACCCTGCAAAATTCCCTGCGAAGTTGCCCCGCTCCATGTCCATGGGCCGCTCGAAGTTGCTGCCCATGGCCAGCCCCATGCGCTCCATGCCTGCCCCCATGCCCTGCCCCATGGGCGGCCCCATCCTCTCCATGTTGGTGGCCCCGATGCGCTCCAGGCCCATCCTGTCCATGGGGGCGGCTCCCATCCTCTCTATCCCGATCCTGTCCATGGGCGGGCCCCCGATGCGCTCCAGCCCCGCGGGCATCCTCTCTATCACCTGCCCCATGCCCGCGCCCATGCCGGCGGGCACCATGCGCTCCAGGCCGATGCCCATCCTATCCATGCCCGCCCCCATGCGCTCCACGCCCGAGCCCATCCTGTCCATGGCGCCGCCCACGCGGTCGATGGCGGCGCCCATGCGCTCGATGCCGAAGCCGATGCCGGAGCCCATGCGCTCCATGCCCGGCCCCATGCGCTCCATGCCCGGCCCCATGCGCTCCAGGTTGGGCGCCAGGTGGTCGATGCCCAGCGGGGCCATGCGCTCCATGCCCGAGCCCATGCGCTCCACGTTGGAGCCCATGCGGTCCAGCACCAGCCCCATCCTGTCTATCTCCGAGCCCACCCGCTCCATGCCGTGCCCCATCCCGGCCGGGAGCCGCTCGATGCCCGAGCCCATGCGCTCGATGCCGGGGGCCATCCTCTCGATGCCGGGGATGCTGGCGTTGCCACCACCTGCAACACAGCACAGACAGCGTCAGCAGGCGGGCACGCAGAGACCTGAGGGCTGCTCGCTCTGCCGGGATGAATTCCCATCGCCCCGAGCTCCCCCGGCCTGGGCTCTGTGCCTGCAGGATGAGGCAAACGCAGAGGCTCAGGTCAGACCCCCCTGCAGAGCTGCCCCAGCCCTGGGACCCCAAAATTAGGATGTGGAGCTGCTGGAGAGTCCAGAGGAGACACAGGAGCTGCTCCCAGGGCTGGAGCCCCTCTGGAGCTCTGGGAGAGCTGGGGGTGCTCACCTGGAGAGAAAAAGACTCCAGGGAGAGCTCAGAGCCTGAAGAGGCTCCAGGAGAGCTGGAGAGGGACTGGGGACAAGGGATGGAGAGACAGGACACAGGGAAGGGCTCCCTTGATTCTGAAATGTTGTGATTTGGCCATTTAAACCAAATTAAATCTGGAAGTTGATGGAGGAGCTCTGCCTGCTCAGAGATGTTTGGGTTCAGCTTTGCTCCAGGAACTCTGCAGTTCCATTACTGAGATTGTCCAATATTTCCAGGGAACGTGCTTGGAAGTTAAATGTGACACAGGCAGCAGGAGAAGGAGGAATTTGTTTTCCCTGACAAAAATTAACAACTTCTCAGCAGCATTTAGAAGCCAGACAGCAAATTCCTACAGCAAATCTAAAATCTGCTTTTTTTTATCTCGAACACCCCCATAATTTTTGTGAGCCATTCAGGGATGGAAAGCAGGCAGGAAATGGATTTCATATACTGCACTCACCTATTCCCCTCTCCAAGGTCTCTCCAAAACTCCGGGACATTCCCATCTCATTTCTTCCAAACTCCCTCTCAAATCCCCCTCCCATGGCCCGATCCATCTCTGCAAAGAGGAAGTGGAGAAGTTTGCAGGGGGGTTTTTGTGGCCCCTGAGAGAACACTTTACCACAGGAATCATCTTGAAGATTCACAGCACAGGAAGGTTTTTGTGATTTTCTCCTGATCATTTTGTCATGGCTTCAGGAGCCCAAAGCCCCAAGGAAAAGCAGGATTTACCCCAACCACACGGGAGGCTCTGGACAGAGCCAGAATATTTCTGAATAAACCCTGCAAGGTACCATCAGTAAATCCCTGGGCTTGTGCAGCTCAGAAACCACGAGGGACTTCAGGACACAACTGGAAAAACCCCAAGTTATTCCCATAAAAGCCAGAAGAGGCTTCTGGCACGAGGGATCCCTCCCAGGGAAGGCAGCAGGAGACAGGAGCAGCCAGTGCCTACCACTCATCCTGCCCATGTTCATCCCGGCGGGGAAGCGGCCGATGTTCTCCATGCCACCAAAGGGACCTTCCATTCCTGAAAAACACATTTGCCAGGGATTCCTCAGCAGGGCATTCCAGCTCCACACTGCACAGCCAGCAGCTGCTGCCACACAGCAGTCTCACACAACTCCCCAGCACCAGTTCCCAAAAAGGGGTCAGGATTTGGGCACGGCGTGATAAAAACTGGAATCACAGAGTGGTTTGGGTTGGGATATTGAGGATCCAGTCCCAACCCCCAGGGATGGCACTCCCAGATCTCCTGAGGTAAGGAAGCACAGGCCATGTTTTATGGGATGTACCCACCCTCCCCACACACCTGCAGCAGTTTGGATACCCAAAAAGGACCAAGTTCCTGCTAAATTGGTGATGGTTCCCCAGCACACCAATTCCTGCCACACGCACACAGCTCAGTCTGCAGGACTTGCACAAAGGCCAAGCTATGAACAGATCAAGAACCACAGCTTACCTCCCATTTTATTCATTCCAAAGCCCATGCCTTCCATTCCCATTCCTCAAAATAAAAGAGAAAGCTTTATATAGCAGGTGTCACCCAAGAAATTCCAGCCAAAGGCTGCAGAACTCAAACCACACAACACATCCGTGGCTTGGGCTGAAGAGCTTACATGGGATAAGTCTGAGGAGATTTCAACATTCCTGCTCAGAAAATCAAGCAGCAAAGGGGAAAAACCCACTGGCATTTCAACATGGAAAGCTGAGTGTGTGCTACTTTTTAGGTGGCTCTTTGAAACTTGTGCTATTTCAAGAGATCCTCACCAAAGACTTGCAAGCCCACTAGAGGTGTTAAAAGTGAGAGATGGTTTGGAGTTTCATGGATCTTTGCAGTGTCTGCTGCTCATGCTCAAGAGTCAGAAAATGAGAGCTGTGTCTTGACCACAGTGAAAAAAAAAATGGAGCAGTTGGTTAAATTCAAGTTTCCATTATAAGCTGAACAAAAAAACTCATTTGGCTTTAACATTCCTAAGAAACTACCAACTTTTTGGGGAGGCAAACAAAGCTATCTACCTTCTACACAGCTTAAAGCTCTCATGAAACAAAAGCATAGGAGTAATCTTCTTACCTCCAGGTCCCATGTTGCCCATTCCCATGCCTTTGTTTAAATGATTTGCATCAATAGGTTGACCTCCAGGTCCTAATCCCATGCCAATACCACCAAGACCATCTGAAGAAAATATTCAGATATCAAAAAAGCCTTCTTTCCATAGTTTGACAAAACAGCAAGTTTTATTTCTTAAGTAATTGACTTTCATTCTCCAAAAAAAGCTTGCTGTGTCCCCCCTGTGGGGTGTGTACTGAAAGCAGGGAAGTGTGGAATAAATCAAGAGTAGATGTGTCTTGAAATAAGCTAAAAACTATCTCCAATTCTTTGGTTTTATATTTAAATTTCCATCTTACTGCTGAGAAAACTTGGTTTGGAGCTGACTCCTGAAAAATAACTGGCTAGAACACTGCTTCATTTGGGCAAAGTCCTCAGCTGAGGAGGGTGGAGTGGGCAATTTGGGAGAAGATCCCCTAAAGCTGTGCACAGTTCTCACCCCTTGCAGGGGAGAACTGAAGCACCCATGGATCAATGACAGCCACCGATGGAACTGGAGCACACAGCCAGCCTCTCTCTGAGCAAACACAACAGGCATTCCCAGGCAGGGAGCTGAAGCTGCCTTAGGGATTCCCCAACCCAAAGAAAGAAGAAAAAGCCCTTTTTTTTTTTTTTTTTTCCTGAAGCAGGAAGAAAGTTCTCTGCTTGGCACAAACACCAGCTCATGGCATTCTCTGCCTGCAGGATTCCCTCGTTTCCAGCTCGGCACTGAACACAGGAGTGTTGAATCTTGTTTTAAAACAGCACGAGGTCCCCCTTCCCCACCCCAGTAAAGGCCAAAATCCAGGCTTCCAGAGGGATTTAGGGAGTTTTACACCAAGGAAATGGACTGGAACCCAATGACTTTGTCCTGAAGAGAGAACATCCTTACAGTGACACTGCTGCTGAGGAAGGCCTTGACAGGCACTGAGAGCTGAACTAGGGAGGGACTAATTAATGATCATTAATAATGGGCAATTTAGCAGCACACAACAGGTCTGGTTCCCAGGAAGAAAACAGCACCTGTCTGAATTCAGAGAATCCCAGAATCCCAGACTGGTTTGGGTTGGAAGGGACCTTAAAGCTCATCCACTCCCAGCCCCTGCCCTTCCACAGCCCAGGCTGCTCAGGACAATTCAAATTCCACCAACAGCCCCAATTTGAACAAGCTCAGCCTCCAGCTCTTCCAGTCCCACCTCTTCTCTTCAGTATTCCAGTATCTCATCCCAGCATGGCCGAGGTTGGGAAGGGTCTCTGGAGGGGCTCAGCTCAGCCCAGGCTGCTGAGCCCAGGTCACATCCACAGCTTTGGGGTATTCCCAGGGATGGAGACTCCTCAGGAGCTCTGAGCAACCCAGTCACCCTCCCAGGAATGTTTCCTTACATCCACGTGGAGCCTGTGGATTTCCACTGCTGATTTAGACTTGATCTTTTAGTTCATTCAAATTCCAAGTTGGAAGGAGCAGCTTGGGGCAGCCAATTATTCTGAATTTTCATCTCCTGGGTTTTGGTCGGTGCTTTCTGCATCCTGCACCTCCAAGAAGAGCCTGGTTCCCTCTTCTTTCCATATTTAATACATTGACAAGATCTCCTGTGGAAATGTGAAGGCCTGGAAGGCTCCCAGGTCCCGAATTCAGCCCTTCCAATTTAAGGGAGAACATTCCATTCCCAGAGCACCATCCCACAGAAGGAGGTGCTGACTGATTCACTCTATTTCCATTAAATCCCACTATTAATGGAAGGCACTGGGATCTTGGAATTGCAGTGGAGAGCTCTGGAAGCCTTGAGAAGGTGAATGTTTTAAGACAAGCTTCTGGCCATGAGCTGAAAGAAGTATCCAAAAAATCACTGAGCAGCTCTTCTTCACTATTCCCCTTTCTGAAATTATTCAGGAATTTGGATCCCAGTTTTCCAGTCTGAACCAGAGTTTTACTGGGGCTGGGACTGGTTCCCAGGTGCTGAACAGCCAAATAAAAAGCAGAAGATGTTGAATCATGCAGGGGACACTTACGAGGGAGTTGTTGGGGTCGCTCTGGAGGGAAGAAATCTCCCTTGGGGAAGGCTCGTTCATCCTAAAAGGAATTCAACACGTTAAAGCTGGCAAGGAAAGCAGGAAATTATTTCCTGATTCTTAAAAACTTTGAATTAAAATAAAGAAATTTCAAGTTAAAGCAGTATTGGCTGTAGTTTTGTCTTTTAGCAAAATAATCTGAATTAACCTTCCCTGACTGCATCAATTCAGCAGGCAACAGGCAACTCACACACTTCCCCCTCTGGATTTTGATCTACCCTTGGAACCACAAATTCCCCCCAGACCAGGAGGGCACTGCCAGGTCAGTGGGAATGGGGGTGTCCTCACCATTTTGACGTGCATGGGTCTGTCAAAGAGCAGCTGCCCATTGAACATGGCTGGGGGTCGTTAAGGATTGTTGTTCAAGCACTGAGGGCTCTGACAGGGAGCACAAAAACCCCTCAGAAAATCTCATCTCCTCAGTTATCACTCACAGATTATCCCAAATCCTTCTGCCTTCTCCAAAACCAAAAAGCCTCGAAATCCAAATATACTGAACATTCCAAAAAAAGGCTTTTTGAAATTAAAAAAAAATTATGAAAACACATTTCTGGGTAAGATTAAGTTCACAAAGAGATACAAAACGTAACTCTAAGTCAGCCCAAGTGTTTAAATGTTTTCTCAGTCAGTTTATCCATTGAAAACAGGAGAAAACAGGGAAAAGTTCCACAGCAACATCATATTCTGAAGTGTGCCATGCCAGCAAATCCTCTGCCCGAGTCTGGCTCACACAAGGTTTAGTGGGTGCAGTGCAGAAGGGAATTAACACTCAAACAGGAACTCTGGGAAAGGAAAAAGGGAGTATTTTCTTCCTATCCATACCATAACTAGGAGCTGAGAGTAATACCTGGAATTTTATTGCTGTTTGGTTTCTAGGTGGCAAATCACTGCTTGGCCAGTGAAAGGGAACAGGAACAGGAAAACACCAGCTCCATGTGCCTTGGCACAGGGACCTTTTCCCTTTCCAGACAAATCTTTTCACAGACTTGCATTTTAATACTAATTACAACCTAGAGACAGAAACTCATCTGGGATAGAAGTACACAACCATGGAGGAAAGAGAATTTCCTTTGCTAAAGATCCTGAGCAAACTGCAACAATTCCTTCAAGAAGGAAAAGCAAAAGAGAGACAAAATTCCATTTCCCATCCACTGTGACTTGACCTTCCGTGCCATGGCAACATCCTCCTTTGGAGTACAGTCCCCCCTCTCCCCTGCTGTGTTTCCTGGGTTCCCTGCCCCAGGCCCAGTTTGCTGCCAAGGATACAGATGGCCTGCACGGCCTCGATGGCCTGCTCGAAGGTGACAGTGCCGATGCCGCGGCTCTTGCCGTCCTTGTCCTCCAGGATGTCGGCCCGCACCACCACCCCAGCCATGCTGAACACCTCCTTCAGCTTCTTCCAGCCCACCTTGTAGTCCAGCTGCAAAACAGGGCATCGTTGGAAAGGCAAGAGAGATTTCCATGAGGAAACAGCTTTAGTGGGCTCCTGTCCTTCCCTGGTATTGGCACTGGAGCTGTCAGAGAGCTGAGAGAAATTCAATCGAAGCACAGAGGTTGGTTCAGAAATCCCAATTAACAGACACTGTGGCACACCTTAACTGAGAACCTCCTTTGCACAGACAATCAACAGGACACAGAGGAACTTTTCCTGGAATTGCCAAGGCTCTTCCTCCCTCAGACCTGCCCCAGCTGAGAGGCTCCCGTGCTGGACTGGCAGCAGGGGTGCCCAGCACTCACGTTGGCCACGAAGACGGTGCTGCCGAGGCGGCCGGCCTGCAGGGCGTGGATGATCTCGTTGGGGATGTTGGGGTTGTTCAGGATGCTGGGGGGGATGTTGATCATGCCAGGGCCACCAGGGCCGGGCCCGATGCCCATCCCTCCTGCTGCCATCACCTTCTGCATGGCCCTCCTGGCGTGCTCCCCGTCAGGGTCCTGGGGGACACACACACACACTCAGATCAGATCCCCGGCCACCAAGGGCAGTGCCAGGGCTCCAACAGGCACAGACAGGAGTTTTCCTTCACCCCAGGATATCTGCTCCCTAAGCATTCCCAGCCAACTGCCTCCCTTTCATTGTCAGTCAATTTACTTTATTTTAGCCAGCACCCTTTGATCATTTAAATGATACTTTTATTACTGGCATACTTTATTATTGGAGTTATTCCTCCCCAGGCATTTCCCTGGTTCCCAAGGTGTTTATCCATCATTAATACCAAGAGCAAACCTCTGCTACACCTGCTCCAAACCCTGATTAACCCCCAGTGCCACTGGAGAGGGTTTGGAATGAACTCCCAGGAGTTTATTGACTGGCTGTCAATAGCAAAGCCACTAAAATGGAAACACATCTTTGAGGTATTCCAGGAAAAAGCTGATTCTATGGAATTGTTGGTGGAATCCATTCATTCTGATGCAGAACTCAAAGGGAAGTTTGTAAAGAACAAACACGGAGGTTTCTGTGTCAAATCATTAACAAAGGAACTGCAATTAAAGCCAAACTCCTGCTTTGTCCCCACATCAAATTTAGTCTTGATAACCACAAGTTCAGCAGTGGTTAAAACGATTAGGAAAAGGCTGACTGGGGTTTTTTATCCTATTTAAGTCCTGCTTTCTGTCCATTATCCTCTGAGTCAGCCCCAAACCCTTAACAAGAACTCCCCCTTCCCCCTCGGCCAGAAGAGACCCCCTCCTTACTTCTTTCACTTTCAGGGGTCTTCCACCAAGACTGTGCTTGTTCAGAACTTCAGCAGCCTTTTTCATGCTCTCCTCCATCTTGAACTCAACCACCCTGTGGGGACACAACACAGCTCAGAATGTTTTGTCTGAAGAAGCCTCTTTGGATTTCTGGTAAAAATTCAGAGAGAACTTACGCGCATCCCTGGCGAGGTGATTTCCCAGGGCAGTCACAGGGAGGAGGGAAGAGAGAAGAAATAAAGTCAGTGAAAGCCCAAATCACACACAACTATTTTATTATTAAAGCCAAATCACATCAGTTAAGCCCTACCAGCGAAAATAAATGTAACCTTACACAGGCAAGCCTCCAATAGTGGAATTCCATAACTTCTTTTGCCTTAACAGGATTAACCTGGGGTCTCTGAGCTTGTAACAAACACTAAATCCCGACTCTCCGAGAAATACCACACGCTTCCTGCGACCTGCTTTTCCCTGGCATACAGCAAAACCCTCCACACTCTCACCCTAAGTCCATATCCTTCAGGACACTTAGGAGTGCTCCTACTGTCTGCCCTGATCCTGGGCTCAAGGCCCATGAAGGCACTGAACGTTTACATTTAGGAATTTCCCTCTCCCTACAGGCCCAGGAAGTGGAGCTTGCAGCACCTGCTGTTGCACCCTGGCCCTTCCGAACTCAGCCAACCGCTCGAGTGACTTTTCCAAAGCACAGGAATATTCCAGAACCCTGTCCTGCCTGCTGGGCTCCAGGGTCACACGGCCAACGCCAACGGCACGCAGGGAACAGCTCCTGACTGCAGAGCCCACCCCACCTCCTCCCATCCCACAGCACTCCTGACCTAGAGCCACTGCACATCCACACTCTGAGCCTCCCTGGCCTCCTGTCCAGCACACAGAAACATTTCAGGTAGAAAATCCACAAAGAAACTCTCAAACACTTACCCTTGACTTTCCTTCAGCGTCCATTAAGAGCTCCACGTATGTTACCTCACCAACTACAAATCAGATTCCAGACGACACAGATACCAAGGGAGAAAAGCCAAGAAAACAATGGGAATTTAGAACAATCAACAACCGTGTATGGAGCCTCTGCCTTATAAGAAAGCCCAGAAACACTCCATGTTCTCTAGACCACAAAACTGGACAATTACAGGTATGCAGTAAAGGCTTCAAGCACTTCAATATGTTCTTGGTTTTCCTCCACCTCAAAAGACAAATTTCCAGAGTTCCCTGGATCTTTAGTGCCCACTCATTACCTGAGGCAATCCAAACCCATGGGAAAGGCTGCAGGATCAAGTTTCCTTCACTTCCCACAGGATGCAGTCCTGGATCCATAATGCAGAATTTCAAGTGACTTGTTTTTGTCAAGATTAAAGACAAAAAAGGAGTCACACTGAATCGACAGATCAAGAGATCACTGCCTGCCTGCTATTTATTTTAACAGGTTTTTTAAAATTATATTTTAGCATTAAAATCTGCCATATTTGCTCTCAAGACAAAACTGTCAACAGCAAAAGGCAGTTCATGGAAAACTCCACCTTTCCTCACAGGATTGGGATTGCCTCTCTAGGACCAAATAACCCTGTCAGGGACCTCCAGAATACAACTACCCAAATGGCTGCTGCCTTTGAAGGGACTGGCACACAGAAGAATGGAATAAACACTTTAAAAAAAATACTTATTGTTTCTGGTTTTAGAAGTCCTAGGGTTTAAATTTAAACCAGGAGGACTCCAAGCTGCATTATCTGGACAGTGGAATGTTTTATTTGTGGGAAACCACGAGCCAGGTGGGTATGAATAGTTTAACTGGAGCAAGGAACTGGGGGTTCACAAGACTCTGCCAGGCACAGAGGGAGGGGCTCAGCCTGACCTCCCCAGGCCCAGCAATTCACAGGACACTGTGGAGAACTGACAGCCTGGAAGGGCTCTCTTGAAGCTGGGAAAAAACCAGGAATGCTTAATGAAACCACTGATTTGTAATCTCCCCTTCTTATTTTAAACAATAATTTACCAGTAAGAGCATTCCAGCCAGAGAACAGGATGAGCAGCTCTGATCCACTCCTGCTTTTGGGAGGACAATGTTGGAGGCTGGAAAAGGCTGGGAAGTCCCTCTGAAAGGGATTTCACTGGGGTGTCCATTACCAGCCACAGCTCCAGCAGCTGGAATTCCAGCTGTAATCCCTCTGAGCTCCCACAGCACAGTGGGACTGGTCCCAAGGAGCCCTGGGGGCTCAGCACTGCCACGAGGTTCTGTCGCCATCCAGCTCAAGGGCAGCAGCCAGAGTCCAAGCACAGCTGGGGCAGGATTCACCAACGCTGCCCAGGTGAGCTCCACTCCAAATCCTCTCTGAGCCACAGCTTCCAGGTCTGGCACTCCCCGGAGAGAGGGCTCTCCTCTCCCAGCCACTCCACCTACAGCTCCTCACAAACAGCTCCCCAAGGAGTTTGCCAAGCTTGAGGATATCCAATACAATTGAACATCTGCTCTAGTAACCAATCCCTGACTCTGAAGCACAAGATCTCCAGGAATCTCTTGGAAAGTTGAGTCTGTGCCAATTTTGCTCAGAGCTTCCTGCTGGAGCCTTACATGAAAATCCAAATATCCAGCCTGAAGTAGCTGCTTTGCTCTAAAGGACATGTGAACTTCCTGAGGAGCCCAATTCCAGAACAGCAGGAGGGGGAATGACACACCCACTGCAGCAGCTCTGAGCCAAGACAGAGCCCACAACCACTGCCATGAAAATGCACTGATTTCACCCTAAAACGTGTGAGAGCAGCCAACCCAACCCCTCTGCCAGGAGAACGCTGTCTGCAGCTGGCAAAAGGAACCTTTTTTTAAGAAGCTAGGCTGGGTCACATTTTATTTGGAGTTTTGGGGTGCTTTTCTAGATCCCAAACCACAGGATAGCATGGAAAAGTACCAGGAGCAGATATCCATGTGCTAGACCCAGAAAAAAGCCCAGTGACCCTGGCAGGATTCCCTGGTGCCAGAGAACAGCTGGATTCTGACAGGGAACATCCCATAGCCACAAGAGGAGAAATTTCATCCAAGCACAAAAACTGTTACTTCAGGAGCTTCCCAGAGGAGGAAACTTCCAACAGACACTGGCTCCAAGTCACTGCAGGTTCAATTAAGGAACATGTTCCCCGTGGTGTCTTTAAGACTTAATGCAGGGGAGATGATTTATGGATTTATCTGACCCTCACACTTAAAAGTTTGGAAATGCAGCTTTTCCCAAACCAAGAGACTGGAGCAGAATTTACTGCAATAACCAGAAATCCAAACTGAAGGAAGCTTCAGTGCTATTTATCACAGGCACTATTTTTAATGCTCTTTAAAACTTTGCATCACTTTTATCAGCACAGAAAACGCCAATGTTCAAGCTGGGCTGCTCCAGCAGAATCCCAATACTCTGCAGGGCCTGCCCAGGAAGCTCAGATCAGGATTCACAGGGTGACCTGAGGCCCTGAAGACAGTCTGGGAACTCCCCAGAACAAGCTCAGACAGAAATAACAATTTTAGCTTGGCCAATTTGATTTTAACAGTTTGTGACAAACCAAAGAGCTCTGAGAGGTGTGAAAGGTGCAGAGAGGGAAGTGGGAGCAAGCAGAGAACTGGGACAGGGGAAATGCTGTGTAGCAGTTATTCCTTGGCCTCCAGGGCCAAAAGTAAATACTAAATAGGGAAGGAAAACCCCAGACTGGCTGGATGTCCCCTGATCTTCTCAAAACAAGTGATCCAAGAGGATCAAAAAGCTTCACATTTGCAATGTGAGGCAAAGCAGAGCTGGCCACAGCTCCTCCCTCATTTACAGGTAAAGGCTTGGGGCAGGCAACCCCTGAAAAGTTACAGGGGAGAGAAGAGGAGCAAGTTTTACACATGCAAAGCTTTGGCTGAAAAGGGAAAAGGAAAACCTTCCCAAAGCAGAGACAGCAGTCAGCAATTCTGTCACAGATGGGGAAGGGAAACTTCCCTTCTACAAGAGAACACCCAAAGTGGTGATTTAGGCTCTTGGAGAGCTCAGGCAGCAGAGAGAGTGAAAAGCTCCCTGCAGCCAGGGAAGGGCTGAGATTCCTTGGAAAGATTGTGAAAGCCCAAGGGAAACAGATCAACTCATCAGAGACTTCAGCAGATGGGAGGGGAAACAGGCCAAGGGCAGAACAGCACATTCCTTCCCCATCCCTCCCTCCCTGACTCCCCAGAACCCCGCACTGTGACCAAACCCTGGGGACTCTGCACTAAGGTAACACCTTGTGTGTCTGCCAGCAAAACGAGGGAGTTCCAAACAAGAACATCTCTTCATTGCATTACCAACATTCCCACTGCATACCTGTAATTGAGCTTCTCCAACCAATCCACTGGGACGTGGGGAGAGAGAGGTGGCACCTGGAGCAGCCTGGCCACTCCCAGGCTGCAGGAACAGCGGCAGCTGCTGCACACACGGCACCTCCCCGAGCTGAGCTCCTGCTGCTACAGCAGCCCTGCAGAGCCCTCACACACCCAGGGTTTCCCCTTGGGCACAGAATTCCACCTGCTCCCAGAGCCTGGGACGTTTGGCCTGGCGTTCTTACGCCTCCGAAGCAAGAATTCTGAGGGGTCGGAGTTCCTGGGGCTTGGAACTGCTCTGCCTCGGGACAAGGACTGAGCACAGCTCCAGAGCAGCACTTTGGGAGAAGTCCAGAACAACTCCACGGCAAATCCAAACGCTTGGATTTACCAGCAGTGCCAAACCCCAGGAATGATCCCAGTTTTAGCAGGACAAGCCCTGCAGCCAGAAGGAAAAGGCTCCAATGTTCCCCTAGGAGCATCTGCTAGAATGAGGAGCTGAACAGCCTGGCAGGAAACAATCTCAGCCCAGCCTCTGCCATCCACGGGAACTGGAGAGAAACCACCAGACACTGGGAACGGGATCCAACGCAGCACAGAGAGCTGGACACTGCACACCCGGAACACCAACGGCTCTGGGGCAGCCACGGGGCACTGAGGGCTCCATCCATAATCAGGGCCTGCTCAAGCAGCCCTTGAGGCTGACCCTGCTGCCATGGCACAAAGCCACTGCTGCCTCTCAAACAGCCCCTCATTAGGGAAGCCCCCAGTCCCGACGGCTGTTCCAGACTTTGTTCCCTTCTGCCACTGAAGACAAACAATTGAAACCCTCTGGAGCTTGGTTTTCCCCTTCTTTAGGGCGCACCTCAAACACCTGAGCTGTCAGTCCTTACCCAGCTCCAGCACAATGACCACTGCCCACTACCTTGGCTGAGGCTCTGTATCCAGAAGTGCCCACAGGAAATGTTGTGCTGCTACTCTGAACTTGGTTTCGATATTTTAAGGCTGGAGAAGCCAAGGATTTTCTTGCCACTCCACTGCACTTCCAAGGTGACTTGAACACTAGAAAGCTGGGCACCAGCCTGAAGAAATGACACTACTTTAGACTTGTCACTACCTGAGTACTCAGCTCAATCTCTTCATCTTCCTCAAGAGATGAAGGCGTTCAGGTCAGCAAAGGCAGCTCCCATCCACATGGGAATTACAGGGAATTGTGGAAGGGGGAACACCACAAACCTGATTTCCAAAGCCCTGATTCCGCTGCAGCACATGCCAAAGCACCAACCTGATTTTGCAGGTCACCCTTAAACACGTTGAACTGCAACCAATGGCAGAATGGCTCTTGAAGCCAGCCCAAACCCCTGTGAATCTGGGGACACAGCTGGATATCCACACACCAGAGCAGGACGTAACCACCTGAATGCCCAAAAAACATTAAAATGCTTCAGAAAGTTCTGCTGCACTTCAAGGCTAAAATCTGCTGAAAGCCTGGGGTTGGATCCCTAAGGAAAGCACCGCTAATCCTGGGATGAGGCTCTATCAGCTGCACGCCACAGGCCTCCACAGGAACCATCCCCTGGAAGGCTGCCAGGACGAGGCTGTGCAACACCCAGGAGGCTTCGGGAAGAGCTTTCCCAAACTGGTGTGGCCAAGCACACCCAGAGGGGCAAGTGCTGAGCTACAGACAGAGCCAGGCACGGGCTGGAGCACAGACAGCCTCTCCACCTGAGCTGCACTTTACCTTTCTCTTTGACCAGGTCCTTCAGGGACTGCCACTTGACGTCGAAGGGGATGTTGGTGATGAAGGCTCGGTACCTCTTGGCGGGGTTGGCGTAGGGCTCGAAGCGGTTCCCTCCCCTCTTCATCCCCTTCTCCTTCTTCTTCTCATTGGGCGTCGGGCGCTCGCCTTCGCTGCAAGGAGAGAAGCCCTGTGAGCTGCTGGGGCTGGAGCAGGGCCACCAGCCCCAGAGGGAACAAACCCAGAGCTGCAGCAACGAGCCCCACAGCACTCTGCCTGCGAAGGGACCGTAAAGCCCAGCCCGTCTGGAAAGGAAAAAAACCAAACCAAGGGAACAAAAAGCTTCAGCCTCAGTCTTACATAATTCCCTTCACTAATCCAATTAATCTCCTTGCTCACTCAGTGCTGCTGGAGAAGATGCATCAACACATCTTGAGGAGGAATTCAGAACACGTCAGATAAAAAAAAGCTGAAGTTTCTACAATCTCTCTGTCCTGAGCTTTTCCCAACCTAGCACCTGTGCAGCCCTGCAAATTCTGGGTCAGAAATCCCAGGAAATCCCTTCAGGACCACTTCAATCCCTGAACACACACAACAGCCTGCAGGCAAAAAGGAAATGAAGAATGTAGAGGCCTCTGAAGGTTCCTTTTGATAGTATTTCTATTCTCCCTGCTTCTATCACCCAGCGGCCAAAGCTTCTCCAGACACAGGGATGGGAATTTTCCAGTCTTTCTCTCACTGAACTTTTTTAAAGGCTCTTAATTAATGAAACAATTAAAACTCCAAAATTAGACTTGAAACAGGACAATCCTTTTTCCACCTTCATTTCTGTTTGGTTGATGAAGTAACACAAAACGAAGCTGTGTTAAAAGCTGCACTCAGATTTTAGTTGTTATTTCTTAAACTGGATTTCCCCAAGGCCAATGAGAACGTGCCCACAGGAACGTTGGTGTTATCCCTGTGGAAATGAGAGCTCTGCCACGTGGAGCTGGATGTTCCAAACAGAACTGCACCTGCAGACACAAACCAATTCCCTGGAGCCATCCCAAATGTAACAGGGTCAGGAAAACCAAAATCACAGCAGAGAGGTATCTTTATTTATACCTCCAGGAATTTATTTATCTTTATTTATACTTCCAGGCTCCTCATGCAGACAAACTGCTGATTCCATGTTCCCAGGAGTGGTGGGAACAGAATCCAGGGTGGGAACACCCTTCTCTGTCCCTGGGATGTCTCTGCCCCTGCCTGGCTCAAGCTGCAGAGTCAACGGAATCTGTCAGTATTTTATTGCCCAAAGCACAGTCTGACTGTTCTCCAATGGAAAAAAAAAATAATATGGATCTTTTTCCCCTAAAGCGACACTTGGAAAGCTGTTCCTGGTCTCGGGAAACACAACTCCAAGCTCAAGTCTGCAGCAGGAATCACAGCACACCAGGTTCAACCTGATTCTTATCAGCCCGCCATAAAACCGAGGCCAAAAACGCCCTGAGGGAGAGAAGTCCTTTCTATTCAGTGGATTTGTACCAAAACCGGCTTTGCCAACTGCAGAATTTTCATCGAGAATCAACAGGAGGAAGCGAAAAGCAGCAAAAGCTTTTTGTGCCCCTCATCCCCACGTTTACAGAGCCAGAACTGCAGCGCTGCTGATTCTGGTTTGAATTTCTCTAACGTTTTACCGAGAGATTGTGCAACTCCTCCCCGGTACCACCTTAAACTCTCACCCTCGAGGTGTCTGCGCTCCTAAGCCCCCTCATGCGTAGATCACCCCCAAAAAGGAGCAAAAAGGAGCGCACCCGGCTCCAAAGGGGGCAGCAGGATGAGGGGGGTGCTGAGAGAAACGGAGTTCCTACAACTTACTGACAGCACAAAAAGCAATGAACTTTAACATCCTCACGCTGGCACAGGGAGGCCCAAACTCCACCACAACTCAGCAGCAGCTTTTCCTGAGGGGATGGGGGCGATCCCAGGGCTCCCTGCCCGCCGGGACCGGGCCCAGAGCGCCGCGGGAGCCCCGGAGGCGCCTTCGGGACGGCCCCGCCCGGGATCCCAAGGCGTGCCCGGAGGGAGCAGCAGCCGCAGCGCCAGGAGCGGCCCCGCACCGGTATCGACCTCTCCGGGACCCCTCGCCGGCCCCGGTCCGTCCCGCCGCCCTCAGGCCGAGGAGCGGGGAGGCCGCACGCGGCCCCTCGGCCCCGCCGCCAGCGCGGCCCCTCACGGCCCCCCTACCTCTTGGGGGGCGGCCCCCCCGCGCCGGCCGCCCCGTTGGGCGCTGGCGGAGCCGCCGTTGCCGCCGCGGCCGCCGCCGGGGGCGGCTCCATTTTCCCGGGGGCGCTTTGCGAGGCCGCGGCCGCCGCCATTTCCCAGCGCGTCCTTTGTGTGGGGAGCGCGGGGCACGACGGGACGGCGCCGCAGGCCGGGCCGCCAGGGGGCGCCGCGCCGCTCATGCGCGCGAGGGGGCGCGAGCGGTGGGCGGGGCGGCGGGAAACGGCGCGTGAGGCGCTGCGCGTGCGCGCTGAGGCGGCGCGGCCGCCCGCGCCGGCGGTAATGGCGGGTCTGCGCGGGCGGGGGGTGGCGGCGCCGAGCAGGAGGGGCGGGCAGCACCGGGGAGTGAGGATCTGAGAATGCGCAGGGCTGCAGCCACGCGGTGCGGGCGGGGCTGGCGTACAGCGGCACTGCCCGCGCTGTACGGAATGGCGGCAATGGCAACGCCGCATGCGCAGCGCGGCTGTGCCGTACAGCATGGCTGCCATGGCTGCGCATGCTAAGTGGAGTGAACAAAAAGCAGCTGCAAACTCAACAGGTCTCAGAGTCCTCGGTTTTTATAAAGAAAGTGACATTTTAAACACAAACCAGACTGTTTGGGGACTGTTAGCTACATGATGAGTACGCGTCAGGGGAGATCAGGGGAGACCGGGGCCCACATCCCATGTTGCTGTGAGGAAGCCGAGTTTCTCCTGCCCCAGATGGCAGTCTCGGGATCCCCCTGCCCCAGATCGCAGCCTCGGCGTTCCCCAGCCCCAGCTGGAGGACAGCCGCCCGCCAGGACCCAAGAATGTGCGGAACTTCTTGTGAGGCCCCAGCTTTCCGGCGGACTCTTGGTGGAATTGTACAACAGCTGTGGGCGGATCCCTTGACAGGCAGCTGGTTCAGCCAATAATAGACGAAGACCGGGGAGGCCGAGGCTCGCTGCGCCAATGAGCGGCTGAGGGGGCGGAGCCACACCCGGAAGCGGTGAGGGGCGCGGGGGCATCACCGGCAGCACCGGGGATCGGGAGAAGCCGCAGCGATGTCGGAACGGAAAGTGCTGAACGTGAGTTGGGGAGGAATCCCCGCCAAGGGGGCCGGGGGGGCGTCCCGAGCCGGGCTGGGCCAGGGGAGGGTTCCCCGAGGGCTCTGACGGGGTCCCGGTTGGTTCGGGAGTCGCTTGGAATCCCGGGATCATCGAGGCTGGAAAAGACCCGGGATCTAGTCCCAGCTGTGCCCGGTGCCCGCCTTGTCCCCTGCCCAGAGCACTGTGTGCCCGTCCAGGCCGTCCCTGGACAGCTCCAGGGATGGAGACTCCAGACCTCCCCGGGCAGCTCGTTCAGAGTTTATCCACCCTT
This sequence comes from Haemorhous mexicanus, assembly GCF_027477595.1. Lineage (NCBI taxonomy): Eukaryota > Metazoa > Chordata > Aves > Passeriformes > Fringillidae > Haemorhous > Haemorhous mexicanus. Next base: position 470,111 of record NC_082369.1, read on the forward strand.
CCCACGAAGGAATTCCCCGGTATCCGATTTAAACCCCCGCTGCGGCCGCTTCCTCTCATCCTGTCGCTGTTCCCTGGCAGCAGAGCCCGAGCCCCACCTGGCTGCAGCCTCCTGTCCCAGCTGTGGGGAGTGAGACGATTCCCGGTGCTCCAGCATTCCCAAATCTGCTCTGTGTCCACAGAAACATTCCCAGAATTCCCAGATCTCCTCTCTCCACAGAAATATTACCCCCCGGACTTCGATCCGGCCAAGATCCCGAAGCTGAAGCTGCCAAAGGACCGGCAGTATGTGGTGAGGCTCATGGCCCCCTTCAACATGAGGTGAGAGCAGCCCTGGAGCCGTGGGGTCACTCCTGGAATGCCTCCCAGCCCACCCAGTGCCACGAGCAGGGACACTCCTCTGTCCCAGAACTTTCTCACTCTTTCCATAAAAACATTTTTCCCAGTATCCAACCTGTATTTCCCTTGGCACAGCTCCAGGCTGTGTGCTCTGGTTCTGTCCTGGAGACAGAGCCCAGCCCCAGCTGGGCACAGGCACCTTTCAGGAGCTGTGCAGGGCCCCCCTGAGTCTCCTTTTCTCCAGGCTGAGCACCCCCAGCTCCTCCCAGGGTTTGTTTCCCAGCCCCATTGCCCTCTGGGGACATTTCCCTGCCCCTGCCCAGGTGCAAGACGTGTGGGGAGTACATCTACAAGGGCAAGAAGTTCAACGCCCGCAAGGAGACGGTGCAGAACGAGGCCTACCTGGGGCTGCCCATCTTCCGCTTCTACATCAAGTGCACACGCTGCCTGGCTGAGATCACCTTCAAGGTCAGCCCCCCTCAGCTCCAGCCTCTCCCTGCCTGGGGAACCCGGGGTGGATCCCAGGGAGCAGCTGGAGCTGTGCCGGGACCGTGGCATGGAGATCAGGGAGAGCTTTTACCCCCAGGGTGGTGGGATGGAGATCAGGGAGAGGGTTTACCCCCAGGGTGGTGGCATGGAGATCAGGGAAAGGTTTTACCCCCAGGGTGGTGGGATGGAGATTAGGGAAAGGTTTTAACCCCCAGGGTGGTGGGATGGAGATCAGGGAGAGCTTTTACCCCCAGGGTGGTGGGATGGAGATCAGGGAGAGGTTTTACCCCCCAGGGTGGTGGGATGGAGATCAGGGAGAGCTTTTACCCCCAGGACCATGGGATGGAGATCAGGGAGAGGTTTTACCCCCAGGGTGGTGGGATGGAGATCAGGGAGAGGTTTTACCCCCAGGGTGGTGGGATGGAGATCAGGGAAAGGTTTTAACCCCAGGGTGGTGGGATGGAGATCAGGGAGAGGTTTTACCCCCAGGGTGGTGGGATGAAGATCAGGGAAAGGTTTTAACCCCAGGGTGGTGGGATGGAGATCAGGGAGAAGTTTTCCCCCCAGGACCATGGCATGGAGATCAGGGAGAGGTTTTAACCCCAGGGTGGTGGGATGGAGATCAGGGAAAGGTTTTACCCCAGGGTGGTGGCATGGAGATCAGGGAGAGGTTTTACCCCCAGGGTGGTGGGATGGAGATCAGGGAGAGGTTTTACCCCCAGGGTGGTGGGATGGAGATCAGGGAAAGGTTTTAACCCCAGGGTGGTGGGATGGAGATCAGGGAGAGGGTTTACCCCCAGGACCATGGCATGGAGATCAGGGAGAGGTTTTACCCCCAGGGTGGTGGGATGGAGATCAGGGAAAGGTTTTTCCCCCAGGACCATGGGATGGAGATCAGGGAGAGGTTTTACCCCCCAGGGTGGTGGGATGGAGATCAGGGAGAGGTTTTACCCCCAGGGTGGTGGGATGGAGATCAGGGAAAGGTTTTACCCCCAGGGTGGTGGGATGGAGATCAGTGAGAGGTTTTAACCCCCAGGATGGTGGGATAGAGATCAGGGAAAGGTTTTACCCCCAGGACCATGGGATGGAGATCAGGGAAAGGTTTTTCCCCCCAAGGTGGTGGGATGGAGATCAGGGAAAGGTTTTTCCCCCAGGACCATGGGATGGAAATCAGGGAAAGGTTTTTCCCCCAGGACCATGGCATGGAGATCAGGGAGAGGTTTTACCCCCCAAGGTAATGGGATGGAGATCAGGGAAAGGTTTTTCCCTCAGGACCATGGGATGGAGATCAGGGAAAGGTTTTACCCCCAGGGTGGTGGGATGGAGATCAGGGAGAGGTTTTACCCCCAGGGTGGTGGGATGGAGATCAGGGAAAGGTTTTACCCCCAGGACCATGGGATGGAAATCAGGGAAAGGTTTTACCCCCCAAGGTAATGGGATGGAGATCAGGGAAAGGTTTCTCCCCCCAGGACCATGGGATGGAGATCAGGGAAAGGTTTTTCCCCCCAGGGCGGGGGTTGCTGAATTCCCCCAGGGAATGGGGGCTGCCAGAGCTCCAGGAGCCTTTGGACAATGGGGTTGGTGGGGTGGTCCCATTCAGAGGCAGGAGCTGCTCTCCCTTCCAGCTCAGGGTGTTCCATGATCCCTTGACTCTCCTGCCCAGCAAAGGCTGATGGAGTGGTTTTTTTGTTTCACTGATTTGGGATTTTCTTGTTAATGTATTAAAGAGTGTGGTGGGTTTGGGAAACCACACAAACACAACATCTGAGTCTCAGGGTGGGTTTTGGGCTGGATCAGCCCTTCCCCAGCTCATGGAGCTGGGGGATGTGTGGCTCTGGGGGTGGCTGTGGGCTGGCTGGAGCAGGATCCCCACCCTCAGTGGTTTTCCTGCTGCTGTTCCCCCTCAGACAGACCCTGAGAACACAGATTACACCATGGAGCACGGAGCCACCAGGAACTTCCAGGCAGAGAAGCTCCTGGAGGAGGAGGAGAAGAGGATGCAGAAGGAGAGGGAAGAGGAGGAGCTCAACAATCCCATGAAGGTACAAGGACTGCAGGAGAACCTCTGCCACTCTGCCTGACTTGTGGCCATTCAGGCTTTCCTGTCCGACCCAAAAATGAGGATGAGGAGGGTCCTCTTGTGCTTCACCCCGTGTGGGGAGGTGTTGGAGGCTCTTGTCAGGCTCTGCTGCCTCAAATATCCCAACTTATCCCACCCAGGTCCTGGAGAACCGGACCAAGGACTCCAAGCTGGAGATGGAGGTCCTGGAGAACCTGCAGGAGCTGAAGGAGCTCAACCAGCGCCAGGCCAACGTGGATTTTGAGGCCATGCTGAAGCAGTACAAGGAGCTGGAGGAGGAGCAGAGGCGCAAGGAGCAGGAGGAGGATGAGCAGGAGATGAAGTGAGGGGGCTGGGAGGGCTGGGCTGGGAGAGGGGGGCTGAGTTACCACGACTGGAGGGTGGGAGGAGATCCCAGCTTGTCCTGGCAAAGTGTTCAGGGAGGAGGACTGGGAGGTCCTTCCAAGCCAGCCAGGCTGGGATTCTGTGGGATCTGGGCTGCTGGGGGGGTTTCAATCCCCTGGGAAGGGCCCTCCCATGGACACAGTTCCTGCTCTGGGCTGCAGCTCCAGATCCCAGTGCTCCCACCCCTCCGGCTTGGACCTGATCCCATAGGAGCCCCTGGGAAGGGGGATCCCGAGGCTCCTCTGCTGGCCCCAGCTCCCCTGGAGCAAGCAGGGCCTGGCAGTGGGATGGATCCAGCTCCAGCCCTCCTCTGTCCCAGCAGGGCCATGCTGGAGCAGGCCCAGAACCGGCGGCTCCTGGTGGATTCTGACTCTGACGAGGAACCGGCCAAAGCCCGCCCCAATCCCACGGCCCAGACCAAACCCACGGACATCCTGCAGGAGGTGAGAGGGGCACAGCCTGCCCCGCCCTTCCCCAGCCCCACTGCTCTGTCCTGGGGCTGTGAGTGCCCATTGTGTCCCTCTCTGGGTGACACCGGGCTGGTGTCACGCCTGAGCGGCTCCCAAAGGCCGTGTGGGCTGAGAGGAGCCAGGGATCACTTGGGGATTCCAGGCTGGGCTGGTGACAAAGGCAGCGATGGAGCTGTTCCCATCCTGTCCCCACCCTCCCTTCCTCGGGAAGAACAGCTCTGCTGGGCCCTGCTGCTGCTCCAGGCAGGATTTCAGCGTTCTGGGCCGGCCTCTCCCTGGGCTGGGCTGTGGATTCAGGCGGAACAAAAGAGCTGCCAGCCCCGGCCTGGAGGGAGGGATTATCCCAACAAACAGCCCTGCCCTCCCCCACTGTCATCCCTGCCCCAGGGCCCGCTGGGCTGGATCAAAGCTGCCGTGCCTGGGGTTAATCCCAGCCGTGGTCCCTGGCCTGGCACTAATCCCTGTGCCCAGGGCACTCAGACTCACCGGGGTCCATGGCTGGACCACCTGCAGGCACCCAGGGCTGCTCAGTGGCCTTGAAAGGAGCTGATAAAACAGAGAAAACAACTTTTCCCCAGGCAGGGAGGGATAGGACACGGGGGAATGGTCTGGAACTGAGGCAGGGGAGGGTTGGATGGGATTTAAGGAGACTTTGGAGCAGATTGCCCAGAGAAGCTGTGGCTGGAAGTGTCCAAGGTCAGGCTGGGCAGGGCTTGGAGCAATCCGGGATAGTGAAAGGTGGGATTGGGTTAGCTTTAAGGTCCTTCCAAGGCAAACCATGCTGGGATTCTTTTCTCTGCCTCCTCAGCATCCCAGGGCCATCCCGAGGCTGGGTTTGGGTCTCTGGCAGTGGGACATGGATCTCCAGGGGCAGCTTTGCAGATCCACATCCCCGTTTGTCTGGCCCGTGCCATCCCTGAGGGGCAGAACTCCCCCTCAGGCCCCTCTCCTCCTGTCCCTGCTGGTTTTATCCCCAGCCCCTCCAAGCTGAGCCCCCTGACCCCAGCTGTGCCCACAGGACCCCCAGCCCCAGAGCAAGAGGCCGAGGATGGAGAGCTGGGAGCGCAGCGTGGGCAAGCTCAGCACCAAGGCCCAGCTGGCCGGGCTGGTGGCCCGCAGGAAGGAGAAGCCAGATCCTGCCCTGGAAAACGGGATGGAAACCAGAGGCACCACGGCCAGCACTGGTACCTGCCCCTGGCTGGGCCCTGGGGGCTCTGACACCTCCTTGGTGGGGTTGGCTCCGTGCTCAGAGCCTGGGCTGGGGTCCCTGGGGGGTGGTGTGAGGACAGGGGGTTGTCCCCGTTTCCAGGAGCTTCCTGGTGAAGATGATTCTCCCTCCTGGCTCTTGGCTCTCAGCCACAGCCTTGGGGACAGATTGGCAGGGCCAGGAGCTTCAAAACAGCAGATACAGCCCTGGGGATGTCACAACAGCGAGATAGGGTTGGAACAGCAGGAGAACTGCTTTGGTTTGGGGCCTGGTGATAAATCCGGCCTCACTGCTGGAGCTGGGAAGCTTTAAGGACCACAAAACAAGCTGGAAGCCTTTCCAGCTCCTCAGTGAGCTGCCCAGCAAGCCAGGGGAGCCATGGGTTTGGGGGATAGATTTGTTCTGGGCTGGTTGATCCTGAGCCTTTGGCTTAGTGAGTCCCCCTGCCCTCAGGGCATCCCTGGGAAGGGACAGCTCTTGGGGGTGTCCCCTTTTCCCTGTGCTCCCCCAGTCTCCTGCTCCTGGGAAGGGACAGCTCTTGGGGGTGTCCCCTTTTCCCTGTGCTCCCCCAGTCTCCTGCTCCTGGGAAGGGACAGCTCTTGGGGGTGTCCCCTTTTCCCTGTGCTCCCCCAGCCTCCTGCTCCTGGGAAGGGACAGCTCTTGGGGGTGTCCCCTTTTCCCTGTGCTCCCCCAGCCTCCTGCTCCTGGGAAGGGACAGCTCTTGGGGATGTCCCCTTTTCCCTGTGCTCCCCCAGCCTCCTGCTCCTGGGAAGGGACAGCTCTTGGGGGTGTCCCCTTTTCCCTGTGCTCCCCCAGCCTCCTGCTCCTGGGAAGGGACAGCTCTTGGGGGTGTCCCCTTTTCCCTGTGCTCCCCCAGCCTCCTGCTCCTGGGAAGGGACAGCTCTTGGGTGTGTCCCCTTTTCCCTGTGCTCCCCCAGCCTCCTGCCTGGCTGCTGTCCCAGGGATTGGGGTGGTGGGAGCCCAGAGCTGGCTCCTCTCTCCCTTTCCAGGGTCTGGAGTCTCCAGGGGGCTGTGGAGGGAGGAGGGGGTCCCAGACCTTGGCCCTTCCCGCAGGGTGGAGGAGGGAGGCTCCAGCCGAGGGCTGCAGGAGCTTTTTATCCCCCTGATTTATCCTCCCTGACCTCAGGGTCCATCCAGGGATGAGGCTCCGCTGGGGATCTCTCCGGGCTGCTGTTCCCACACCAGGAACTGCCCTGGGGAGGCTGGACCTGACCGGATCCCCTCCTTCCCTCCCCTTCCAGGCTCCCTTCCAGCAGCAGCAGCCACGTCCTCGCTGGGTTTGTTGGGAGCCTACTCGGACAGCGAGGACAGCGCCAGCGACTGAGCAGCCGGCGGGGCGGGGACAGCAGGGACCGAGCAGGGACGGGGCTGTCCCGGCTCCCTGCTGCTCTGGAAGCGCCGCCAGGGGCCCGGGGGTTCCCGGCCACCGCTGTGGCCACCTCCGGCCGTGCCGCAGCAGCAGCAGCAGCGCGGGGAAGGTGTTTTCCCTGCAGCAGTGTGCTGGGTCCCAGCCCTGCTCCCAGGATGTGTTTGGAAGTGACAGGACTCTGGTGTGTCCATTCTGGGGGTGCCACTGCCCTCACCCCCACCCAGTGACCATGCCCAGGTTGGGTTTGGGGTGCCCTGACCCCCCCCAGCAGGAGGGGGACCTTGGAGTTGTCCTTCCCACCGGGGTGCAGGGCAAGGTGGGCGCTCAGCTCACCCTCCTTCACTTCACCAGCTGGTTCTGTCCCGGGGTGGGTCAGATGCCACCTTTGCACGCACCCGGGGGGCTCCTGCAGCCCCTCAGTGCGGGGACAGGGCTGTCCTGCCAGCACCAGCCCCCCCAGGTGTCCCCAGGAGCTCGGGGACAAAGCCCTCCCCACCGTTCCATCAGCCACAACTCCGGAATAAATGGGATCAGGCAGAGCCAGATCAGAGCTTCACTCCAGAGCTTCATCTTCCAGAGTGATTTGTACGTGGGCACTGTGGGACCCTGCCCCAGGGACCCCCACCCTGACAGGGACCCCCCCAGTGCCCACCCACCCCAAGTGGGGCTCTCCTCACCCATGGCCATGAAGTTCCCCCTCATCAAGGCACCCACTCTAATTGCTGAGCAGCCTCTGGCTAATTAACACCCTCACAGAGGGGCTGGGGGGGGGGGGGCGTCAGGGGGAGCTGGACAGAAACCCAGCCCCCCCATCCCAATTAGCATTCTGTGCACATGCCTTAATTAGCCTCTTCAAATATTAATGCTGGCCACTGGGCTCAGCCCGGGGCTGGGGGGGCATGAGGGGGGGTCTCAGGCCGTGTCCTCCCCGATGTGTCCCCCCTAGTCCCCAGCTGTCACCATCCCCCAGCACCAGGTGGGACCCCAAGAGGGACCCCAAGGAGAGGGACCTTTGTTCTGGGGACAGACAATGCCAGGAGGGGACTCGGGGGGTCCCAACCTCCTGCCCCCCGCCTGGTGCCTGAGCCCCCCCAAACCCCGCGGCAGGGGGGGAGCAGAGCCCCCCAGGACGAGCTCCCCGGGGTGGGTGACAGAGCTGGGGGTGTCCTTGCTTCCCCCCAAAGCACCGTGGGGGGGATCCCATTGTCGGGGTCTGGGGTCACGGTGACCCCCCCCCCCCCATATCCCGCTGTCACCCGGGGGGGACCGCTCGGTGTCACTTGGGGGTCCCGGTGCCCCCGCCACTCGGGGGTCCCGCCGTGTCGCCCTCGCTGTCCCTGCCGGTGTCCCCTCGGTGGTCTCGCCCCCCCCGTGCCGGTGCCCCCGGCGAGGCGGGCGCGGGGGGGGGATCGGGGGCTCCGGTCCGCGCCGCGCGCGGCGGCGACACAAAGCGGCTCCGGCGGCGGCGGCGGCGGCGGCGGCGGCGGCGGCGGCGGGGGGGTCCCGGCGGGTCCCGGTGCCGCTGGGTCCCGGCCGTCCCGGCGGTGCCGGTGCCGCTCCCCGCCATGGCCAAGTGGCTCCGGGAGTACCTGGGCCGGGGGGCCCGGCGCTCCCCCCCGCGCCCGCCCCAGCCCGACTACAGCGGTCCCGGGGGCCCCGCCGCCGCCGCCCCCGGAGCCGCGCTCCGCGGCCCCGCCGCCTCCCCGCGCCACCGCCTCGTGCGGGTGGGGGGCGCGGGGCCGGGGGGCGGCCCCCGCCGCCTGCAGCAGGTACGGGCGGGGGGCACCGGGAGGGCACCGGGGGGTACCGGGGGCACCGGGCGGGAGCCGCAGCCGAGCTCCAAGAGCGGGGAGGGCGGCGGAGGAACCGGGGGGTGCAGCGGGGCAGCGGGTGGGGGGCTGGGGAAGGGACGCGGGGGGCACCGGGAGCGGGAGGAGCGGGGGGGTCGGACAGGTGTGAGCGGGGCAGCGGAGAGAGCGGGGAGCGGCCGACGGGGGGACTGGGGACCGGAGGGGATGGGGGGAGATGGGGAACGGGGGTGGGGACCGAGAGCGGCCGGGAATAAGGGCCGGGAGAGCGGGGACGGGGAACCGGGGAGAGCCAAGGGGTCGGGGGGCAGTGGGGCACCCGGGGGGGAGCTGGGGTCACTGGAGAGGGACCTGGGGGGCGGCTGGGGACGGTGGAGTCGCTGGGAGAGGGGGAAGGGGAGAGGGGCTGGGGGACAAAGGGACCGGGTGGGCGGGAGTGGGGACGGGGCTGGGGACACCCGTGTGGGGGTGTGGGAGCCCGAAGGGTCCCGTGAGGGCACCCGGGGACCGGGGGGCTGAGGGGGGGGGCAGTGGGGGTCCCGTCCCACCCGGAGCCCCCCCCTCAGGGCCCAGGTGAGAGCGAGTACTCGGAGCCCTTCGAGGGGGAGCAGGACCCGGCGCCCGAGGGCGGCTGCGACGAGGAGGCCACAGGTGGGTGGTGACACCCCGGGCACCCCCAGCACCCCCACGGGGGTCCCGGGCGCCTCCCACCGCCCCGTTCCCCGTCGCCAGGGTGCCAGCGGCAGGGCGAGGGCCGGCGGGTGCGGCCGCGCCGGGGTCCCCAACTCTACGACACCCCCTCCGAGGAGTGGGACACGGCCGGGGACAGCCCGGGGGGGCCCCCGGCCCGCGAGAGCCGCCTCCCCCGCGACGACGAGCGCCCGGCCGACGAGTACGACCAGCCCTGGGAGTGGAAGAAGGATCACATCTCACGGGCGTTCGCAGGTGACAGCGTCCCCGGGTGCCACCTCGGCGTGGGTGCCGCTCCTGGCTCCCTCCTCCTTGTGGGGACACCCCCAGGGTCCCCCAACCCTACCTCCCGCAGCTTCCATGGGTATCAGACCTAGACCTCAGCATCCTGGGGTGCCCCCCGTGCCCACCCCAACACCCTGTGCCCCCCATGGGTACCCCCCGGAGCACTCCTGGCCCCTGCAATGGGACACCACGGCAGGGCAGAGCCACCTCTGGGGCGTTCCTTTGTGGCCCTGAGAGGAGCCGGCAGCGCGGGCGGGGTGGGTGACGCCCCTTTGTCCCCGCAGTGCAGTTTGAGAGCCCCGAGCGCTCCCCCAGCCTGTCCCGGCCGCTGCCGCGCTCCCCCCGCGCCCCCGGCGGCCCCCGGCCCGCCTGCCCCCCCAGCCCCAGGCACGTGGACACCTCGCTGCCCCTGGAGAAGCAGGCGTGAGTCTGGGGGCGTCCCGTGGGGTGGCACCTGCAGCCTCCCGGTCACACAGCGTGGCACGGGGCAAACCTGGAGGGAGAAGGTCCCCACGGGTGGCTCCTCGTGGGGTCAAGGGTGTCCCTTGGTGTGGTTGGGCCCTTTGACATGGCTGGGTCCCCAGGGGGTGGGGAGGGCCCAATGTCCTGGGTGAGTCCCCATGGGGTTGGGTGGCCCATGGTGCAGTTGGGTGGCCCATGGCATAGTTGGGTGCCCCATGGTGTGGTTGGGTGCCCCATGGCATGATTGGGTGGCCCATGGTGTGTTTGGGTGATCAATGGCATGGTTGGGTGCCCCATGGCATAGTTGGGTGCCCCATGGTGTGGTTGGGTGCCCCACGGCATAGTTGGGTGCCCCACGGTGTGGCTGGGTGGCCCATGGTGTGTTTGGGTGATCAATGGCATAGTTGGGTGCCCCATGGCGTGGCTGGGTGCCCCGTGGCCCAGGGGATGCCCCATGGCATGGCTGGGTGGCATGTTTGTGTGCCCCACAGCATAGTTGGGTGCCCCATGGCATGGCTGGGTGGCATGGTTGTGTGCCCCACGGCATAGTTGGGTGCCCCACGGTGTGGCTGGGTGCCCCGTGGCCCAGGGGATGCCCCATGGCATGGCTGGGTGCCCCGTGGCCCAGGGGGTGCCCGTGTGACCCCGCTGTGCCCAGCTGGTACCACGGCCCCATCGGGCGGGCGGGCGCCGAGACGCTGCTGGCGCTGTGCCGCGAGGGCAGCTTCCTGGTGCGGGACTGCGAGACCAGCCCCGAGGACTACTCGCTGTCCCTCAGGTGAGGTGGGGACACGGGCACAGCCCTGCCAGGGGGCCGTGCCCGGCTGGGAGTGTGGGTTGGATCCGTGTTTGGCTGTCCCAGCCCCTGTGGGGACGTGCTGGTGTGTCCCCATGCGTGGCACAGGCTGGAGGTGACCCGGGATCCTTCACCTGGGGTAGTGCCACCTCCTGCCCCTGCTCTGGATGGGGTCCCCATCCCTGTCCTCATCCCCACCTGCTGTCCACATCTGTGCCCCAATCTCCATCCCAGACCTCACCCCTATTCCCATTCCCACCCCATCCCCATCCCTACCCTTGTCCCCCTCCCTGTCCCAACCTCCACCTGCTCCTCATCCCTGTTCCCATCCTCATCCCTGTCCAGATGGCCACCTTATCCCCATCCCATCCCATCCCATCCCATCCCATCCCATCCCATCCCATCCCATCCCATCCCATCCCATCCCATCCCATCCCATCCCATTATCCCGTTGTTATCCCGTTGTTATCCCGTTGTTATCCCGTTGTTATCCCGTTGTTATCCCGTTCCCGTGCCTCATTCCCGTCCGTCCCGCAGGAGCAGCCAGGGTTTCGTGCACGTGAAGCTGACGCGGACCCGGGAGCAGCACTTCACGCTGGGCCGGGCCGGGGCCGCCTTCCCCTCGGTACCGGCGGCCGTGGGGCACTACACGGCGCGGGCGCTGCCCGTGCGCGGTGCCCGCCACCTGTCCCTGCTCTACCCCGTGGCCGTGCAGCCCCTGTGAGCCCGCGACCCCCGCCCGCGCCCCCCGCCCCATTAAACCGCCGTGTCACACCGGGCTGGGGACGCTGTGGTGCCTCCGAGCGGGATTTGGGGACGGGGATTTGGGGAGGAGATTTTGGGCAGAGATGGGGGTGTGGGGACAGGGGTGGGGACAGGGAGGAGAAAGGGATGGGGATGGGATGGGGATGGGGACAGGGGCTGGAATGGGGACAGGAACAGGGACAGGAATGGGTGCCTCTGGTGCGTCTCGGTGCCCAACTCTGTGGTGTCCCTGGGGAAGGCAGGACAAGGTGGTGGCCCTGCCACCCCGCCGAGGTCCTTGTTTCCCACCCCCAGCACAGCCCTCGGGTGCCGGGTGACACCATGCAAGAAGCCAGGGGACAGCAGAGTGGCTTCCCCTGAACGAGGGGTCCCAGGGGCCGCTGTCCCCCCGCTGGCACAGTGACCACGAGCTGCCCACGCGCGGTGGCCGGCGGGGCACCGGATGGCACGGGGGCGGGGGGACACAGAGGACGCTGAGCCGGGTGACAGGATGCTGCCAAACACCGTTTTTGGGGGGTTTCCTGAGGAAGAGCAGAGCCGGGGGAGGGTGTGAGGAGCAGCGGGCACCCTCAGGGCCGGGGGGGCGGGGATGGGCCCCGTGCCCGCCGCGGCTCCCGCTGGTACGGGCTGATCTCCGGCGCGGGGGGCGGCGGCTTCGCGGGGCCCCGAGCCCAGGTGGAGCCCACGTTCAGGTAGATGGCCGAGTCGGGGTGCACAGCGCCTGTTGGGGGACACTGCTGTCTGCCAGGACCCCCGGGGGACACACGGGGTGCCCTGGAGTGGGGGATGGCGGGGGGAGGGCGAGCAGGGGAGGTTTGGGGTCAGGGGGACGTGGGGCAGGTGGGCACGGGGGCGGGTGAGGGGTACTGGGGACAGGGTTACCTGGGCTCCTGTGACAGCAGCGGGGGACGAGCAGGGCCATCCCCAGGAGAAGGGCGGTGCCCCCCAGGCTCCCCAGGCCCCCCAGGAGTGCCCAGAGCAGCGCTGCAAGCACAGCCCAGGGTCACCCTGGGGACACCGGGCACGGGGGTGCCGGGGTGGAGGGCACAGCAGGGACAGGGGGACACAGTTACCTGTCCGATGTCCTCCGAGTGCTGCTGCGGTGAGGGGAAAGCAGTCAGAAATGTCCCCGTCCCTGCCCCTGTCCCCGTCCCCATCCCCGTCCCCGTCCCCATCCCCGTCCCTGTCCCCGTCCCCGTCCCCGTCCCCGTCCCCATCCCCGTCCCTGTCCCCGTCCCCGTCCCCGTCCCCATCCCTGTCCCCGTCCCCATCCCTGTCCCCGTCCCTGTCCCTGTCCCCGTCCCCGTCCCTGTCCCTGTCCCTGTCCCTGTCCCTGTCCCTGTCCCCATCCCTGTCCCCGTCCCTGTCCCTGTCCCTCCTCATTGTGGCCACCCAAAACCCCCCCGGAATCTCCCTCAAGGGATCCCACCCCCCCTGCTGGGGACCCTCAGTGACCCCCAAGTCCCTCGGCGGTGGCCCCTCCCCGGTCCCCCCTTCCCCCGGCAGTCCCGGGCGGTCCCGGGCGGTCCCGGGCGGTCCCGGGCGGTACCGGGGGTGACGCGGAGCTCGGTGCCGTTGCCGGTGGCGGTGTCGTGCCGCGGGATCTCGAGGGTCACCCGGCACAGGTAGCGCCCGCTGTCGTTCCTCTGCACCTGCGGGAGGCTGAGGGTGGCCCGGGGGGGGTGCCAGGCCAGCTGTGCCCCCGGGGCCCGGCGGGGACACGGGGACAGGGACAGGGGGATGCTGAAGTTCAGGCGGGTGGCACAGAGCACCCCGAGCCCCCTGTCCCTCAGCCACTCCATCCGCAGCAGGGCCGCGCCCTCGGCCACCTCCAGGGCCACCCGGCACTCCAGGGCCACCGTGTCACCCGCGGTCACCTGCAGCTCGCCCGGCTCCTGGGTCACCCGCAGGGCACCCGCTGTGGGGACAGCCCCGGGGTCACGGGAGGAGGGATGGCACCCCGGGGGTCACAGGGGGACGGATGGCACCCCCAGACCCGGGGGCTCCCCAGGACGCACGGGGGGTGGGGGATGGGGACACTCCAGGCTCGCTGCTCACGTGTCCCCTGTCACCTCTGACCACAGACCCCATCCTGTCCCCCACCACTGCCACCTTCCTGTCCCCACTGATGCTGTGTGCCCCCCACCCTGTCCTCTCCCCATGTCCCCCATCCATCCCCACTGTCACCTTCCTGTCCACCCTGGCCACAGCCATGTCACCCACCTCTGTCCCCATGTCTGTCCCTCCCTCTGTGTCCTCAGCCCCTCTCTGGTCTCCCCCTCAGGACAGATGTCCCCCCTCACCCCTTCTGTCACACAGGGGCCAGCCTGAGTCCCGTGTCCCCTCAATGTCCCCTGGGTGGCCTGTCCCCAACCCCACAGCACTGCCACAGGCGCTGTCCCCGCTGTCCCCACTGTCCCCCCAGCCAGCCTTGTCCCTCACTCACCTCCAAGGAGGGGGATGAGGACCCCGAGCTGCCACATCCCCCCTCCAAGGGGCTGCGTCCCTAAGGGGTCCCAGTCCCCAAAGCACCGCTGTCCCCAAAGCCTCCTGGCCCTGCGTCACTTGGCCAGCTCACTGTGACACTGTGGCTTCCGGTCCCTGTGAACGGGGAGGTGACAGGGACAGAGAGTGGCACTAAAGGGGGGGCAGAGATGGGGACATGGGTGGGGGGCTGGGGATTTGGGCAGGGAGGAGGCAGATGTGGGGATGGGGGCAGGGAGGGGGAAAGGGACAGTGATGGGGACAGGAATGATATTGGGGACAGGGATTTGGACAGGGATGGGGACAGGAATAGGGACAGTTATGGGGACAGGGATGGGGACAGGGCTATGGGACACCATCCAGAGTGAGGACAGGTGACAGCACCTCCTCAGGCTCCACCTTGATCCTGGCTCCGCTCCAGCCTGGGGAGCAGCCCCGAGGGGATTTCCTCAGATCCCCCTGGAGCAGGGTGACCCCTCCTGCCCCCCGAGCAGGCTGGGGGGGGGTGGGAGGGGGCAGGATTCCTGAACTAGGACCCTCCCACGCACTGTGACAGTGTCCCCACCGCCCTCCCCGAGGGGTGACAATGTCCCGGTCCCCTCCTCGCCCCCAGCCCTGGCCCAGCGCTCCCCAACCGCGGGGGTCGCAGCCTCCCCTCCCGGACTACAACTCCCAGCATGCCGCGGGGCGGGGCGGGGCCGGGCGCGGGGCGGGGCGGGGCGGGGGCGCCGCTCCCCCTTTGTTGGTGTCGGCGGGGCCGAGCGTGGCGGGGCCGGCCCGGAATGGGCGACCAGGTACGGCCCGCACCCCCCGGGACCGGCAGGAGGCACCGGGGCACCGAGCAGGAACCGGGAGCGCGGGGGAGGAGGGGATGGAGCGGTGGGGGCGGGCGGGAGGGATGGAGGATGGAGTGAGGAGGGTGGAGGGATGGAGAGGGAGGGAGAGGGGATGGACGGGTGGAGGGAGGGAGGAGGGAGGGATGGAGAAGGAGAGATGAAGGAAGACGGGCCGGAGGGATGGAGGAAGTGGGGATGGAGGGATGGGAAGGAGGGAGGGATGGAGGAAGAGGAAGGAGGGAAGGGAGGAAGGAGGGATGGAGGAAGAGGGGATGGAGAAGGAGGGATGAGGAGCGCAGGTGTGGAGGATGGAGGGCTGAGGGGTTCAGGGTGGCACCGGAGGGAGGGAGGGGTGCGGGAGGGCTGGGGGGGCACGGAGGGGAGCAGGGGGCTGGGGGCTGGGGGCTGGCACACTCACACTCACACTCACACTGCCAAGTCATGGCCCCGCCATGCCGGCCAGCCCGGCCGGGTCCCCGCGGCGCCTGGCACGGCCCGGCACGGCCCGGCACGGCCCGGCACGGCGGGCCCCGGGGGCAGCGGGCGGCCCGCGGGCACTGACGGCCGCTGCAGGGCGCCGGGCAGGAGTCTCTGCGCAAGATCATCACCACCCTCGCCGTGAAGAATGAGGAGATCCAGAACTTCATCTACTCCCTCAAGCAGATGCTCCAGAACGTGGAGGTAGCCCCGGCCCCCCGCCCTCCCCGGGGCCCCGCGGGGGCGGCCCCCGCTCAGGCCCCGCCGTTGTGCCCAGGCCAACTCGGCGCGGGCGCAGCAGGACCTGGAGGCCGAGTTCCAGTCGCTCTACGCGCTGCTGGACGAGCTCAAGGAGGACATGGTGATGAAGATCAAGCAGGAGCGAGCCAGCCGCACCTACGAGCTGCAGGTGAGCCCCGGGCCAGAGTCCCCCCAGCCCAGAGCCAGCCCCGGCCTGGAGCCCCCCCAGCCCAGAGCCAGCCCCGGCCTGGAGCCCCCCCAGCCCAGAGCCAGCCCCGGCCTGGAGCCCCCCCAGCCCAGAGTCCCCCCAGCCCAGAGCCAGCCCCGGCCCGGAGCCCCCCCAGCCCAGAGCCAGCCCCGGCCTGGAGCCCCCCCAGCCCAGAGTCCCCCCTGGCCCTGGACCTGCCTGGCCCAGAGTCCCCCCTAGCCCGGAGCCCCCCAGCCTGGAGCCCCCTGGCCTGCAGCCCCCCCAGCTGGGCCCTCTGCCCTCCCTCCCTGGCAGGCCCAGCTCGTGGCGTGCTCCAAGGCCCTGGAGAGCTCCGAGGAGCTGCTGGAGGCGGCCAACCAGGCCCTGGGCACGGCCAACCACCAAGACTTCTCCCAGGTGGGTCCCCGCGGTGCCAGGGGCGGCCCTGCCCTGCTGTCCCCACGCTGGGGGTGTCCTCACCCCCCTTTGCCACCTGCTTGATGCCACCCTGGGCCGGGCATGCCTTTTCTCTCTGAGCTGGGGCCACGCTGGGCTGGCTGTGCCTGGGGGGACTGGGTGGGAGAGGGGACACCCGGGGTGACCCCAGGGCCTCCCTTTCCCCTGACACAGAGGGGACCATGGCAGGGGCACTGGGGGCACACGGGATGCTGTGCCAGGGGGGTGCAGGGGTGCTGTGCCAGGGGAGCCACTGTGGGATGCAGGGATGCTGTGGGATGCAGGGATGCTGTGGGATGCAGGGATGCTGTGGGATGCAGGGATGCTGTGGGATGCTCTGGGATGCAGGGATGCTGTGGGATGCAGGGATGCAGGGATGCTGTGGGATGCAGGGATGCTGTGGGATGCAGGGATGCAGGGATGCTGTGGGATGCAGGGATGCAGGGATGCTGTGGGATGCAGGGATGCTGTGGGATGCAGGGATGCAGGGATGCAGGGATGCAGGGATGCAGGGATGCTGTGGGATGCAGGGATGCTGTCCCGCTGGGTGCCACAGCTGGTACAGGTCCCGCATGTGCCCCCTGTGCCCGGCTCTGCTGCCTCACTGCTGCTTTTCTCCTCCTCTTTCCCTCTGCGCTCACAAGGCGGCCAAACAGATCAAGGATAGGTACGGCCCCCCGAGCCCCCCACCCACTAACCCCCTCCTCCTCCTCCTCCTCCTCTTGCCAGCCAGGGCCCCACAGGGGGTGGTCCCGAGGTGCTGAGGTGGCCCTGTGGCTGCTGGGGTGGCCCTGTGGCTGCTGGGGGGGCTGTGCCCACCCTCCCTGGGGCCACACAGGGCAGGGGGTGGCCGGCCCCGCTGAGCCCTGTCCCTGTCCTGGCACAGTGTGACGATGGCTCCGGCCTTCCGCCTGTCGCTCAAGGCCAAGGTCAGTGACAACATGAGCCACCTGATGGTGGATTTCGCCCAGGAGCGGCGCCTGCTGCAGGCCCTGGCCTTCCTGCCAGGTACTGCCAGGGCAGGGGGACATGGGGGGACAGGGCAGGGCACGGCCAGCCCGGCACCAGCCTGGGGGAGGCTGGCACGGCATGGGGCAGTGCCAGGCCTGGGGTGCTTTCCCAGAGGGGCAGGAAGGTGCCAGGGATGGGGGGAGAGATGAGGGGTTTGGGTGCTGTGCCCAGGGGGGCGGTGGGGGCTGTGCTGGGGGGCTCTGGGTGCCAGGGGTGGGGTCCCACGGGTCCCGTGCCTGAGGTCTGTGACTTGCCGAGCTCACCGGGGTCTGGGGGAGCCCTGGGGGTGCCCGGGAGTGCTGGGGAACCCCTGTGTGGCAGGGAGGGGGGACACTGGCACGGCTGCTCCTGCGGGCAGTGCCCAGCGCCCCCGAGATCGACCTGGCCGAGTCGCTGGTGGCCGATAACTGTGTGACCCTGGCCTGGAGGATGCCCGACGAGGACAGCAAGATCGACCACTACGTGCTGGAGTACCGCAGGACCAACTTCGAGGGGCCGCCCCGTGCCAAGGAGGACCAGCCCTGGATGGTCATCGAGGGCATCAAGGGCACTGAGTACACCCTCACTGGTGAGGGCACGGGGTGCAGCCGGCCCCAGGCGGGCGCTGGGGCTGTCCCAGGCTCTGCAGGGGACACGGGGGTGGCAGTGCCCTCCCGGTGTGACCCCGCCGTGCCCACAGGGCTGAAGTTTGACATGAAGTACATGAATTTTCGGGTGCGGGCGTGTAACAAGGCGGTGGCGGGCGAGTTCTCCGAGCCGGTCACTTTGGAGACCAGAGGTGGGTCAGGGGGTGCCAGGTGCCCGTGTCCCCCTGTGCCAGCCCTGCGGGGTGGTGGGGACCCGAGGCGCTGCTGACAGGGGCTGTCCCCAGCGTTCATGTTCCGGCTGGATGCCAGCACATGCCACCAGAACCTGCGGGTGGAGGAGCTGAGCGTGGAGTGGGACGCCACGGGAGGGAAGCTGCAGGACGTCAAGGCCCGCGAGAAGGATGGCAAGGGCAGGACGGCCTCCCCTGCCAACTCCCCTGCCAGGTAACACCACCCCCCAGCCCCTGGCACGGCCCCTGGGCCTGGCAGTGCCAACCCTGCCCTGTCCCTGTGTGCCAGGGCGGTGCAGTCCCCCAAGAGGATGTCCCTGGGCCGCGGGGGCCGCGACCGCTTCACCGCAGAGTCCTACACGGTGCTGGGTGAGAGGGGCACCCGTGGTGGGGGTTTGGGCACCCGTGGTGGGGGTTTGGGCACCCGTGGTGGGGGTTTGGGTACCCGTGGTGGTGGTTTGGGCACCCGTGGTGGGGGTTTGGGTGCCTGTGGTGGGGGTTTGGGTATCCATGGTGGGGGGTTTGGGTACCCGTGGTGGGGGTTTGGGCACCCGTGGTGGGGGTTTGGGCACCCGTGGTGGGGGGTTTGGGTACCTGTGGTGGGGGGTTTGGGCACCCAGGGGTGGGGGGGTTTAGGCACCCAGGGGTGTGGGGGTTTGGGCACCCAGGGGTGTGGGGCACTGGAGCACCCAGGGGTGTGGGTGAGGAGGGGGCATGGAGGGAACAGGGCACCCAGGGGGGCAGGGGACACCCCTGGCGGGGCGGGCACGGGCGGGGCAGGCCGCGGGTGGCCCGGGCAGAGCGGTGGCCGTGCCCCAGGGGACACCCTGATCGACGGTGACGAGCACTACTGGGAGGTGCGCTACGACCGCGACAGCAAAGCCTTCGGCGTGGGCGTGGCCTATCGCAGCCTGGGCAAGTTCGACCAGCTGGGCAAGACCCCGGCGTCCTGGTGCCTGCACCTCAACAACTGGCTGCAGGTCAGCTTCAGCGCCAAGCACAACAACAAGGCCAAGGCGCTCGACGTGCCCGTGCCCGACTGCATCGGCGTCTACTGCAACTTCCACGAAGGTGGGGCTGGGCTGGGGCTGGGCTGGCACCTCCCTGGGGATTGGCACCTCCCTGGGGATTGGCTGGCACCTCCCTGGGGATTGGCACCTCCCTGGGGCTGGGCTGGCACCTCCCTGGGGATTGGCATCACCAAGGCAACTGTCACTACCATGGGCACCAGTGTGGACATTGCCACCAACATGGGCATTGCCACCGCCATGGCCACCACCATAAGCATTGGCACCACCATGGGCATTGTCACCTCCATGGGCACCATCATGTCCATACTCCAGCATAGATCCCAGTGTCCACCATGGGCATCGCCACCACCATTGTCACAACGTGGCCATTGTCACAACGTGGCCATTGCCACCACCCCGGGAGCTGTGCCAGGGCTGTGCCCGCCCCGTGCCCACCTGTGCCCCCATCCCCACAGGTTTCCTGTCCTTCTACAACGCCCGCACCAAGCAGCTGCTCCACACCTTCAAGGCCAAGTTCTCACAGCCGGTGCTGCCGGCCTTCATGGTAAGGGGGGGCAGGTCTGGGGGTCCCAGGGGGCTGCCAGCGCTGCCCTCAGCCCCCTGAGCCCCCGCTGTGTCCCCAGGTGTGGTGTGGCAGCTTCCAGGTGACATCAGGCTTGCAGGTGCCCAGCGCCGTGCGGTGCCTGCAGAAGCGCAACAGCACGGCCAGCAGCTCCAGCCTGCCCTGAGCTGGGCACAGCACTGAATGTACCCCCCCTGCCACCCCCAGCGCTGCCCGCAGGGCTCTGCCACCCCCGGGGCTGCCCACGGCCCCCCACTCCGTGCCCCCCGTGTCGCCGGGGCTCGTTGCCCCCCCAGCACCGAGAGCTGCTTCTGGCCTGGAGAATAAATTGGGATGTAGGTGTGACGTGGCCGTGGATGGGGCACAGGGGGGACTCAGGGGCTGGGGGCACCCAAGGGTGGGACCCCCGGCCCAGGGACACCCCCACCCTCAGCCAGGGTCCCCCCAGTGTCACCTGAAGGTGCCATCCTTGGAGGGCCCTGCCCACGGGGGTTTATGGGGATGGGGTCCGCCATCCTGGGGGGTTTCACCAAACAGTCCCAGCTTGGGGAGGGGGCACAGGGGTCCCACCCTGGGGGAGGGGCACCTCTGGGGCCCGGACAGGATGGGGGGGGTCCCAATCTTGGGAGTCCCAGCCCCAGCAGATCCCAGAGGTCCTGGCCTGGGTGAGCCCCCCCAGACCCACCCAAAGGTTCTTGTCCTGGGGGTCCCACCCTGAGGGGTCCCAGCCCGGGGATGTCTCCAGCCTCGGGGGGTCCCGTGGGGGTCCCGGCCCGGAGAAACCCCGCGGGTCCGGCCGGGACAGCCCGTGCGGGGCTCCCAGTCCCGGGGATCCCGCCCGGAGGAGCCCCGGTACCTCGTGGTCCTGGGGCCCCCTGTGGAAGGCGAGTTTGAGCCCCCGCAGCCCCGCCCAGACCCTCCGGTAGCCCTGCGGGGAGGGACGGGCTCAGCTCCGCTCTGGCACCGGGAACCGGGAACTGAGAACCGGCACCGGGAGCCGGCACTGGCATGGGCACCAGGAACAGGGAACCGGCACCGGGCTCGGCAGGGAACTCAGCGGTGGCCCCGGGCGGCTGAGGGGACCTGGGGAGTCGGTCCCGGGGGGGACAGTGCCCGGGAGTGCCGGGAGCAGTCCCAGGGTCCCTGGGTACCCGAGGGTCGCTCTTGGCGCTCGGTCCCGGGGAGTCCCGGGTGTCGGTGCTGGGACGTGCCGGTGACCGGTCCGGGGTGTCGGGGTCGGTTCCGAAGGTGTCGCCCACCTGATCACCTGGCCCCCGCTTGTCCACGAAACCCTGGTAGTAGTGCCGGGCCCGGGGCCGGGTCCCCCGGGGCAGCGGCACCGGCAGCGCCATCTCCGCCACCGCGCAGGAGCCGCCGCAGTTCCCGGTACCGGCCCCGCCCGGGCCCGGGCGAAGGGCGGCGGGAGGGTGTCCCGGCCGGGCCGGGGCATCCCCGGTGAGGGGCTGAGCCCCCGTGTCCCTCCCTTCGGACGCAGCAGGTGCGGGGCTGCGCCCCCCAACAGGCTCCCGTTCCCACTCCCGGTGTCCCCCGTGCCCCTCCCGGGACGAACGGCGGCGGGCGGGGGTCCCCGCCGGGCTGGGGGTCCGAGACCGGCGCGGGGCTGAGCCCCCCCTGTCCCCCGCCCGGTGCGGCAGGTGCGGGGGCGAACCCAGCAGGTTCCTGCCCGTCCCCTCGCCCGGTTCCGGTGCCGGTGTCCCCGCCTCCCCGGGGCCGGGGCGAGGGGCGGCGGGCGGGGGTCCCGCCGGGAGGGGGGCGTCCGTGTCTCAGTGCGGGGCTGAGTTCCCGCGTCCCCCCCGCCGGTGCTGCAGGTGCGGGGCTGTCCCCCCCCCCCCGGTGCCGGTGTCCCCTCACCCCCCCGGGCGGGGCGGGGCGCCCGGGGCCGCCCCATCACGTGTCGCCGCCGCCGCCGCCGCGCGCACCGGGGGGAGGCGGGAGCGGCGGGAGCGGCGGGAGCGGAGCATGGCAGGTACCGGGGGGCGGGGGCGCACGGGGCACCGGCTCCGGGAACCCGGAACCGGGAACTGGGAATCGGACACGCGCCAGGCACCGAACACCTACCGAGCACGCGCACACCGGGCACGCACCGGGCACCCGGTACCGGACACGCACCGGGAGCGCACCGGGAACCGGACACGCGCCCCGGCCGGGGACACGCACCGGTCACTCGCCCCCCCCACCTCGCGCACACCCGGGGCACGCGCGTGCACCTGCCCGAGCGCGCGCCCGCGGGACCTCGGTGGGGACATTCCGCCCCCGTGTCCCTCAGCCCGTTCCTGTCCCCACCAGCCGTGTCCCCGTGCCCGCAGTCCTTTATTGTCACGCTTCTGTGTCCTCACCCCCCATGTCCCCACGTCAGTGTCCCCATCCTGTCCTCCTGTCCCCGTGTCCAGCCCCTCCATGTCCCCCTGCCCCCTCCGTGCTTGTGTCCCCATGTCCACCTCTCCCCGTCCCCACGTCCCTGTGCGTCCCTGTCCCCTTGTCCCCATCCGCAGGCAGAAGCCAAGGGGGGGACCCGAGGGTGCTCTGGGGGGACACCCGGGGTGCTGTCACACGGTGTCCCCCCCGCAGCACTGGCGGCCGCCTCCCCCGGCGGGGACGAGTGTCTGGAGGAGGATGAGGATGAGCTGGAGCCGGGGCTGGACGAGGCCGAGCCCGAGCCGGAGGTGGCGAAGGCGGCGGGGGCGGCCCGGGGGGCGGTCCTGACCCGCAGGGGCATCACCCTGAGGGTCCTGCTCCGAGACGGGCTCCTGGAGCCGGGCAGAGGCGTCCTGTCCATCTACTACCTGGTGAGCCTGGGGACAAGGGGACAGGGGACAGGGATGGGGACAGGGGACAGGGATGGGGAATAAGGAGGGGGACAAGAAACAGAGATGGGACAGGAGACAGAGATGGGGCAGGAGACATGGCACAGGGGAAAGGATGGGAAATGGGACACAGGATGAAGACAGGAGATGTGGGAGGAGGACAAGGGACACAGATGGCAGACGTGGGACAGTGATGGGGCTGAGGGAGAAGTGATGGGGACGAGGGGACGTGACTCCCGCCATTGTCCCCAGGGCAAGAAGTTCGTGGGGGACCTGGGCTCGGACGGGACGATCACGTGGCAGGAGACGGGGCAGGTGTTCAACTCGCCGAGCGCCTGGGCCACGCACTGCAAGCGCCTGGTGAACCCCGCCAAGAAGTCGGGCTGCGGCTGGGCGTCCGTGCGCTACAAGGGCCAGAAGCTGGACCAGTACAAGGCGGCCTGGCTGCGCAAGCACCAGCCCAACGTGCCACCCCCCGAGGAGGTGGGACCGGGGTCGCCTCCCCCTGGCACCCCCAGGGCGGGGGGCGAGCTGGGTGCCAGCCCCGTGTGCCCGCAGAGCTTGGCCAGCGAGGGCGAGGAGGAGGAGCTGCCCGAGGAGGAGGAGGAGGAGGCGGCGAGGGAGGGTCGGGTGGCGGTGCCGGAGCCGGCGGCTCCCAGAAAGCCGGAGGAGAGGAGCAAGAAGCAGCAGGGCAAGGGCCTGGCGGAGCCGGCGGGGACGGGTGAGCTGCCGTGGGGGTGCCGGGGGTCCCGGGCAGCCCGGCCGCGGTGACGGGACCGTGTCCTTGGCAGATGGCGGCAGCGCAGGGAAAAGGCTGGAGGTGAAACCCCGGGTGCCCGTCCGCTACTGCACCCTGGGCACCCGCGACTCGGCCAGGTAGGGGACACCGGGACCCCGGGGTGCAGCAGGGGCGGGGACGGCGGTGACAGCGCGGCCGCGGCTCTTCCAGGAACCCCCAGACCCTGGTGGAGGTGACGTCCTTTGCCGCCATCAACAAATTCCAGCCCTTCAACGTGGCCATCTCCAGCAACGTCCTCCTGCTCCTGGTGCGTCCCCTCCCCAGGCCGGGACATCGCTGATGGCACTGGGGACACCTGCAGCAGCGGGGTGTCCCTCGTGTCATCGTTTTAGTGCTAAACCGTTGATTTTAACCTTTTCCTTTAGGATTTCCACAGCCACCTGACACGGAGCGAAGTGGTGGGGTACCTGGGGGGGCGGTGGGACACCAACACCCAGCGTAGGTGGGGTTTGGGGGGGTGGGGGTGGCTCGGCCGTGGGCCGGGGGTGTCACCCAGCCCCGTGTCCCCGCAGTGCTGACGGTGCTTCGAGCCTTCCCGTGCCGGACCCGCCTGGGTGACGCCGAAGCCGCGGGCGCTGTGGAGGAGGAGGTGAGGGGCTGAAACAGCCTGGGGAGTGGGCAGGGGGCTCTGGAGGCTCTGGAGCCACGGTTTGTGCTCCCCCAGATCTGCCAGAGCCTGTTCCTGCGGGGGCTGTCGCTGGTGGGGTGGTACCACAGCCACCCCTTCGGGCCCGCGCTGCCCTCCCTGCACGACATCGACGCGCAGATGGATTACCAGCTCAAGCTGCAGGGCAGCGGCAACGGCTTCCAGCCCTGCCTGGGGCTCATCTGCGGTACGTGCCCATGGCCCGGGGCTGCCAGGGGGCTGGGGCTGCTGCCACCCCCCTGTGCCAGCCCCCTCTGTCCCCACAGGGCCCTTCTACCACGGCAACCCCGGCGTGGAGTCCAAAATCGCGCCCTTCTGGGTGATGCCGCCGCCAGAGGTAGAGTGGGGGAGAATTTGGGGTGGGGTCCCTGTCCCCGGGGCCCTCGGGTGCCCCCCAGGGTGGTGTCAGGTCCCAGAGCTGTGGAGTGACCCCTGCCTGGCTCCCCCATCCCCCAGCAACGGCCCAACGACTACGGGATCCCCATGGATGTGGAGGTCACCTACATCCAGGACGGATTCCTCACCAACGACGTCGTGCAGGAGATGGTGAGAGAGGGGTGGGGGCCCCCAAAATCCCCCGAGCCCACTGGGGGCAGGCTGGGGCCCCACCACTTGTCCCCATCCTGCCCTTAGCCCTGGTGATGGTGACAGCCCCTTCTCCAGCCCCTGGTGCCGCAGGTTTGGGGTCCCCCTGCCTGGCTTTGGGGCACCCCCAGGGCTGCAGCCCCTCTGTCCCCCCCCAGACGCTGCTGGTGGAGTTCTATAAGGGAGCCCCCGACCTGGTGAAGTTCCAGGAGCTGTGGAGTCAGGATCAGACCTACCTGGACAAGCTGAAGGTGGGAAGGGCTGGCAGGGGAGGGGGCTTTGGTGGGGCAGCCATTCCCCGTGCTGGAATGAAGTGGGGTTCCCCCACTCAGGGCTCCCTGGCCTCCCGCACCCCCAAAGACCAGAGCTTCACCCACGTCCTGGAGCAGATCTTCAGCCTGCTCAAGCTCAGCGGGTGAGGGCCCGGGGCCCCTCGACTCGGACCAGGCGCCTCCCGCAGCCCGGGCGGGGCTCGCAGCCCCGGGGCTCTCCCGGGCCCGGCGCGGGGCAGCTCCCGGAGCTCCCCGACCCCGCCGGAGCCGCCCTGCCCCGGGGCGGCCGTGCCGGTGGGGACTCTGTGGGTCAGTGGTTTGTGGAAGTGGTAGTTTGATTAAAGAGCAGTTCCTGAGAGGTGGCTCTGCTGGCTGGGGACATCCTGCCATGGCCTGGACTAAGGGGATGTGTGAGGGAATTCCTCCCTAGGAGGGTGGGAGGCCCTGGCACAGGTGCCCAGAGCAGCTGTGGCTGCCCCTGGGTCCCTGGCAGTGCCCAAGGCCAGGTTGGATGGGGCTTGGAGCAGCCTGGGGCAGTGGGAGGTGTCCCTGCCCATGACTTTCCAGGTCCCATCCAATCTCAGCCATTCCCTGATTCCACAAGGCAGCCATTAGAAAGAAGAAAACATTTAATACTTTCATTCAGAGATACAAGTCAAGAATTGTGGGTCATCATTTTTTTCCCCTAAAAACCAGGAGAAACCATTAAAAAAAAAAAACAACAAAACAAAAAACCAAACAAAAACCAAAAAAAAGATCTAGCGAGGTGTCCCAGCTGACAGAACGCATTTCAATCCACCTGAGCGGGAACCAGTGTCCCCCACCGGGGAGGGGACAGCGGGAAGGGCCCCCAGGACTCCGGTCCCCTGGGCTCCCTGCCCTGCTGGGAGCAGGGGGGGCTGCTCTGTGCCCCCCCGGGGCTGGGGTCCCTGCCTGGGGGTCAGACACACGTGGACATGCACGGACCAAATCCTTACAGAGAACGGGAGCAGGAGCTGCAGGGACCCTGCAGGGACAGGGAGCTGCAGGGACAGGGACCCTGCAGGGACAGGGAGCTGCAGGGACAGGGAGCTGCAGGGACAGGGAGCTGCAGCACAGCCCTGCACAGCTGTGCTCACACAGCAGGGCCCACCCCAGCCCCACGAGGGGAAGGACCCACTTGTGCTGCCCTGCAGCCCCATGCCAACCCCCTGCCCACCTCCCGGCCAGGAAAAGCACAGCTGAGGGAGAAGGGCTGGCAGAGGTGCCACCGAGATGAACCAGCCCTTCTCCCAGCAGTGCAGGGGCACAGGGGTGCCTGGCCCCCAGGGAGGGTGGCTGTGGCAGGGTGGGGTGCAGGGAAGGCACCTGAGGGCCAGGTGAGCTCCAGCCACGGGAGGAATCCTGGGAAGGGGGAACGGGCAGAGCCCTGGGCAGAGGAGCCACGACCTCTGCCCCACCACAGAGACAGCCTGGGCTGTGGCCCAGTTCCTCCCCTTCCAGATGATCCTCCAGGTGTGACCGACTTGGGAGAGTTTGTAGCAGGAAAAGCCTGAGGCCCAGGAAAAAACCACGGGCAGAAGGAGCAGCCCCCCTCGCGGGGCTGAGCTCTGTGGGGAGGGGGCCAGGCGGGCAGGGGACATCCCTGCTGTCCCTCCAGGATGGGCAGGGATGGCTCTGAGCCCCAGGCACGGCTCAG
The DNA here is from genome assembly GCF_027477595.1 of Haemorhous mexicanus. Classification (NCBI taxonomy): domain Eukaryota; kingdom Metazoa; phylum Chordata; class Aves; order Passeriformes; family Fringillidae; genus Haemorhous; species Haemorhous mexicanus. The sequence goes on from NC_082369.1 coordinate 496,181, forward strand.
CTCCTGCCCTGCAGGGCTGCCTTAGTGTTCTCTGGGTGTTTTAGTGTTGCTGTGCCCCAGCTCCCCTCCCCTGATCCCTCTGGGATCCATGGGGACAGCGGGGACAGGGGCAGGGTTGGCAGGGGTGGGAGGGTGGGGCTGGGGCCGCCCTGCCCCGGGGCCCTCTGTGTGCCAGGACACATCCTGGCTGTGCCACCTGTGCCCAGGACACATCCTGGCTGTGCCACCGGGGTCACCCCTGTGCCCAGGACACATCCTGGCTCTCCCACCTGCCTCATCCAGGCGCTGGACCCAAAGGAAAGACGGGAAGTGGGGAGGGACAGGGACAGGGACAGGGACAGGGACAAGGACAAGGACAGGGACAGGGCAGTGCCAGTGGCACGGCCGGGGCTGGGGGCGCACAAAGTACCGAAGTTCAAGCACCAGAAGGACAAAAAAAAAGAAAAAAATAAAATAAAAAGAAAAGAACCAAATTCACGGGGGGAAGGGGCCGTGGGACCCTTCTGGTTTGTTCCCTGGTAGCGCCTGGCCCCGAGGGGAGGCGGGGAGGGCGGGGCTGGAGCTGGAATGGAGCTCGGGGCACTCGGGGCGGAGCGGCGCCGTTTCACTGAGGTAGCGGGACCAGCACTTCCACGTAGTTGAGCGGGAAGAAGCCGGACTGGCCGTGGATCATCCCCTCGTACCAGTTCTCGTCGATCTGGTTCGTCAGGGTGATGATGTCGCCCTCCTTGAAGCCCAGCTCGCCGTCGTTCTCGGGCTCGAAGTCGTAGAGGGCTTTGCAGCAGGGCTGGTCCAGGGGGGCTGCGGGGACAGCGGGGACACGTCAGCAGGAGCCGCGGGGCCCTGGCACCGGGCTCTCATCCCGGCCGGACCGGCAGGGCGGCTCCCCCGGCCCTTCGCTGCTCCCTGCAGGTCCCAGCACTGCCGCCCAGAGCCGAGTGCTGCTCCTGCCTGCACCTCCTGCACCCTCCCCGGCGGGATGGCAGACAAGCCACGTTATCCCTCCGGAGAGCTCAGAACCTGCCCTGGAGCTCGGGGTGGGGCTGGACATGGAGGGGGACTCTGGAGGGGTCACCCCACACCTGAGGGTGACAGGAGGGACAGGACAGCAGCTGCCTCCCTGGCCACGGGGCTTCACATCCATGAGCAGCCCCTCAAAACTCAGGAGGAGCCCGAAATCTCATTCCCCCAGCTCAGCTCCAGGATTTAAGCATCACCTTTTGGCTGCAAAGGGATTTTCTGTGGCATTTCCTGCTGCTCACTCTGTGCACTGACATTTTGGGACTCAGCTTTGGAGCTGGGAGAATCCCAGTGGGAAGGGACAGAGCTAAGAGAGACCTCCAGGGCCTGCAGGACCCCCCAGCCCTCCCCACTGTGCTGGGGCTCTCCCAGCCAGGGCAAGGGAATGGCAGCAAGGGCACATCCCTGGAAGTGTCCAAGGCCAGGATGGACAAGGCTTGGGGCAGCCTGGGACAGTGGAGGGTGTCCCTGCCCATGGCAGAGGGTGGAATGAGATGGTCTTGAAGGTCCCTCCCAACCCAAACCATTCCACGACTCCAGGACCCACACAAGGGAGGGCCCAGCATGGGAAGAGCACTCAGAAATCACCACAAGCAGCAGCCAGACATTGATGGGCTCGAGAGAACTCCCCAAACCACCAGGCTGGCCCCACCACCACTGCCCTGCTCCAGGCTCCTTCCCAGCACAACAGCTCCAAGCCCCAGCCCCAGGATCCCGAGGTCCTGCAGGAGGAACCACGGACCCCACATCACCCCACATCACCCCACACACTCCATGAGCTGAGGCTCTGCCTCCTCCCTCCAGCCTCCCACAGGGACAGGGGAGCAGGAGTGGGAGAGATGCAGGCTGGGTGCTTGTAAGAACAGGAAATCCTTGAGGTGTCTGATGTCTCGTGGGACAGCACCTGCTCCCTGGGGATCAGGACATGCCTGGGTGCTGGGAGCTGCTGCAGCTCCTCCGGGCGAGCCAGGCCCCACCTCTGGGGGAGGAAAATCCCCAAAAAATCCCACTGGAGCGTGGCTGGGTTAATTCAGGGCTCAGCTCAGGCTCAGCACGGAGGGATGAGCAGCTCCAAGGAGCAGCAGCAGCAGGGAGGAGCAGGCAGGAGGGGCGGGGAGAGGAGGCCACACAGGGAGCAGTGCAGAGGGAGGAAACTCACGGATACTCCTGACGGAGGCCCGGGACGGCTTGTCCGACCGGAAAGAGGCTGAAGCTGCTTCCAAACAAAAGAGAGACATGCTTAAACGGGAGACAGGGACAGGCAGGGCCCAGAGGGGTCTGTCAGGAGGAACAGCAGGGCCCCCATGCTGTTAGGAACCCGCCAGCATCAGGGAGGGAGGGGGGGATGCAGCGGGATGGAAGACAAGGAGGGAGGGAGGGAGAGAGGCTTCAGTTTTCCTGTCTGGCACTGACAGCGAGAGGCCCAGGCTGGAGACCCCTCTGGCACATCCCCAAAGCCAACACAGCAAAGGCTCCTGGGTCCCAGGAGAAAGGAGCCCGATCTAGAGGCATTCCTGACGTTTTCCAGAGCCAGGAGCATCCAGCACAGCAGGAACATCCTGTGCAGGCAGAGCAGCTGCCCTCCTTCCCCGGGAGGCTGCTCCAGAGGCACCAGTGAACACCTGGGACAAGCTTACCTGAGACTTTGGGGGTGGGGTTGCAGGAGAAGCCCCCGTTGGACTGGTCAGGCTCCCTGAAGTCGTACGTCTCCCTGGGCTTGGGTTTGTATTCCCGCTTGGGACGCGAGGAGGCCTCCCTCATCCTGGGACAGGGAAAAGAAACGTGGCTCAGTGCAATGAGGAGTGGGACAGGAGGGGATCAAGACAGTGCTTATCCTCCTGGGGGGCTGCACAGGGCAGGAAGGGGTTTGGAGACAGGGATTTATTTGCACAAGTGCCTGTGCTGGAGCCTTTGGAAGGTGGCACTTGCCCAGGGTTTGGGAGCTGCCCTTCGAGAGAGCCCACACATCCCAGGTTTTGCTATGGAATGCTCAGGAATTCAGGCCAGCAGAGGACACTCGTGCTGTAGTCTGAAAGCTCAGACTTGGCAGGGTCCTCCCAGCTCCTCCCAATTCAGAGCAGGCACGGGATCCACTCTGCAGATTCTCCCAGGAGGGAAGAGCAGCAGGGCAGCACTGCCAGATCCCCCCCAGAGTGGGGAGGCTGAGGAAGGAGAGGTGGGACGAGCCTTCCTCAGCCAGGATTTGGGCTGGATCAGACACCCAACTAAACTCAAGTCCCACCTGGAGCAGCCAAAGGCATTGGCTTTCCCAAGGCCAGGTTGGACAGGGCTCAGAGCAACCCGGGGTAGTGGGAGGTGTCCCTGCTCTGTGAGCCCCAAGGTCCCTTCCAACCCCATCCCTTGTGGGACCCCAAGGGGGGCTCAGGTGTTTCCAGAGGAACCACAGGGACTCACCTGCGCTTGAGCTTCTCGGCCAGCTCGTCCAGGATCTGCACAGCCTGCCTGTGGTAATCCAGCTGGGCATCCACCAGGGCTGACAGCTGGCTCACCTGCTCAATCTGGGCAACACCAGGCTGGCATCAGCACCTGCTCCTGGCTGGACACTCCTGCACTGCCCTGGGGCAGCCGTGGGGAGCCCAGGAGGAGCTCGGGCTGAGACTGCACAGGACAGAGCCCATTCCTGCCACTCAGGGTGTGCCAGCTGGGAAATCCCTCCCAAACCCTTCCCAGCTGGGTTACCTCCCAAACTGATCCCCCACCACCCCGAGAGGAGCCTGTTTGGTGCCAGGCACGGGCTCTCTCTGGCCAAGAGCTGGGTCAGGGGCTGAGCAAAGGCCAGTCCCATCAGAGCCACACTCAGGAGGAGTGGCAATGGTGTGTAACCAGTGCCTCCCTCAGCATGTCCCAGCCCAGGGACACAGAAGCCCCCAGCTCTGCTCTCCCACACTCACATCTGTCTCCAGGAGGTTGTGCATGCTGGTCTCTGCCACTTCCTTGGACTCCTCAAACTTCTCCATGGCCTGCCGCAGCTCCTCGTCGGGGATCTTGCCCTGTCTCTTCTTCTTGTAGTCGAAGTCCAGGCGCCTCCCTTCCAGCTTCTTCAGGTGGTGCTGGGGGAGGATGGAGACAACAGGGAAGAGGGAGAAGCCAGAGGCTTGGGAGGGCAGCTCCAGTTACAGGCTGAGCTCACTGGTGTCAGAAACCCAATCTCCTGTGGCTCCCACCTTTGCTCCAGGTGGGAGAGAGGCCCCGGGGTGTGATGGGGGAATGATTCCAGACCCTTTCCACTGAGGAAAAGGCTGCAGAGCAGGTCTGCTCCCCACAGCAGTTTTTTGAGAAGGTGAAGAGCTGTGCTGCTCCTCTCAGCTCCCCAGGAGCTGCAGGGATCTCTGGACAGCAGGAGTGTGGGTTCTGGGCACTGCACTCCTGGATCTTAGGGCAGGGATGTTCAAAGTAGCCCCATGGAACTGGGGACAGACAGGCACTGAGGAAACTTGGTGGTTATTTCACCCAGGACAGCAGTGACAGTGAAAACTCCCTCAGGAGACTGGCCTGGGGAACTGGAGGCTGGGATGGATCCTGTTACAAGGCCTGCACTTGTCTGTGTGCAGCACTGGGAGCTGCTGAGCTCCCTGTTCTCCCAGGGAGACGCCAGAGGGCTCCTTGTGATGCTGAGTAGAGACCTGAGGGGAGCTTGCTCAGAGCTTGGAGCCCAAATTGATCCCATCTGGGAGCTCCCAGCACTAAGAACCCAATTCAGCAAGCCCAGGAGGGGAGTTGGGATGTATTCCCATGGCACCCTCCATCAAACACGGCAAATGGAGAACCATTCCAACCTGCATGCAGCCTTTTGGGCTGCTCAGGAGCAGCAGGAGCAGCACTGAGCAGGGAGGAAATACCAGAGAGTCTGGAGGGAGAAAACACACAGAGTGCAGGCAATTCCTGCCAGCCCCTGGTTCCCAGCCCTGCAGAGCAGGCAGCTCCGTGCCCCAACAGCCAAAGAGCCCAGAGAGCAGGGAGATGGGAGGAGAGCAAAGCACAGGGGGTTACCTGGATCTCCTTCAGGTCCTTGTCACACAGGTTCTGCAGGGGATCAATGAAGTTTTGTTTGACCTCAATGTCCAGCGAGTCCTTCACCTCCGCCAGGCGCTTCATGGACTCGCCGGCGTCCAGGAGCGCGTCCCCTGCAGGGAGGGCAGCAGGGACAGGACTCAAACAGAGCCTGAGGCCCAGGGACCTGCCTCAGATCCCTTCCTTCTCAGCAGGCAGCCCTTGTGTGTCCCACAGTCCTGGAGAGGTTTGGGTTGGAAGGACCCTAAAGCCCATCCAGTGCCTTCCACCGTCCCAGGCTGCTCCAAGCTGGCCTTGGACTGTCCCAGAGCTCAAAGTCACTCACTGGAACCTGTTCAGCTCCATCCTTTCCTAAGGCTCTGGCCACTCTGACACTTAAGCCAGGCAGACTTGCAGCAAAGAATATTCAGTGCTGGCTTTTTAGGGCAGAGGAAACATTTAGAGATGAAATTATTCCTGTGCAGCTTTGGCAAAACAACAATTTCAGCAGAGCATGAACACAGGAAAATACATGAGTGAGAGAGAGGATCAAGGGAAAACATCTCTCCACTGTCCAGCTGGAAAAATCAATAGACCAGAAGTGTTATTTCAATTGTAATAACTCTGAATCACCTGGAAGGGAGGGATGGAGTCCTCAATGCTGCTTTAAGGAGGTCATTAAGGAAATAGAGTTCGGTGTGCTCTCCTAAAAGCTTCCTTCCCTTGCTCTCCCCAGTCCCTGTGAGCCAGGATTGATGCAGAGCTCTGAGCTGGCCAGGGAGGATCTCCAAAATCCTCTGTCAGTTCCAAGAGCAGCCAGAGGTTTTTAATTTTCCTGAGGCAAGGCAGCTCCTCCCTGCCCTGGCAGAGCCAGCTGTGCTGCCAGGGGGCCATCACGTGCGCTGGCTGAGGTTCCAGGGGATTAAAACTGATGTCACCAAAAGGCTTCACCCCCTCCTCCCTGCCAGTCACACGTGGACCCAAGGAACAGCCAGAAGATTTCTTGGCTTCACCTCCCTCTGGAATCACAGCAAGGTTTGGGTTGGAAGGGATCCTCCAGAGCTCTGTGAAACTCCCAGTTTTGCTCCGTCCCGTTCCTGCTTTGCTGCTCAGTTCAGAGGGAAGTTTTTATTTTATGTGCAAATTTATCTCAGTGTTTAATAAAGAAAGTGGACTGAGATCCAAGATACCTGGGATCACAGAATAACAGAATGGTTTGGGATGGAAGGAGCTTAAAGCCCATCCAGTCCCACCTTCCACTATCCCAGGCTGCTCCAGCCTGGCCTTGGACACCTCCAGGGATCCAGGGGCAGCTCCCGCTGCTCTGGGCACCCTGTGCCAGGGCCTCACCCTCCTCACAGGCAGGAATTTTTTCCAATACCCCATCTAAACCTGCTGTCTTTCCTTTGAAATCTGCTCACTCTGGAAGTTTCTGAACCCCTTTTAAGCCCCACGCACTGTTCAGTGCCACAAAGTTCACCCAAACCCTTCCAGAATTCAGAGTGCCGCCTCAGAAATGGAGCAGGAGCCTGCCCCACTCCCCCCCAGGCCCAGGAGCACTCACCAAAGTTGGAATCCTCTCCCAGCTCCTTCCCATAGCGGATCATGCACTCCCCCAGCAGCCCCTCGGACTGGGGGTAGCCGGGGTTCTTCACCTGCCCGCGGATCTTGGACATCGTGTTCAGCATGCTGAGCTTGGCTCTGGAAGCTGCCACACAAACACCTCAGCCTCTGCCACCTCTGCGTTCCCTGCACCCCCCAGCAGGTTTTTTCCCCCCCTGCTACACCCAAAGCCAAGAGGCTCCGTTGTCTCCATCCCCCAGGAATATCCCTCGGTTCTTTTCCAAGACACAGAGCAAAAATAGCTCCCCACTGCTTGGCCAGGGAAGGCCAAAGGAGTTTCCCCAGCCCTGCCAAGGTCCCTGGAGTGCTCTCTGGAGCAGCTGGCTGGAAGGATGCAGGGCTGACAGAGCCAGCCACCCCTTCCCAGCCCAGAAACACCACTTTTCCTGGACATTCTGAGAAAATCGGGTCCCCTTAGGGCCTCTCTGAGGCAAAAGCTGCATCTGTTCTGTCCCTGCTCAGCAGCCTGGATCCAGGGCAAGAGGGGCACCCAGATCTCCCCCTGACCCAAACCTGGAGCAAAAGGATCTCCCTGATCTCCCAGTTTCCCTGGGAAGGGGCCAGGGGAGGTGCAGGCCCTCACCTGGGTTGGGCTGGAGGTACTCTATGGTTCTGGTCAGTACTTCTGTGACAGCCTTGCTGGTCACGTCCACTTTCTGCAGGAGGGACAAGAGCCCAGTGAGGATCAGCTCAGAGATTCAGCCAATCCCACAGGAGCCATGGGGGCATTCTGGGGATTCCTCTGGTTCCCCACTCACCTTTTCCATCTCCTTGAAGTCATCATCTAACTTGGTCCCTTCGGCCCCTCCGACCTTCTCACTGACCAGCTGTGGAGACAGGAAAGGGAGGAGGATCAGGCACTGCCTGAACCTTCCCAGCTCAAGGAGGAATTCCCTGGGACAGAATGGGAACAGGGAGGGTCCACACAGCACCTGCAAGAGAAAGGAGGCAGCAGGAACACCCCAAGCCCCTCAAAAAGACCCCACCAAACCCCCAAACATCCCCGAGCACCCAAAACTTGGCGCAGTCAGGATGTTCCTCACCCACCAGGAGCTCCACAGCTCCCTAAATCCCAGCCCACGGCTCCAACTCCAACGCCTGCTGGAAAAAACAAGCAGCACAAACGTCTCTCAGCTCCATTTGGAGCCAAGGACTCAGTTTCACACACAGCAAAATCCAAGAAAACAGGGAATGAACACACTCAGCTCGCAGCAGGCAGCACAGAAGGGCCTGGGGAGCGCAGGGGGAGAGCACAGCCACCACTCTGCAACTGCTGGGGCAGCTCAGCAGCTGGGACAAGGGGCTGGAATTCTTTGTCAGAGATGTTTGACAAGCTGGGAAGTCAGGGCTCATTTCTTGGGAAGGATCAGCAGCCTCTTGAGGGGATCCCTCAGTCCAAGAACCGCCCCAGTCCCTGACCTGCAGCATTCCCTGCCAAGGGGTGACCAATGCCACCAGTGACCCCCCCAAAGTGTCCTTCCCTTCAGCCCAGGCAGGAAAATGTTCCCTTCCCAGCCCCTGCACTGCCTGGGGATGCAGGACATGGGAACTGGCCAAAACTGGAACCATGGAATGGGTGAGGCTGGAAAGACCTCCAGGATCAGAGTCTAACCCGTGTCCCCAAGTGCCACATCTGTGTGATTTTTGGGCACCTCCAGGGATGGGGACTCCAGCACTGCTCTGGGCAGCTCTGCCAATGCCTGGCCACCCTTTCCATGAACAAGTTTTCCCTGATTTCCAATCTAAACCTTCCCTGGTGCAATGTGAGGCTGTTTCCTCTTGTCCTGTTGTTCCCTGGGAGCAGAGCCTGACCCCCACCTGGCTCCACTCTCCTGTCAGGGAGCTGTGGGGAGCAATTAGCGATTATTTTGCTCCAAACAACAGCAAATTCCCCACCCAGACATCCAAAGTGGTCTGGGAAACCTGGCACTGGCTCCCAGGGTGCCAGGCCTGCCCCGGGGCATTGCCAGGATTCCTCCTGTTTGTGCTGAAAACTCCAGATCTGAAGGAACAATCGGGTTTGTTTACTCCAACATCAAATATTTGATTTTTATCGAGGCTTTCTTCCTCTGGAACACTCCTGCTCCCGTGAGGATACAAAATGGGGCTGGATGTTTTCTGAGGAAGAGGGGGAGGGATCCCTTTAGGGAATTATCCAGGTTCAGAAGCACCTGGAGACACCAAACCGGCCACAGGGAAGGGAAGAAAGAGACAAGAAAGGAAAAAGAGAAAGGAAGGAAAGCTCTCTTGGTTCACCCAGCTCTGGATTTCACTCTCTACTTTAACCCTCTGATAAGGGACACAGGACACAGCCAGAGTGGACCAGGCTGGGCAATCTCTGCTCCCTGCTCCCCATTCCCTGCTCTCAATCCCTGCTCCCCAATCCCTGCTCCCTGCTCCCCATTCCCTGCTCTCAATCCCTGCTCCCCAATCCCTGCTCTCAATCCGTGCTCCCCATTCCCTGCTCTCAATCCCTGTTCCCCATTCCCTGCTCCCCAATCCCCGCTCTCAATCCCTGCTCCCCAATCCCTGCTCCCTGCTCCCCAATCCCTGCTCTCAATCCCTGCTCCCCATTCCCTGCTCTCAATCCCTGCTCCCCATTCCCTGCTCTCAATCCCTGCTCCCCAATCCCTGCTCCCTGCTCCCCATTCCCTGCTCTCAATCCGTGCTCCCCATTCCCTGCTCTCAATCCGTGCTCCCCATTCCCTGTTCCCCATTCCCTGCTCCCCATTCCCTGCTCCCCAATCCCCGCTCTCAATCCCTGCTCCCCAATCCCTGCTCCCCATTCCCTGCTCTCAATCCCTGCTCCCCATTCCCTGTTCCCCAATCCCTGCTCTCAATCCCTGTTCCCCATTCCCTGCTCTCAATCCCTGCTCCCCATTCCCTGTTCCCCATTCCCTGCTCCCCATTCCCTGTTCCCCATTCCCTGCTCTCAATCCCTGCTCTCAATCCCTGCTCCCCAGTCCCTGCTCTCAATCCCTGCTCCCCATTCCCTGCTCTCAATCCCTGCTCCCCAATCCCTGCTCCCCAATCCCTGCTCCCCAATCCCTGCTCCCCAATCCCTGCTCCCCATTCCCTGCTCCCCAGTCCCTGCTCTCAATCCCTGCTCCCCATTCCCTGCTCTCAATCCCTGCTCCCCATTCCCCGCTCCCCATTCCCTGTTCCCTATTCCCTGCTCTCAATCCCTGCTCCCCAGTCCCTGCTCCCTGCCATGCCCAGCCCAGCCAGCCCTCAGAAGCAGCTCCAGGGGATCCCATCACCCCCAGCTGCCCCAGAACCCATCTGAGTGTGATTTCCTGCTTTCCTTGGATGCCTGCTCCACACCCCAGCCCCGAGCTGGGCAGGCACGCTTTTCTCTCGAGCCTGGAAACGTGCCAGGAGCAGCTGCCAGGCCTGCCAGGACAAGCTCAGCAGGGCACAGCTCTGCCCCAGCTGCCACCCCTGTCCCCTGCCAAGAATCCCACAGCCAGAATGGGATCCCTTGAATGGAGGTGGCACCCCTGGCAGCCTGCACTGCTCCCTAACACACCTGGGAGGGGTGCAGCCATCCCAAGCAGTTCCAATCCCACTTTCCTCCCTGGATTTGTGGCCTGGGAAGCTGTAAATGACCCCTGGCAGGACTCTGCTCCGAGGGGCCCGCGTGCCAGGTTGGCAGAACCCATCCCCACAGCGATTCCGGAGGCTCCACACCCTCTGGAGAGCCCAGAGAAGTGAAGGAAGCAAAACCCCCTCATTTCCAGACTAATTTAATCCTCCTTTTGACGTCCAAGAAATGCTGCTGCTGCCCTGCTGGGAGGGAATAATAAGATTGAGGTTCTCTCCCTGCTGGCTCTAATTAAACTGGGAGGCGTCAGCACGGGAGGAAAGGAGGAGGGACCCCACCCCACACCCCCAAACCCGTCAGGAAGGGAGACAAACCAGCACAGATCCCTCAGACACGAGCCTAGAGGAGCTGTCACCAGCTCCTTGTTTACCCTGGAGCCTCAGCACGCTCAGGGAGCAGAATTTCCAAAGTGCCCATGGTGCATGCCACGGTGCTGCCCCAAAGGGAAGGAGGGAAGGGGTGCCTGCCTTCCCCTGGGCAGCACTGACCTCTCCAGGACCCATGGAAGGAAGGAAGGAAGGAAGGAAGGAAGGAAGGAAGGAAGGAAGGAAGGAAGGCAGGAAGGAAGGAAGGAAGGAAGGAAGGAAGGAAGGAAGGAAGGAAGGAAGGAAGGAAGGAAGGAAGGAAGGAAGGAAGGAAGGAAGGAAGGAAGGAAGGAAGGAAGGAAGGAAGGGTTTATCCATCCATTGCTTGGCCAAGGGAGCTGGAAGGCAGTTGGAGGAGTGCTGGTGCTGCAGATTGCAGCGGCCCTTCCCCCAGGAAGCAGCTATGGCACTTTCTGGAGGATGTGCTGACAATTTTTCTGCTTTTTTATTTCCTGAGCAGCCAGGAGAAGGCTTGGGATACATCCCTGCTCCCCAGCTGGGATCTCACCTCTCCTGAAGCCAGGCTGGGAAAGGATGGCACGAGCAGACATGGAAATGGTTAAAAACCAAACCAAGCATTCCCTGGGAGTGGAGGAGCAGAACAAGTCTGGCCTCCCTGGTTTGTGGATGGGAAACATCCAAGGGGCTCACCCTGGGAGCAGCGAGAGCTGGAGCCTTTGGCCAAACACCTCCCAGAGCAAATATTGGCCCAGGGCGCTGCAGCTGGCACTGGGCAGATACAATCTGCTCCCACTTGGCTGCTCCTGGCAGGTATTTCACCTGGAATTCCACCCACAGGTCCTGCGAGGGAGGTGAGGGCTGAGGCAGCCCGTGGAGGGCAGCTGAGAGCCAGGAGCTCTCACCCCTCTCTTCCAGCCATGCTTCAGTAAAAGGTCACAGCTCCAGAGTGCCCAGAGAGCTCCAGCCTGAGATGGGAGCACAGGGAGGTGCCTCAGGGTGCAGGGAGCATTCCTGGGAGCTCAGCACCCAGCCAGGCTCATCCTCAGGAGAGCTCATCCCCAGGGATTGGACACAGCCCCTCTCCAGCCAAGGCTGCTCCAGCCTCGCTCCACAGCTCTGGTTTGGAGCCCACGGGGGATTCCTGCAGATCCCTTGGCAGATTCCTTGGCTGGGCTCATCCCCAGGGATTGGACACAGCCCCTCTCCAGCCAAGGCTGCTCCAGCCACACTCCACAGCTTTGGTTTGGAGCTCACGGGGGATTCCTGCAGATTCCTTGGCAAGGGCGTGGGAATGGGAACAATCCCGACCTCCCTGTGTGGGGGAAGATCTCAGGAATGAAAGAACCATTGTTGGAAAGAGCCAGGGTGGCCAGGGAGAGGCAGGAATGGTGTGTGTGCATGGAGAGGGGCAAGGAGGGATGCACAGGGATTCTCCTGGCAGCTGGGCTGGGGAAGGAACACGGGACTGCTGCTCCCAGCCCCCAGTCTGGCTGGGATGTGCCTGGGTAAATTCAGGAGCAGGGAGGATTAGGAGAGATTTTGGGAGCAGAGCTGGGCAGTCCCAGCTGAGGAATTCCTGCATCATTCCGGGTGGAGAGGTGGGACAGACGTGGAGAATAAAAGGTGATTTTTGGGCTGCACCATCAGGAAAATCCCTGATAAACCTGGGAAGGTGCCAGCAGCCAAAGTTCCCCAGCTGAGGAGCTCCTCGAAAGCTGGAGAAGGGCAGATTCCAGCACATCCACCCTGAAGGTCTCATCTGCCCAGCTCATGGATGAGGGAGCACAAGTCCACGTTATTCTCTGCTAATCACCAGCTCCCCCACGGGATTTCACAGACCTCATTTTGATATTTTGCTCTCCAGCCTTTAAATATTTTAAAACAGAAAATTATCCCTAATTCCCTCAGCCTCAAACAAGCAAAACACACCAAGAGAAACCCAAAAATCAGGTTTTTTTAAACTCGCTTTCTTTTTTTCCATCGCAGTCAGCCCTATTTATAACACATCAAACATTTGCCATCCTTGCAATCAAAACAGTTCCCTACAGCTGACTGAAAACCTTATTCCTGCAGACTCTGGGGTATCAAAGCCTTCCTCTTCCTCCCCTCCATCCTCCCAGCAGCAAGTTCCCCTCAAGAAATACAAAAACAAACCCACAGAAGAGCAAACACAGAAGCAGCTCTACCCTGGCTCCCTTCATCCCAGCCCAGGGCAAAAAGCCAGCCCACAAACCCAGGGGAAAAGGGGTGGGAATGTTTTGAACCCCCAAATCTCAGCACAGGAGAAGGAGAGAAGGAAAGCCAGGGTTAACTGGCATTGCTGGTGCCCAGTTTAATTGTGCCCAATGGCACAGATTTGTGGGATGCTCCATAAAACCTAAACAGAGGCACCAGCACCTCCCCAGCTCAGCAGGGTGTGACTCCCTGGCATTCAGCTTCACTTTGGGTCATCCCCATCACCCTGCAGAGCCAAGGGGACCCTGCCCAGCTCCGTGTGTGTGTGAGCTTGGGAACACAGCAAAGGCCTTCAGCCACTCAGCCAGTGGGACCTGGCAATGCAGGGCTGGAAAGCTCCCAAAACCTCCTGGAAAAACACACCAGCCCAGCTGCAGCACCTGGAAAAGCCTGGGGGTTCTCCTGGAGTGCCCCACACGGCTCTGCTGCCATGGAGGCTCCCTGCAGAACCAGCTGGTCCTGGGAGGTGTCCTGGGCCATCCTGAGACCCCAGCCCTGCTGGGCTCAGCCCAGTCCAGGATCAAAGCCCTGGTGGGCTCAGCCCATCCCAGGATACCAGCCCATCCTGGGATCCCAGCCCTGGTGGGCTCAGCCTATCCTGGGATCCCAGCCTATTCCAGGATTCCAGCCCATCTCGGGATCCCAGTCTTGCTGGGCTCAGCCTATCCCAGGATACCAGCCCATCCTGGGATCCCAGCCCTGGGGGGCTCAGCCTATCCCAGGATTCCAGCCCATCCTGGGATCCCAGCCCTGGGGGGCTCAGCCTATCCCAGGATTCCAGCCCATCCTGGGATCCCAGCCCTGGGGGGCTCAGCCCATCCCAGGATCCCAGCCCTGTGCCTGCCCCAGAGCAGCAGGCAGCCCAGGGTTGGGGCGAGCTGGGCACACCCACAGCACAGCTCATACTGATCTGAGCAACTCCTGACCTACTTTGAGCAAAGAAAACAGATCCCAGTGTTTATTGTGCAGAGCAGAGGAGGAACAATTACCTCCAGCCTTGGAAGAGGAGGCACGTTCCCGAGCTCCCAGTGGCTGCCCCATCCCTGGCACTGCCCAAGGCCAGGTTGGCCGGAGCTTGGAGCAGCCTGGGACAGTCCAAGATGTCCCTGCCCATGGCAGGATGGAACTCTGTGACCTTCAGGATCCCTTCCAACCCAAACCACTCTGTGGCCCTGGGATCTCTCACATCCCCTCCTGGCAAAGCAGAGGAGGAGGAGGAACAGCAGCTGCTCGCAGGCCCCAGCCCCTCTGAGCACACCCTGCTGCTGGCTCCAAATGTCATCCCTCTGGATCTGACCTGCCTGGGGCACCTGGACCCTCCAGCAGCCCCTCCACTGTCTGATCTTCCAGACAGACAGCTCCCAGGGACGTCTCCCCTCCGTTACCCAACTCTCAGCCCTCTGCTGCAGTTCCTTCCCTGCGTTTTTCCCATTCCCATCATCCACAAGAGGCCAGTCCTGGCTGAGCCTTGCACCCAAGTGCTGGGGACGAGCCCCAGGATGGAACCACGGAGTCTCTGCCTGGGAACAGACTCGTGCCAAGGCACCTGAGGTGCTCGGCTGCCTCCAGACACGTGCCCAGGGAAAACGTGTCTCGGAACACCCCGAGCTTCCCACCCCCTCAGCAGCTGAGGCTGGGATCTCTCCCCTCCCCGCAGCGCCACAGGAATTCCTTGATCTGGAGCAGGAAGGTCAGGCTGGAACAATGAACAGCTCCTTCCCTTCCCTCTGCCGAGGAGGAAAGGCTTCCCAGTGACCTCGGGTCGTAATCTTATCCTATGGGAAGGGCAGGGAAGAGCTGCACAGGCGGCTTTCCAGGAGCCACCTGCCAGCCCTCCTCCTCCTCCTCGGGCTCGGGTGACTCATCTCCATCCAGCAGATGGGCTGCAGGAACGAGGACAGCGGGAATTAAAGGCAAACCCGGGATTGCAGCAGCAGCCACGGGGCCAGCCAAGGGCACCGGGAGGATGCTCTGCAATGCAGCTGCTCCTTCCTGGCCTTGGGAATTCCTGCTCTCCTGGGCTGCAGGGCAGAGCTCAAACCCTGCTTACCAGGCTCCCTGCTCTCCGGGGTGATCTCCCAGCTCCTTTTTCCAGCAGGAGACAGAGAAGGGCACAATCCTGCCCCCAGAGCAGGCCCATCCCAAAGGATGGGTGAAGGCTTCCATAGGAGTCTTGGAATGCCCGTGCTGGAGGGATGGGGGCACCTCCCAGCTGCCATTTGCATCCTGCTTTCTCCTGTTATTACTTCTCACATGCTCTGAACCAAACCAGACACAATTTCTACTCAGCTGGGAAAAAACCCATGTAGTTGGGTCAAGTTCCATGGAAAACACAAACACATAAGGAGCAGCAGCAGCTCCTCTCTCCCAGCAATCATCTCCCCTCACAGGCTTCCAGGGACTTCAGCAATTGAGAGGAAGTTCACCAAACTGAGGGGAAACATGGAACACTGGCCTTGCCTCCAGACTTCCTGCACAGCCTCCCCGTGTCCTACCCCAGTGAATCACAGCCTGGCTTTTCCAAAGCTGCTGAGCCATCACTCCTGGGCAGCTCCACCCGGCCCCAGGAGCTGGGGCAGCACAGGCTCCTTGCCCTGGAGCCTTGGAGCTGCTCCTGAGATGGGCTAGAAAAGTGCAGAGCACTACAAGTGCCTCCTAGGAATTGCAGTCCTTGGTTTTCCCAGCTGCAAAGCTTCAGGAAGAGCACGCAGCAGCCTTGTCCTGCTGAGTCAGCAGCTGGAGGGTCACCCACACGGTGCTCTGAGGGATTTCACAAAAAACAAGGGGAAAAGGAGGGAGAGGAGGGTGTGAGACACCTGTAAATCCCTGGAAAGAACACCAAGCAGCAGAAGGGATTTCTGCTCCCTGTGAAAACCAGGAATAAAAACCTCCCTGAGGTGCTGGGATGACCCAAAGTGAGGATACAGCAGGAGGCAAGGGACTGTCAGGAGCTGGGAAAGAGCCAGAAAACCTCTGGATTGGCAGATGCTGGGAGCAAGCCAGGCTGCTGGGACACAGAGAGCTGGTGACACAGCTCTACAGCCACCAGGGAGATGAAAAAGGATCCAAGCCCCCCCAGAGGAAGGCAAAGTGCTGCTCCTGTTGTGGGCTGGGTGGGAGAGCCCCGCGCAGAGCACGTTTCACACGGGGAGCAGGGCTCACACATCAAAGGGGACAGAAGTGGCTGAGGACACTGTAAACACTCGTTTTCCTTGCTCCTTTGAATTCTAGGAAAAGCTCTGTGGCTATCAGAGCAGAGCACAGCATCCTAAGGAAAGGGAGAGTGGGAAGGAGCGACCCCAGCATCCCTAAGGCTGCCAGGGCTGGATTAAACTCCTGCATCAGCTCCTCCAGAGCTGCACCAGGGCCTCCCCCACATCCCAGGGCTTCTGTCAGCTTCCAGCCCTTCCAAGATGCTGCTGAATCTGTTTTCTCCCTGATTGCACACTGAGACTCATTTTGGGATGGTTTAATTGGGATAAAATGCCCCCCAGCACCTGGCATCACTGTGGCCTTCCTGCCCTGCAGGCAGAGCCAGAGGTGGCCCAGAAATCCTGGGAGATGACATTTGGATGATGTTTTATCCCAGGCAGGCACAAAAGGCCAGAGCCTTTGCCCTTTATAACTCCCCCAGTACAATCAGGAGGAGCTTTCCTGGGACAGGAGCTCCTCCAACATCTGGCACTCTGGATTTGTGCTGCCCCTGCTCCCTCAGACACACGTCAGCAGCAAATAGATGGTTCCTAATCCAGGGAAGAAAACCAGGAAAAAAGCCCAAAACAGCCCAGCACCTTCTCCTGCACTTTGTGTTTGCTTCGGGTGTGGATAACTGTTTATCCTTCTTCTGCCTTTTTCATCATGAAAGTGGGAAAATCAAGTTTAAATGCAGCTAATCCTGGGATGTCAAACCAGATTTGGTCAGGAGAGTGGTTAATAAATTATCACTGGAGAATAAAGTCTGGCCCAGCCAGGGGGTACAGCCGGGTTTTCAGGCTCTAGGATGAATTATGAAGCATTTTCTCAATTAGGAAAAGCCCTTTAAAGCTTTAATCATGCAAATTTAACCTTCTGTCTCAAAGACAGAATTTCATTATGGGGATGTTTAAGTCATCTTTTTTTTTTCCTTTGGAGCAGAAAAGCAATTTAATTAGTGACAGTACCATGAACTTTATTAATAGCCAGGCATTAGGAGATCCTAAAATTCCCAATGGCTTTAAAAGGACTGGTTCTATTAATTAGCTACTGGTGGCAATGTTGGGAGGGGGGCCTTACAAGGCTTTTCTTGGAGGCAGGAGCAATCCAGGCTCTCCTGATGGATTCTCCAGGACCTTGGGCACCTCCAGGCACTCCAAAAGCAGGAGAGGAAGCCCCAGCTCTGAGTCTGGGCCAGGCCCTTTCCTGCCAGAGGAGCCTTTCTGAAAGCCACGGGGTCACTGACTGCAGGGATGGGGCTGAGGGGAACAGGAAATTGAAATCTGTAAAAAAATATTAATTATCACTTTTACGATCCCAGGGAGAGGCCAAGATGGGCTGGATCCTGCACCAGGTCCTGTCATGGAGCAGCTTGGGAAAAGGGAAGCTCTGGGATGCTGTGGGGCTCTCCCAGGGCCATGAGCTGGATCTTTCCCATCTGACCCAGGGAGGAAGGCTGGGACACGGCCATGGCACAGCTCAGAGGGAGCAGATCCACAGGGAAAGTCAGGATCAGCCTCCTGCCTGCTCCCACTGCAGGCATCACACCCCAGGCTGGGTGAATCCGTGCAGTTAAGGATGGGAAGGAGCAGGGACAGCAGTCTCAGAGTATTATGAAACACCCAGGGCTGGGGTGCAGCCTGAGCTTCCATGTGAATGAGTTCAGCTGGAATTACACAGCCAAAACCATCTGGATTAGGGATTTCTTTCATTTCTGGGCTTTTCAGGAGTCCTCCATCCTGCCTGGGAGGGACAGCAGCAGGGACCCAGCAGGATCAGCCCCTCACCTCCCAGCAGACACCAGCTGGATTTTGGCACTGGGATTTCTGCAGTGTCAGGCAGGAGGAGCTGCCCTGCTCCCTCCCCATCCCCGGTGTTCCCACAGGGATGGGGCTGGGAGCCCTGGCAAAAGGCACTGGCATGTGCAGGGATGGGGGAGACGAGGAAGAAGGAGGAAAAAAAAAGTGCTAAAAAAATGAATCAGCTTTTACAAGGCAGGCTGCCTGAGCTCATCCCCATTTTGCTCTTTCCCAGGAGGAAAGCAGTGGCAGGGAAAAGGGGGAGGAAGGATTTCCTTTTGCTCACGCAGGAACCATCCCCTGTGCAACCAGCTGGATAAATCCATGATTTCATGACGTGGATTCAGCATCCCAGCACCACATGACCCCCCTGAGTCACAGATCCTGCCCCGATCCCAGGCTCCCCCAGCTGCAAGCACAGGATAACACTTTCCCTGGCTGACATCAGCCACGGGAAGGGGAGCAAACAGAGCAGGATATGGAGAGCTGGACTTTCCCAGCTCTGGTTTCTGCCTCTGCCTTCCAGGAATCGGAGCTCCCGTTACTGTCAGAGCCCAACGGCTGCAAAAACAACCTTAAAAGGGGGGGGAAGGACAATTTATAGGAAACTCTGGAGAGAAACAATCCTGGAATAATGAAACCTGCTTGGTTCTGGGCCTGCCCAGCTCCAACAATGATTGAGCAGCCAATGCAGGGACAGGGTTTTGATGCAAATCACCCAGGAAAAGGAGAGAGAATCCACAGGAAAACGTCCTGGCTGCAGGCTTTGCCCTGGATGTGGCAGAGGCACCTCTGGGAGTGTCCAGGCAGCACCAGGCAGCCCTGCAGGGATGCACTGGCACCTCATCCCTGTCTCCAAGAGGTTTGGGGACACTCAGCCTCTGCTTTCCACCTGCCACATGTGGGATCACGGAATGGGTAAGGTTGGAGAGGAGCTTTAAGAGCACCGAGTCCAGCCCAGCCCCAGGCTCACCACGGTGTCCCAGGTGCCACATCCACGTGGCTTTTCAACATTTCAGGGATGGGGACTCCACCACTGCCCTGGGCAGCCTGCTCCAACGCCTGACAACCTTTTCCATGGAAAAAATTTGCATTAGTATCAAATTTCAGGCTCACTGAGGCCGTTTCCTCCCTGCTGTCACTCGTTCCCTGGCAGACTGAGCCCTGTCCCCTTCCAGGGAGCTGTGCAGAGGAGTGAGGTCTCCCCTGGGCCTCTTTTTCCCTGTGGATCTGCAAACACAACACCAGAACAGCCCTCCCCAGTGCCAGCACGGCTGCAGGAGCCAGGGGAGGATGCTCTGGGCTGGAAGCAGAGCTGGAGGATGTTCCCCAGAAAATCCAGCTTTGCCCTGGCCTCAGGAGCAGATTAATGTGGAAAGATAAACCCAGGAGCTGCAGGGGGATCCAGCCCAGGTTAATGTTAATACAGAAACATCAGGTGCTGTGGGACAGAGGTTGGCAGGAGGCTCCAGGCTGGCAGGAATCAGCAAAATCCCTCCACTTCCCAGTCCAAACTCCCATGTACAGATAAGGAGCTTAGAGGCTGGTGCTGCCAATTCCCTCCCCCGGGAACTCCCTGCTCCCTCCCTGTGCTGAGGCCCTGGCACAGCTTCCCAAAGATGCTGTGGCTGCCCCATCCCTGCAAGTGGCCAAGGCTGGCAGCAGTCTGAGGCAGTGGAAGTGTCCCTGCCCATGGAATGGGATGAGCTTTAAGGTCCCTTCCAACCCAAAGACACCTGCAAGAGAAAGCCTGGAGAGGCCAATGGGAGCAGGGCTGAGTTCATATCAAAAAACCCAAAATGAACCAAAAAAAAAAAAAAAAAAAATAAAAGAGCTTTTGAAAGGTTCACCTGGGAAAGGGAAGAAAAATCCCACATGAAAGCAGAGCACAAAATCAGCACAGAGGGAACCCCAGCTGAGGAGGGAAGAAAGGAAACCCAGGGAGAAGTGAAGGAAATCCCAGTTCAGCAGCACCAAGAGCCACGACCACAAAGGCCAAAAAAAAGGGGAAATGCCCTCCCTGGCAGCTGCACCCTGTCCCCTCAGTGTCACACACGCTCTGGGAGCACATCCTCAGCTCACAGCAGCACCTGGAGGAAGCTCCCAGGGCAGGGAAAGCTTTCCCTGCTGGCCCGGGGAGCTGGGGAAGGGCTGAGCTGCCTGTCCCAGGCTCTGGAGCACATCCCAGCCAGGCAGGGAGCAAGGGGCTATTCATGGCCAAAAATACCCCTGGAGGCTTTGGGAGCTGCCATCAAACACAGGGAAACGTGTGTGTGTCAAGGGCTGTGAGATTTAATTAGCACTTGCCTTTTCCCCTTCTGGAAAATGGCTCTGGATGAGGAAGAGGAGGAGGCTGGGCTGTGGCTTGGGCCAGCACGAGCTCCTGAGCCCAGGCAGGCCTGGCAGGGTTCAGGCTCAGCTCACACAGGCCTTGGGAGCACGTTAATCCAGTCTGGCGTGGCAGCAGCGCCCAGGGCTGAACCCCAGACTGGCTGGGCTTGGAAGGGACCTTAATCCCATCCTGTCCCAGCCCTGCCACTGTCCCAGGCTGCTCCAAGCCCTGCCCCACCTGGCCTTGGGCACTGCCAGGGGCTGCAAGGAGATGAGCTCCTCCATCCCAAACCCTGCTGTGCTCCAGGGGCAGCACCCCCAGCAGCTGTGCTGGGAACCCCAGAGCCCCCACCCACAGCTGGGCTCTGGGAAGGGCAGCACAGAGCCAGCCCTGCATTCCCTGTCCCCAGAGAGCTGCTCCTGCTCCAGGTGAGCAGCACAGAGCCAGCCCTGCATTCCCTGTCCCAGAGAGCTGCTCCTGCTCCAGGTGAGCAGCACAGAGCCAGCCCTGCATTCCCTGTCCCCAGAGAGCTGCTCCTGCTCCAGGTGAGCAGCACAGAGCCAGCTCTGCATTCCCTGTCCCCAGAGAGCTGCTCCTGCTCCAGGTGAGCAGCACAGAGCCAGCCCTGCATTCCCTGTCCCAGAGAGCTTCCTGCTCCAGGTGAGCAGCACAGAGCCAGCCCCAGAGAGCTCCTCCTGCTCCAGGTGAGCAGCACAGAGCCAGCCCTGCATTCCCTGTCCCCAGGGAGCTGCTCCTGCTCCAGGTGAGCAGCACAGAGCCAGCCCTGCATTCCCTGTCCCCAGAGAGCTGCTCCTGCTCCAGGAGAGGCAGGACTGGGATCCCTCCAGCCCTGCTGCTGCTCCCATCCCTGCTGACACCCCCAGCATTCCCTCAGGATTCCCCAGGAACAGCAGCCTGTCCTGCCCACTGCCTGGGGAGATTTGCAGGATTTTAGGATTCCCAGCAGTTTGTACAAAACCCAAACTGTGCAAAGGAAGCTGTTTCTACACCAGAAGGTCCCTGTGAATCCCAGGCTGGATGAAACCTTGGACCAGGCAGGCAGGGACTTCCCACCCTGTTCCCAGCTCCAAGCTGCTGCTGCTGTTTCTCCCCCTTCCTCAGGATGTTTTCTCCAGATTTCTTTATTTTTTTAGAGAACAGTTTGCTGTGAACAGGCAGAACCTGTTCTGGACACACTCAGAGCTGCTCCCCATCTGCAGCATTTGCCAGCACGACTCAGATTTATAATTTTTTTTTTTTTTTCCAGGATACTCCAGGCTCTCTCCTGCGTGTGGGCGCCCGGCTGCCTCACCCAGGGGAGACGTGGGCTTGGAGGAATCACATGGATGAGCCCCAGGAGCCAAGCCCTGCTCCCCCTGGATCCTGGAGAGGGATCCCAAACCCTCTGGGGTCCCTGCAGACCCCACTCCTGGCTCTGTTTGCCCTCAATTAAGCACAGACGTGGAACAAAACGTAACGTTTTAGGAAAGATCTTCCACATGTTGGGCTTTGGCAGCTTCTGATGGTTTGAAGGGAGCCAAAAACTAACTAATCCTCCTCTCCTTCAGCCAAGGGCTGAGTGGGACCAGAGGGGGGAAAGGGGAGAAAGGGGGGAAAGGGAAGGAAGGGAGGAGGAGACAGAATAAATGGCCAGACTGGAACCAGTGAGTCCCAGTTCCCAGTCAGAGCATCTCCAAGTCATGGACACCTCTGTCCCTGTCCCTGGAGCACTGCAAGGGCTGGCAACTTGCAATTCCTCCTAAAAACAGCTTCATCTGGGGTTTAAAATGATATTTTTGGGCTTAGGAACACGTTGGTCCTGAGTCACTGAGGGGTTTTCACCTCCTGACCCCAGCACAGCACATCCAGGCCAGCAAAATCCTCCCACACCGAGTCCCCAGAACCTTTCCCCATGGAAGCTGTGAAAAAGCACCAAAAACACCACCCCACGATGGGTTTAGTGGGAAGGGGTGGAGGATGACTTCAGGAATTTGTTCTTTTGCTTTGCAGGGTAAATAAAATGGATTTGAGGAAACAGAGCCGAGGAAGAAGGCGACACACGTCGCACACAGGGGTGGGATGAGCTGAGAGGGTTTAAACTCAGGGATGGAAAACACCATCCGTGCCAAATTTATCTGGAATTCAAACCAGGGGCAGGAAAGCAGCAGCAGAGGGGGATTTGTGATTCCTGAACCGTTCCCAAAATGCATTAACAAAAGCTCACGACTGTGAACAGGAAGCGCTGGGAAGGAGAATTCCGCTCGGGGGGATTGGGAATGGCCTCCCCTCATCTGAGGGAGAGGGAAGGTGTTTGTGAGCCCATCTGAGGGAGAGGGGAAGGTGTTTGTGAGCCCATCTGAGGGAGAGGGGAAGGTGTTTGTGAGCCCGTTTGAGGGAGAGGGGAAGGTGTTTGTGAGCCCTGTTTGGGGGAGAGGGGAAGGTGTTTGTGAGCCCTGTTTGAGGGAGAGGGGAAGGTGTTTGTGAGCCCTGTTTGGGGGAGAGGGGAAGGTGTTTGTGAGCCCGTTTGAGGGAGAGGGGAAGGTGTTTGTGAGCCCCATCTGAGGGAGAGGGGAAGGTGTTTGTGAGCCCATCTGAGGGAGAGGGGAAGGTGTTTGTGAGCCCATCTGAGGGAGAGGGGAAGGTGTTTGTGAGCCTTGTTTGGGGGAGAGGGGAAGGTGTTTGTGAGCCCTGTTTGAGGGAGAAGAGAAGGTGTTTGTGAGCCCCGTTTGAGGGAGAGGGGAAGGTGTTTGTGAGCCCGTTTGAGGGAGAGGGGAAGGTGTTTGTGAGCCCTGTTTGGGGGAGAGGGGAAGGTGTTTGTGAGCCCTGTTTGAGGGAGAGGGGAAGGTGTTTGTGAGCCTTGTTTGGGGGAGAGGGGAAGGTGTTTGTGAGCCCCATCTGAGGGAGAGGGGAAGGTGTTTGTGAGCCCTGTTTGGGGGAGAGGGGAAGGTGTTTGTGAGCCCCATCTGAGGGAGAGGGGAAGGTGTTTGTGAGCCCCGTTTGAGGGAGAGGGGAAGGTGTTTGTGAGCCCGTTTGAGGGAGAGGGGAAGGTGTTTGTGAGCCCATCTGAGGGAGAGGGGAAGGTGTTTGTGAGCCCTGTTTGGGGGAGAGGGGAAGGTGTTTGTGAGCCCATCTGAGGGAGAGGGGAAGGTGTTTGTGAGCCCATCTGAGGGAGAGGGGAAGGTGTTTGTGAGCCCGTTTGAGGGAGAGGGGAAGGTGTTTGTGAGCCCCATTTGGGGGAGAGGGGAAGGTGTTTGTGAGCCTTGTTTGGGGGAGAGGGGAAGGTGTTTGTGAGCCCCGTTTGAGGGAGAGGGGAAGGTGTTTGTGAGCCCTGTTTGGAGGAGAGGGGAAGGTGTTTGTGAGCCCCGTTTGAGGGAGAAGGGAAGGTGTTTGTGAGCCCTGTTTGAGGGAGAGGGGAAGGTGTTTGTGAGCCCCATCTGAGGGAGAGGGGAAGGTGTTTGTGAGCCCGTTTGAGGGAGAGGGGAAGGTGTTTGTGAGCCCCATCTGAGGGAGAGGGGAAGGTGTTTGTGAGCCCCGTTTGAGGGAGAGGGGAAGGTGTTTGTGAGCCCCCTTTGAGGCCCATTCCCACAGGGAATCGTGGAACGGCTCCTGGAACATCCCCTTGCACCGGGCCAGGCTGCTCCCGGCCCGGCCTTGGGCACCTCCAGGGCGGGGATCTCGGGGGAAGAGCTCCAAGGACGAACTCCTCGATCCTGGCTGCAATTCCCGAACCTCTGGAGCGGTTCCCAGCCCGGGGCTCCCCAAGCCCCGCTCCAGCCGCTCCGCACCAAGCGGGAGCTTCCCGAGCCTGGCTACCGGGGCTTCCTCCGGCTCTCCCGGCCGGTTTAGGGCTGGATCCGTCCGGGTTTTGGGGAGGGGGAAGCACTCCCGGGACCCCCGCGGTGTCACCGGCCCCGCACCCGCCGCTCCCCGCCGGAGGAGTTTCCCTGCCCGGGTCCCCTCCCCGGTCCCACCGGGAGAACGGCTCCCCCACACCGGGCCCCCCGGCTGCCGAGGGGTCCCAGCTCCGCTCACGGCCCGCACCGACCCCGGGATCACCGGGAGCCACACTGAGAACCGGGAGATAGCGGGGGGTGCCAGCCTGGACACCGGGGGTACCGGGGGATGCCCGGTGGGCCCAGCACCGGGATGACGGGACGGGATAACGGCGGGGATCGGGCACCGCCGGGACAGCAGCGGCCGGGACGGGTTCTCCGAACGGCTAAGGGAAGAGCGGCCTCCCCGGAGCCCAACGGCGGCGGGAACGGGCGCGGGGTGCCGGTGTCTCACCTGGGTCGCTTTGTAGAACTGCTTCTTCAGCCCCGCCACCGACATGGTGCCGGTGCCGGTGCCTGGCCCGGTGGCGGCGGGGAGCCGGTCTGCGGGCGGCGGGACCTGGAGCGGGGGCGGCGGGAGCCTCGGGAGCCTCAGGACGCTCCGCCCGTCCCAGCCCGGCCCGTCCCCGCCGCCGCTTCCGCCGCCGCCCGGCCCCGCCCCCGGCCGCCACCACAGAGCGGCCCGGCCGGAGCGCCGCGCGCTGCCAGCGCGCCCCCTGCCGGCCAGGCGGAACCGCCGAGCGTCGCGACGGAGCGGCGAATAGAGTCGTTCTGTCGCGACGCGCGGGACGGGCGGTCATATCGGGAGATGACTGTGGCGCAGCCGTGTCTTTCTCCTGAGGGGCCCAGCGCCGCCCGCGGGGAGAGGAAAGCGGGTGCGACACGGGGACAACCGGGCCGGGACTCCCGCCATAGGCCCAGGGGGAAAATGGGGCGACAAACACTCCAAATGAAAAACTACGACTCCCAGCATCCCTCGCTACAGCGCCTGCGCTTGCGCCTCAGAGCGGCGGGCGCTGATTGGCCGCCGCCGCCGCCGCCATTTCGCGCGTTGGCTCAATGCCCGTAGCGGCGCGGCGGGCGGCAGGGTTGGCTCCGCCCCCTCCGTCCTCTGCTGTGGACAGGCCGCTCCGGCCCGCCACGGCATCGGTCCCTCCCGGTGACCGGGTAGGCCTCGGGCCCAGACACAGGGACCCAGCGGCGCCCTGCCGGCCCTCTACAAAGCCACCCAATCAGCGCCTGCAGCGCGCCAGACCGACAGCCCCCTCTGCCAATCAGCGGCACTCGCGGCGGCGGCCAATCGAAAGGCGAGACGCAGCGGGGAGTGTGGCTGTGCGGGTCACGTGGGGCGCGGTCGGCCAATCAGCGGCGCGGGACGCGGGGTCGCCCCGGCTCCCGCCAAGTACGAGCGGGACGGGCCGGGCGGGACCGGGCCCGGAGCGGCGGGGGCTGCGCGGGCCGGGCCGCCTCGGGGTCGGCCGCCGCCGCCCGGCACCGCCGCCAGCCGCGCCCGCCGCCGCCACAGGTAGGGCCGAGCTGGGGGTGCGGCGCGGCCGGGGCGCGCGGTGTTTCAGGCGGCGGTTGGGCCGCGGGGTGCGCGGGGCCTGCCCGGGGTAACAAAGGAGGTGCCGGAGCTGCCGCCGCGCCCCGCCGCTGGGCCCGGGCCCGCCCTGCAGCCGCACTCGCGGAGTCACAGATCGGTTTGGGTGGGGAGGGATCTGAAAGCCCATCCCGCCCCACCTCTGCCATGGGCAGGGACACCTCGCGCTGTCCCCGGGTGCTCCAGCCTGGCCTTGGGCACTGCCAGGGATCCAGGGGCAGCCAGAGCTGGGCTGGGCACCTGTGCCAGGGCCTGCCCACCCTCACAGCCAGGAGTTTCCCCCTCTCATCTCCTTGGGTGCAGGCACAGGCTCCTAGGGACGTTCCTGCCCCAGGACAGTGTGAGGGGGACAGTGTGGCTGCCGGGCCCCCTTGGGTCGGGGGTTCCTTTGGCTTGGGGGTGACACTGGGACCCCTTTGTCCTCCCTCAGAGCCCCTGGGAGAGCTGTTGGGCTCTGCCTCAGCCGTCCCGGGGAAGCAGCAGCTCGCTGGGAGCTACCACAAGTGCTGATTTGTTGTTTTCTCCCGTAGCCATGGAGTGCAGAGACAAAGCTGCTGTTCCTCCACGGAAGCTCGTCCAAGGTAAGGGAGTGTCTCTCATCCAGCACAGTTTTAGCACATTAAGAACATCTCAGACCTGATTTTATGAAATAAAATTGGCTTGGTTGTGATTAAATGATCTCTAAGCTCATATCAATCTTATGCTTCAGAATGAATGAAGGCCTTTGGTGTTTCCTGTCTCTAACCTGGTGTTGTTGTTGCAGCTCGGCTGCCCTTCAAGCGCCTCAATCCCGTGCCAAAGGAGAATCTCGATGTCAGTTCAGAAGTCAAAAAAGTCAAGAGCTCCCCGAGTGCTTTTGCTGCCAGCAAGGATCCCTCCCTGGATGCCTCAGGTGCCTCCCTGGACAATGTGGAGAACGACTGCCAGCTGGGCTCCGACGGGAATTTGACTCCAAAACTCGTGAACGGG
Organism: Haemorhous mexicanus; assembly: GCF_027477595.1. Taxonomy (NCBI): domain Eukaryota; kingdom Metazoa; phylum Chordata; class Aves; order Passeriformes; family Fringillidae; genus Haemorhous; species Haemorhous mexicanus. The sequence goes on from NC_082369.1 coordinate 522,725, forward strand.
AAGGGTCCTTTGGACCATTTTATCCAGAAAACCCCAGGAGGTGACACGAGTGACCCTGGGGGTGCTCCTGACCCCTCCAGGGGCTCTGCCCACGGACTCGGGGACGGCGCAGAGCGGGGGGCCGTGGATTCTACAGCTGCTGTGAGCAATGGCACCGTAGGAAAGGAGCTGGGCTGCCTGAGCCCCTCGCAGAGCAGCCCAGCAGGTGACTCCGTGGGGACTGAGGGGCCCTGTGCAGCTGCAGGAGCTGGGACCCTGCCACGCTCGGGCCTCAGGGCCTGCCAGGACGGGGCGGGCAGGAAGGGCACTCAGGGAGAACTGAAGGATGTGCTCTTTGAGGGGAAGGTGCCCGTGGTGCTGCTGGAGGACATCATGACCCTGAAATGCCCCCAGGTGGCCTCTCTGGACGTGTCGGAGAGCGAGGCCCTGGAGTCGTCCCACGAGGGGGACTCGGGACTGACCAACTCCTCGCTGAGCTCCGGGAGCTCCCCCGAGCTCCTGGCACAGAGCAAGGGCAGCAGCAGCAGCCCCCTGGCTGCCTCCACACCTGCCAGGAAGGTGGGTCTGCTCTGCTTTGGGGTGGATGTGCTGTGCTGGAGCGTTTGGGTTCCTGGGTTGTGGGGAAGAGGGTGAGTGGGGCAGTGAGGAGTGTAGGGAAGGTGGTGGGGATTAATGACTGGATTGGTGCCCTTTGGGGTCTCTGAATCCTGCAGCTCAAGGTTTTGATCCTCCCTGGTTCTGGCTGCTGCTGTGTTTACCTTTCTTTAGTGAAAGGCCCACTTGGGGCTTGGTGTTTTGGGAGCAGCATCCAAGAGCAGTTCTGTGTTTAGGTGGTTTTCCCCAAGCTCTGTTTTACCCTCCTTGGAGCTGCTGGGATTCCTGTGAGGATGTTCCCCCAGGACAGCCAGTGCAGATGCTTTTCCAGCTCTGAATTTCTGCAGCTGCCATGGACAAGCTCTGGCACAGGGTGCCCAGAGCAGCTCTCCTGCCTCGTCCCTGGCAGTGCCCAAGGCCAGGCTGGGTGGGGATTGGAGCAGCCTGGCACAGTGGAACGTGCCCCCTGGCAGGGGTGGCACTGGGTGGGCTCTAAGGTCCCTCCCAACCCAAATCGTTCTGGGATTCCATGAAGAAGCTCTGGCTGAGGGGGTTTTGGGTCACCTGAGTTTCAGCCACCCTGATTTTTGGGGCCGTTTGGACAGAGAAACTTCCAAGGGCAGCAGCATCAGCTCAGGTGGCTCAGACACCACAGGCATGGTTCTCCCAGTCCTTTTGTTGTGTTTATCAAGTCAAGTGATTAATTCCTCCTCTGTGAAAACTCCCAATCTTCCACCTCTAAAATAAACAGACACACTCAAGCAGGCATGCAGTATTTCCAGTGCAGCAGAACAGCAGAAAGCACTCCAGGTGTAATCCAGTACTGCCTGTGGGGCTGGATTTGCTCCTGTGCTGCTCCCCACAATGGGGGTCTGCTCCCCACAATGGGGGTCTGCTCCCCACAGTGGGGGTCTGCTCCCCACAGTGGGGGTCTGCTCCCCACAATGGGGGTCTGCTCCCCAGGCTGTGCAGCTGGGAGTCCTGGCAGCTTTGTTTTCCTGGGAGGAAACAGCTCTGAGGAGCTGAAGCCCCCACTTGGCAGAAGTCCTGTTTTATATCAGATAAATATAGAAAATAAAGCAGTTGGGCTGTGTTAGCCTGTTAATCACAATTTAAATGTGATGCTGTGAATGGCAGGAGGAGGAGGGGGGATCCAGTAAATCAAGCCACAGTGTGCTGAAATATTGACAAATTAGGCCTTTAACCAGTCTATGAATGATGGTCTTATGCATAAAACACCTTTTTGTTCCCCCATAAATAAAAGATAAATGAGAAATCTGCCCTGTTTGGAATTTAGGGTCAGCGAGCTGTTGCTCTTGTGGAAGATCAAGTGGACTGTGATGACAAGAAGAAAGTGTTAAAATGTGGAAAACAGTCCTTGTATTCATAAAGTTACAGCTAAATATCACAGCAAGATAGGTGGATGCCAAAAAAACAAAACAAAAAGCCAAACAAACCTAAGTTTAGCTGGAAGGAAGTGAGTTTGCCCGATTGAGATGTCCCCTGTGGCTCAGAGCAGCTCCCCTGGTGTGGTGCTCCCTTGCAAAGGGTCCTGTAGGGCTGAGGGGACCAGAGGGGTTTGTTCAGGGGGACAGGAGCCCTGGGATGGCTCCAGGCTGGGGTGGGAGGGGGGGATTGGATGTTTCTGAGTATGTCCTCATCCCCTGTTTGGGGGATTGGATGTTCCTGAGTGTGTCCTCACTCCCTGTTTTGGGGGGATTGGATGTTCCTGAGTGTGTCCCCATTCCCTGTTTGGGGGGATTGGATGTTCCTGAGTGTGTCCCCATCCCCTGTTTGGGGGGATTGGATGTTCCTGAGTGTGTCCCCATTCCCTGTTTGGGGATTGGATCTTCCTGAGTGTGTCCCCATTCCCTGCTCTGGGGAGATTGGATCTTCCTGAGTGTGTCCTCATTCCCTGTTTGGGGGGATTGGATGTTCCTGAGTGTGTCCCCATCCCCTGTTTGGGGGGATTGGATGTTCCTGAGTGTGTCCTCACTCCCTGTTTGGGGGATTGGATGTTCCTGAGTGTGTCCCCATCCCTGCTCTGGGGGGATTGGATGTTCCTGAGTGTGTCCCCATCCCCTGCTCTGGGGGGATTGGATGTTCCTGAGTGTGTCCCCATTCCCTGTTTTGGGGGATTGGATGTTCCTGAGTGTGTCCCCATCCCCTGCTCTGGGGGGATTGGATGTTCCTGAGTGTGTCCCCATTCCCTGTTTTGGGGGATTGGATGTTCCTGAGTGTGTCCCCATCCCCTGCTCTGGGGGGATTGGATGTTCCTGAGTGTGTCCCCATTCCCTGTTTTGGGGGATTGGATGTTCCTGAGTGTGTCCCCATCCCCTGTTTGGGGGGATTGGATGTTCCTGAGTGTGTCCTCATCCCCTGTTTGGGGGATTGGATGTTCCTGAGTGTGTCCCCATTCCCTGTTTGGGGGATTGGATGTTCCTGAGTGTGTCCCCATTCCCTGTTTGGGGATTGGATCTTCCTGAGTGTGTCCCCATTCCCTGCTCTGGGGAGATTGGATCTTCCTGAGTGTGTCCTCATTCCCTGTTTGGGGGGATTGGATGTTCCTGAGTGTGTCCCCATCCCCTGTTTGGGGGGATTGGATGTTCCTGAGTGTGTCCTCACTCCCTGTTTGGGGGATTGGATGTTCCTGAGTGTGTCCCCATCCCTGCTCTGGGGGGATTGGATGTTCCTGAGTGTGTCCCCATTCCCTGTTTGGGGGGATTGGATGTTCCTGAATGTGTCCCCATCCCTGTTTTGGGGGATTGGATGTTCCTGAGTGTGTCCCCATCCCCTGCTCTGGGGGGATTGGATGTTCCTGAGTGTGTCCCCATTCCCTGTTTTGGGGGATTGGATGTTCCTGAGTGTGTCCCCATCCCCTGCTCTGGGGGGATTGGATGTTCCTGAGTGTGTCCCCATTCCCTGTTTTGGGGGATTGGATGTTCCTGAGTGTGTCCTCATCCCCTGCTCTGGGGGGATTGGATGTTCCTGAGTGTGTCCCCATCCCCTGCTCTGGGGGGATTGGATGTTCCTGAGTGTGTCCCCATTCCCTGTTTTGGGGGATTGGATGTTCCTGAGTGTGTCCCCATCCCCTGTTTGGGGGGATTGGATGTTCCTGAGTGTGTCCCCATTCCCTGTTTGGGGGATTGGATGTTCCTGAGTGTGTCCTCATCCCTGGGGGGATTGGATGTTCCTGAGTGTGTCCCCATCCCCTGCTCTGGGGGGATTGGATGTTCCTGAGTGTGTCCCCATTCCCTGTTTGGGGCGATTGGATGTTCCTGAATGTGTCCCCATCCCTGTTTGGGGGGATTGGATGTTCCTGAGTGTGTCCCCATCCCCTGTTTGGGGGATTGGATGTTCCTGAGTGTGTCCTCACTCCCTGCTCTGGGGGGATTGGATGTTCCTGAGTGTGTCCCCATTCCCTGTTTGGGGGGATTGGATGTTCCTGAGTGTGTCCCCATCCCTGTTTGGGGGGATTGGATGTTCCTGAGTGTGTCCCCATCCCCTGCTCTGGGGGGATTGGATGTTCCTGAGTGTGTCCCCATTCCCTGTTTGGGGGGATTGGATGTTCCTGAATGTGTCCTCATTCCCTGTTTGGGGGGATTGGATGTTCCTGAGTGTGTCCTCACTCCCTGTTTTGGGGGGATTGGATGTTCCTGAGTGTGTCCTCATCCCTGTTTGGGGGGATTGGATGTTCCTGAGTGTGTCCCCATCCCCTGTTTTGGGGGGATTGGATGTTCCTGAGTGTGTCCCCATCCCCTGCTCTGGGGGGATTGGATGTTCCTGAGTGTGTCCCCATTCCCTGTTTGGGGGATTGGATGTTCCTGAGTGTGTCCTCATCCCTGCTCTGGGGGGATTGGATGTTCCTGAGTGTGTCCCCATCCCCTGCTCTGGGGGGATTGGATGTTCCTGAGTGTGTCCCCAATCCCTGTTTGGGGGATTGGATGTTCCTGAGTGTGTCCTCATCCCCTGTTTGGGGGATTGGATGTTCCTGAGTGTGTCCCCAATCCCTGTTTGGGGGATTGGATGTTCCTGAGTGTGTCCTCATCCCTGTTTGGGGGGATTGGATGTTCCTGAGTGTGTCCCCATCCCCTGCTCTGGGGGCATTTGGAGTGACTGGATGTGATCTGCAGGAGCCACCTGGTGTCACTCAGGCTGGAAAATCCTGTCACTCAGGATCTCCTCTAAAACTTGCATTTTGTAATTCCAGGTACCTCAGAAATTCCACAGAAGTTCAGCAGAGAAGGAGAAGCTGAGATTGCAAAGAGTAAGGCATTTCCCTGACACCCAAACCTCCCTTGAGGAGCCAGCAAAGGCTTTGCCTTTTATCTCAGCCCAGCTGGAACATCTCTTTGGCCATTTTTCCTCACCCTGAGGAGCATGGAAGAACCTTTAATGCAGTTAAAGGGCTTGGCTCTTCCCAAAGCTCCTGAGTGCAGCCCTGGGTGCATTTGGGGCTCTTTGGGAGGAGATTGGAAACGTTGAAGCCCCAAGATTCAGGTTCTGTTTTTATTAATACACGAGGCAAGCAGGGGCACTGTGTGGCTTCCCAGAGGATGTCACCACTGGATGCCACCACTGGGAATGCTCAAGCTCCAGGTTCTGTTTGCTTGGGTGCAGCTCCTCAGCAAACTCTGCTCCCTCATTCTGCTGGGTGCAGAGGAGGCTGAAGGGTCACTGCAGTTCCCAGCAGTCAGTGCTGCAGGAATGGGCTTTGGGGGCTTGTTTTAGCTGCACCTGGGGAGGTTTGTGCTCAGGAATTCTGTGTCTCTCAGGGGCTTGTTTATAAACTTGTGTGTTTTATGTAAGTTGTAGCTGCAAAGCTTTTCAGCTTTTCCCAGTGCCCCATATAGAATTCCAATCTGTTGTTTTCTTCCCTTCTATAGCTGTGTTAAAAATAGCAGGGATGGGAGGGAGAGAGGAGAATGGAAGCTAAAAATGAGGCTGGGAATGAACCAGAGCCACCAGTGAGCTGTCAGCTTCACACCAGCTTCCCAGCACCCAGCACATTCCATGACTCAGGCTGACAGTGTTGTTTCCTTGCCATTGGCACCATTTGGCTGTTGGTGGCTTTCTGCAGTTATTTGTGTTGTGACACTGCTCGAGGAAGCCTTGATGTTGACAAGGAGAGATGTGAAATCAATAAAAGAAAACTGAAAATACCCAGGGAGGAGTTGGAGTGTCTGGGCACAGGCAGATCCTCCTTTCCACTGGTGACATCACCAGTGCCTGCAGCACAGAAAAGCTTTTTCTCTTTAATTTGACATTTTCCTCCTTTGTGTCAGCAGGGCCATGGTGGGAATTGCAGTTGTTTTGGGAGGAAACACCATAAAAGGCAACACTTCCAATAAAAACTTCCCCCCACTGTTCCCACAGTGCCCCTTGAACAGTCTCAGGGCACTGGTGATGTCTGATGATCTAAAATGGAAGAAAACAAGGGACAAGCTCCACAATCTGGGGTTTGGAGACTCACTTTATTCCCTGGGACCATGGAATATCCCAGCTGGGGGGTTTGAGGATCATCCAAGTGATTTCTGTGGTTGTGGAACCATCAGAAAATCCTTGTGGGTTTATGATGTCAAATCAGCTCAAATTCACTTGTGGAAGTGACACCACTGTAGCCCTGTGATGACACCAAAGCATGAAAAGCTTTGCTCAGGAGGAAATATTTTGGAAAGAATCTGAAATCTATTAAATAAGGGAATAATTACAATTTTTTAATTCCCATCTAATTTTCCATAATGCTACAGCAGTAATGAAGATGACTCAATACAAAGCTTTCTTTGATGCTTAGAGAAATGAAAATACCTTTTTTTTGCTGAGGGAAAAGAATAATTAAAGCTTTCAGGGAGGCAGCCCAAGGAAGCTCAGCTGGCTGCTGCCTGAGGCAGGGGGGCTGTGGATGTGCTCCCACCTGCATTCCTGGGGAGGATGAGGCTCCCTCCCATTCCAGGATATTTTGTGATGCTGCAGGTCAGGCCTGGGGGGGTCCAGCTTCCTCTTTGACAGTGAAATGCTGCTTTTCACCAGGGCTTTGGGAGCACAGAGCTGCAGTTCTGAGTGTCCCCTTTGTGCCCCAGGACCAGGAGCGTGCGGACAAGCTCCAGAAGCTGCAGGCAGAGAGGGAGGAGAAGGGGAGGCTGAAGGAAGAGGCAAAAGCTGCGAAGGAACGAGCCAAGGAGGAGGCAAAGAAGAGGAAAGAGGAAGAGAAGGAGTTGAAAGAGAGAGAAAGGAGGGAAAAGAAAGAAAAGGAGGAGAAGGAGAAAGCTGAGAAGCTGCGAGTGAAGGAGGAGAAGCGCAAGGAGAGGCAGGAGGCTTTGGAGTGAGTGCCTGGGCTTGTGCAGCTCCTGGGGGTCCCTGTGCTGATTTCCATCCCCACTTTCCCTGCCCTCCTGCTCCAGCAGCACGGGGCTGGGGTCAGGGGGTGGCTCTGAAGTGCTTGAAGGACTCTGTGCCCCCATGCCAGCAGTGCCTCTGCTGTCCTGCTGCCCTGAGCTTCCCCTCCTGACCTGGCTCACTCGTGCTGTTTGTGGAGGAAGTTACCTGGGGCTTGGCAAGCCCTGGAACTCCCTGGTGTTGGGAGAAACTTGAGGCAGCCCATTAACTTGAAATGGGTCAATATTTGCTCTAGAAGGAATGAACAAAGTCTCCTCTGCACTTAACCAAGTGTGGTTCTTGGCTGGGTTGACAGATGATCCTCGTGGTGGGGTCTGGGGCTTCCCACCTCTTCCTCAGTGCAAAGAAACCCTTCCTGGAGGGTGACAATTCACATGATCTTTGTTTTCAAGGGCAAAACTTGAGGAGAAGAGAAAGAAAGAAGAGGAGAAACGGTTAAAGGAGGAAGAAAAGGTAAAAAGGCTTTCTCTGGCTTGTCTCTAAATTCTTTCTGGGGTGAAATGCTGTTGGTGGAGCAGGTCCCTCCTGACCTGCAGGGGCTGCTCCATGCAGATTTTACCTGTTGGACCCTTTGCTTTCCCCCTCTCAGGTGTTTTCTCTGTGTGTTTCTGAGTGCCCACAGGTGAACTCTCCCCTGGCAATGGCACTGGGGCCCTGCTTGGGGCAGGGAGGACACTGAGTGTTTCTGTGACACTGCCTGACCTTTGCTTTGTGCCTCGTTTGAAGTTGAGCCATGCATGAGCTCACCTGGCACTCCAGAGCTTTGTCCTGTCTCACGTTTGCATTTGGGTTTCATTTCAGCGCATCAATGCACAGAAGGCAGAGATCACCAGGTTCTTCCAGAAACCAAAGACTCCACAAGCCCCCAAGGTGAGGGATTGCTGTGCCTCTGTGTGTTGGTCTCTCACAGTTGTTCCTAACAAAATACCCTGATTTCCTTCTCAGCTGCCCCTTACAGCTTCTTAGGTGGTCAAAACATTGGTTTTTCTTAATTTTCTGGTCTCAAAAGTGCAAAGGATTTTAAGAAAAGGGTCAGAGCAGAGACTACAGAAGACATTTGTGGTTGGTTTAGTGAATCTCAGCTCTGTCTTCTGCATTGCCTGGAAGATCTGGAGTCTTGGATAGGAAGGGCTTAACCTAAATCTTCACTTAACCTAAATCTTCACCTCAGACAACACCTCAACAGCAGGTGTTTCTTGATGTGTTGGTGCTGCAGCTTCTCAGTGTCCAAACCCTGACGTTCCTCACTTGATGTTTCAGACTCTTGCTGGCTCCTGTGGGAAGTTTGCTCCTTTTGAAATTAAGGAGAACATGGTCTTGGCCCCCCTCAGCCGTGTTGCCCTGGATCCAGATGACCTGGAACAGCTGGATAAGCTCCTGCACGCCCAGAATGGTGAAGATTCTTTCTTGAAGGATCTAAAATGTCGTAAACCACGAAAAACTGGGCCCACTTTGGTCAGTGACAGCAGTGACAGTGTCAACAGGTCAGTCTGCACTCGAGGGTTTGCTTTGCTTCTGGTGTATGAAATGAGCTGCAGAGAGGGATTGAGGATTGGAGAGGAGGGAAGGCTGGAGCTGCTCTGTGGGGCTCAGCCACCTTCCCCTGTGTTCCCAGTGACGTGGTGGTGGTGGATAGCTGCCAGGCAGATGCTGTTCCTGAGAGGGAGAAGTTTGGCAGGATGAAGCTCCTGCAGTTCAGCGAGAATCACCGCCCTGCCTACTGGGGCACCTGGAACAAGAGAACCTCCCTGATCCGTGCCAGGAATCCATGGTCCAAGGACACTGTAAGCACCTCAGCCTGCTGCATCCTTTATGCTCTAGAACTGAATGTGCTTGGCCAAGTCCTCTGCTTCCCTGGCATTTCTGAGCCATTTTGTTCCCTTTGAAACCCCAGCCTGGGTCTGGTGCTGTGCTCTCCAGTGATGGACAGAAATGTTGGCATTTCTTGCAGAAACTGCTGGACTATGAAGTAGACAGTGATGAAGAGTGGGAAGAGGAGGAGCCAGGGGAAAGTCTCTCCCATAGTGAAGAGGTGAGGATCCTGCATGCTGAAAAAATCAGGACCCACTTGCACTTGGCAGTGTAACTTCTAACCCATTTATTTGCAGGATGATGAAGAGGAGGGAGAGGATGAAGATGAGGACGATGGGTTTTTTGTACCCCATGGGTACCTATCTGAAGATGAAGGTGTGACAGAGGTAAGGGAGCTGGGTGTCCCTGAGTTTCCATCTCTGTTTCCAGTGGACTGTGCCGTGTCAATACTGGCAGGGGAGGAGAGCCCGTGCTCCTGTGCCTGCACGCTTCAGGAGCCCTGTGTGGCTCAGGGAGCACGAGGCAAAGCTGGCTTTGAAAAGCTCTGCTTTATTCCTGGCGTGGCTGTAACGAGTCCTTTGTCCCCTGTGGCTGCAGGAGTGTGACCCAGAGAACCAGAAGGTTCGTCAGAAACTGAAAGCAAAGGAGTGGGATGAGCTGATAGCCAAGGGCAAGAGGTTCCATGTCCTACAGCCTGTGAAGATTGGCTGTGTCTGGGAAAGGGCAGCAGAGGACAAAGGCACCAACCCGGACCTGAAGGTGCTCCAGCAGTTCACAGCCTGTGTCCTGGATCCACCTGTGCCAGAGGAAGAGCAGCAGACACAGAAATGTAGCAAAAAAAGAGCAAAAGATCAGCAAAGTAAGGCCTGAAGGGCTAAACAGTACTTCCACAGTGTTGTGCTCTGCTTTGGAGGGAGTAGGGGATTAGTGAGTGTTGCATTCAGAATGACCTGTTTCTGACAAGGCTGGAATCCAAGGAATCTCTGAGAGCTCTTGGAAAGGAGTTTTCTGGCAGTGCCTCTCCCAAAAGTCTTGCTCTGGGCAATCTAGGAACTGAAGCCAACCAGACTTGAGCAAGCTTGGATTTAGGATGGGCCTGAGCCTGTTTATTGTTTGGGGGGAATGGTTTGGTTTCTGTGTTGGCTTCCAGTGCTGAGCTTTTCCTGCACCTGATTAACACAGGGCCATGAAGAGCTCACACAAAGGCCAAGCAGGGGGTGGGGGTTTCACTCCAGGCTGCTGTTATTGTTGGGGGTGAGTTTCCTACATCAGATCTGCTGTTACAGTCATGGACTCCCAGAGTGGTTTGGGTTGGGAGGCACCTTAAAGGCCATCCAGTTTCTGCCATGGGCAGGGACACCTTCCACTTGCTCCAAGCCCCATCCAGCCTTCCCTTGGAGCCTCTCTGGGCAATCCCATCTCTAAAACCAGTCCTGCTGTTTTCCCCCTCTGGAGAGCCCCTGCTGATTTCTATTCCTGTGGTTTCCCAGCCTTTAACCCATTCTGTGCCACTTTCCCCCCCACAATCCTGGGCCAGCTCTGGAGTACCTGTGCTGATTGCTATCCCCGTGGTTTCCCAGCCTTTAACCCATTCTGTGCCACTTTCCCCCACAATCCTGGGCCAGCTCTGGAGTACCTGTGCTGATTGCTATCCCCATGGTTTCCCAGCCTTTAACCCATTCTGTGCCACTTTCCCCCACAATCCTGGGCCAGCTCTGGAGTACCTGTGCTGATTGCTACCCCCGTGGTTTCCCAGCCTTTAACCCATTCTGTGCCACTTTCCCCCACAGTCCTGAGCCAGCTCTGGAGTACCTGTGCTGATTGCTATCCCCGTGGTTTCCCAGCCTTTAACCCATTCTGTGCCACTTTCCCCCCGCAGTCCTGGGCCAGCTCTGGAGTACCTGTGCTGATTGCTATCCCTGTGGTTTCCCAGCCTTTAACCCATTCTGTGCCACTTTCCCCCGCAGTCCTGGGCCAGCTCCTGCCGCTGCTGCACGGGAACGTGCACGGGAGCAGGGTGATCATCCAGGAGTTCCAGGAGTGCTGCCGCCAGGGACGCTTCAGCCACGTGCCCGAGGACAGCTCCAGGAGCCCCCCAGAGCCCACAGGTGGGGAGGACAGCGGGGTGCCCTCCAAGGCCAGGCTGAAGAGGATCATTTCAGAGAGCTCTGTGTACGAGAAGAGGCCCGAGTTCAGGATGTGCTGGTACGTGCACGCCGAGGTGCTGCGCAGCTTCGGGCAGGAGCAGCTCCCCGTGCCCTGCCAGTGGAACTACGTCACCCAGGTGCCCTGCACGGGCAAGGAGGAGGGGGGCAGCGTGCCAGGAGTGGCTGTCCCCCAGCCCACCCCCCTGGCAGCCAAGAGGAAGGCCATGGGAAGCATGTCCATCACCAAGTTCATGAAGAGGCCTCGGGGTGCTGAGCAGGTGAGTTCCTGGTGGGTGTTGTGCCCCAGTAAGGAGTGCTGGGAATGGGGCTGGGGGTTTTTGCACCCCCCAGCTCAGCCTGTTAACTCCAGCCACTGTCCTGCACACCAGAAGACCCTTTTTATGGGGGAAGAAGTGAAATGATGGGACTAAAGAGATGGATTTCTTTTGTGTGTCTGCAGCTTGGACTCTCTGTTCCATTTGAAACGTTGCTCTCCTGCTGTTCTTCCATTCTCTGCTATTTGGCAGTGATTGCATCCAAGCTGTGAATAGTTTGAGAGTCTGCTTGGCCTTGGTTTTACAGCTGTGTGTAATTTGTGTGCAGGTTTTATGTGTGCCTGTGGCTGCCAGATGTACAGCCCGAGCTGATGACTTACAGCAGTTGCATGTGAACGGATTAAATGTGGTTCCCAAGTGCTGCAACTCAGCCCAGAGCAGTCTGTAAGGGCTCCAGCTCATCCTGACACACATAAAGCTGAATTTCAAGAGCTGGTTTAAAAATACAATAATTCATAGGGACAAAATGAGATGGAATTGCAGTGGTTGCTGCCTGGGAGCTGTGTTGTGGTTTTCCTGTTGTTGTTTCTGCTTTTCAGGGCAACCACAGGTAGTGCTGGAGCCTAATCATGACTGACTAATGGGATCATGGAATTCCAGAATGGTTTGGCTTGGAAGGGACCTTAAATCCCAGCCAGTGCCACCCCTGCCAGGGCAGGGACACCTCCCACTGCCCCAGGCTGTTCCAGCCTGGCCTTGGGCACTGCCAGGGATCCAGGGGCAGCCCCAGCTGCTCTGGGAATTGCATCCCAGCCCCTCCCCACCATCACAGGGAGGAATTGCTTCCCAAGATCCCACCCAGCCCTGCCCCTGGCAGTGGGAGCCATTCCCTGTGTCCTGTCCCTCCATCCCGTGTCCAAAGTCTCTCTCCATGTTTCCTCTTGGCCCCTTCAGACCCTGGAGGGGTCACAGCTGGGTCCCCACAAAGCTTGGGATGCTCTGTTGAGGCTTTAGGTGCTGGAATTTGGGGTTACCAACCTTTGGCTTCCAATCCCCCAGGCAGGGCAGGGTTTGAAATCCCTGCCAGTGGATTTATTCCTCCCTCCCTGTGCACCAGCTTAGGAAAGAGCCCCAGAATGGTTTGGGTTGGGAGGGACCTTAAAGCTGATCTCATTCCACCCCCCTCCCATGGACCACAGATGAGGCTTTTGATGCTTTTTATGCTTTGCCTTCCCAATTTATTCTTGGCTTTTTTGGCTTTTCTACTGAAAAAGCTCAGCATTCAGGTATTGATAGAGATCAGAGACTTGTGAGGAGCTGTTCAGCCCCCAAACTCCATCTGCTTGGGTTTTTTCTTGTACACTAAATAAAGGCAGAGATAAAAGTCTCTGCTTGGCACCCACTGGAAATTCAGCTTATAAGGGAGCAGAAATAGCAAAACAAAGGCTTTTAGGAGAATTACATCACCAGCCTGAATGCTTCAAAGCTTCTCGGAGCTGTGCTGGGGAGGAGCAGCTCCCAGCAGAGGTGTCACAGCCCCAGGAGCCTCTCATTCCTGATGTCTCAATCAGCCCTGCTCAGGTGTTGAGATCCCACCCCACCTGTGGAGCCAGGCTGGGCCGTGGGGAGAGCCTGGCAATGGCTGGGAGCTGCCAGATTCCCACTCTGGCACGTGTTTCTCTGCTGGGAAGCTCACACCAGGGCCTGTGTGAGTCAAGGTGCTCTTACATAAGCTGTGGAGAGAAAAATTTGGTGCTGAAGTGGGCAGTACCTGCCCACGTGTGGGAGGGATTTAATTTGAGAAGTGGGACTTTATTGAAAGATGTAAATTGAAAATTTCTTGGCTTGGAAGAGTTTTTAGGGGATGGGGACCAGGATTTTCATTCCAATTCCTGCTGAAAGAAAAAAAACCAACTCAACAGACCCTCATAGCTGGGTGACTTTGGTTTGTGTCACTGCCTGGGTTCTGTGTTCTCCTTTCAAAATGGGGAATTTGGGCTTTTCCCGTGGCAGGAAAGCTGGGCAGCAAGGGAAGAACTGGCACCACTCCCTGAATAAAACTGATTGGGAAAGAGGAGGAGGAGTCAGGAGAGAACAAGGTCCAGACTTGACAAGCAACAGTAATTCTCCATCTTCAGAAGGGAGAGGGACATCCAAAGGGGCTCAGCCTGGAGCAGAGGAGGCTCGGGGGGACCCTGTGGCTCTGCACAGCTCCTGCCAGGAGGGGACAGCTGGGGGGTCAGGCTGGGCCAGGGGGGGTTTAGGTTGGATATTGAGAAAATTCCTCCATGGAAAGGGTTGTAAAGCCCTGGCACAGCTGCCCTGGGCACAGCTGGAGCCCCCAGCCCTGCAGGGATTTACAAGCCAAGGGGATGTGGCACTTGGGGACAGGGCCAGGGGTGGCCTTGGCAGTGCTGGGGAACAGTTGGACTCGCTGACCTTTATGAGTCTGTGATTCTATGAAAATAATAAACAGAGGGGGGAGAGGTTTCCCTTCCAAAACTGCAGCAAGAGTCAGATTTCCAGGGAGCCTGAGCTGCCTGTGCTGCGGGGGCTGCTCAGCACGTTGTGTAAGAGGGAAGGATCCTGGAGCAGGAGCTTGGCCTCCTTCCCACTGTGTGTGCCACTGCAGAGGAGGCCTTTTGTCACAGGTCTCAGCTCGTGGAGCTGGGAATTGCAGATCTCCTTCCCTCCAGATGTGCCCACCTGCCCAGAGGGTGCCCAGCACTGCCTGTGCCAGCTCTGGCCCGTGGCACCTCCTGGCTCACACCTGGTTCCTGCTCTTTCCCTCCAGGCTGCAGAGATGGATGGATTTCAGGCAGACACTGAGGAAGATGAGGAAGATGATGACTGCATGATTGTGGATGTACAGCCAGGAAAAGGTGGGAAGGGAGATGGGCACCAGGCTCTTGGCAGACACTCCCCCAAGGGAGCAGCACCTGTGTGAGCTAAACTTGGGTTTTTCTGCCCTTTTCACCATTCCTTGAGCTTCTCTCTCTCTAGAGATCTTATTCCAGATACTGCTGCTTTTTACCCTTTTTTAAAGATGCTTCTTAGCTATTTATGGCCTTCTCCCAGCTGCTCTTGTCTTTTCTGCCCTCCTCCTCCCCTTTTGCCCCAGTGGCACAAAGCCCCTGTGAGCAGCACTTGGCTGCCAGGGTTACCTGTGTTCCTGGGCCACAGGTGAGCGCTGGGGCAGTGCCAGCACATCCTCTGGTAAATTATGGCAAATATTGCTGCCCTCTGGGGCATGCAGAGCCCCTCCAGGCCTGGCAGGGGCTGGGTTGTCACCCTCTGGTGCCTCCTCAAAGGTGCCAGTTGTCTGAAGGAAGTCACCTCAGGGGGCAGCCTGGCTGCTGCTCTGCTCCACAATCTGAGCACTTGCTTGTGTTTGTGTCCCAGTTATCCCTTGGAAAATGGCTTCAAAGCCCCTCTGCTGCAGCCTCTCCTTTCAGGCCACGCTGGGATGAGGATGTGCAGCAGCTCCTTTCATCTCCAGGAGCTTTTGGACGTGATCACACAGATCAGTGAGCTGACTCCAAGCACGTGCTGTGGTTTCCAAAGCTCTGGGCTCTTTCTTGCTGCTCACAATGGAGCTCTCCCAGGCTGCTCTAAGCAAAGTGGTTTGTGTTGGGCAGCTCCTCTGGTAGATAAGGACTCGTGCACAGAAATTCTGGAGTGTTTGACCCATCCCAGGCATTATCTGGGCTCTCCTTCCTCTCTGAGCTCCTCTCACCTCCCAAAACAGACACTGGGACTGTTTGACAAGGAGCCTGGCTTTAATCTTAAGCTGCTTTTGCTTATTACCAGGCTCTGAGATGAAAACCTCGCCTCAGGTTTGTCCCCTCTTGTTCTGAGGATGCCACTGAGCAGCTTCCCTCCCTCAGGCTCTGCTGACACACATGCAGCTCTATTTGTTTGGCTCTGCCTGACTCTAAAGCACTGAAAAGATTATGAAAATCCTTTTTATGGTTGAAGTGATTTTTTTATTCTGGATTGGTGATATTAAATACGAAGCCAGTATTAAAACCAGTTTTTAAATAGTGTTGAAAAGGAGACTCACAACAGATGCAGGAAGCTAAGACAGATAAAACATAAAGTAGTCAAATTTTACTGGATTAATGAGGATATTTCTAAAAACAAACCCATTCTCTCCTTTGCAGGTTCCACAGCTTCAGAATCCAGTGGCACAAGAGCTGCTCACCAGGACAGCAGCATGGTCAGCCCATCTAATACAGTTTGAGACTTAAATGCTACTAACTCCTCTGTATGTATGTAGAATGAGCTAGAAAGTTTTAAACCTTGTGTATCTTTGACCAAGATACTTGAAAGTATTCCACATTTCTTGTAAAGAGAAGACAGCACTTTGTTCTGCTTCAGACCAGATGGAAGCTTAAATTTTTAGCTTTAGCTTTTTAGCTTTTTTTTTAAATACTGCATATTAATCTGTCCTTAATAAAGCATTATTGAAATTTTGATACTTCTTTGTAATGGAAGGTATCTAAGTTATCTCTAGAAGTAGCTGAGGGATTTTGGAATAAGCTTATTGTGATGCCACTGGGGAATGACTGTTCATAATGTTGTACAGCGTGGCCTTGGGTATAAATGATGTACAATTATATATGAATTTATGCTCTTGTACCATCCTGTTTGTGGTCTTACTTGCTCCAGAGAACAGCAGCAGGGCTTTGCCTTTGGAAAAGGAAAAATGCATTGTTTCTCTTATTTTGGGACAGGCTGGACAGGTCAGGGCTAGATTCTCAGTCTCTTGTCTACATCAGAGCTGGGCTGTGTCCCACAGAAAAACTCTGCTTGAGGTATTAAAGGACTGAGCTGGCATCAAACTTGGTGACACACAGGACAAACCTGCTGGGGCTTTCAGCTCTATACGACTGGTGAGTTATCAATTACTTCTTTAAAAGATTGTCTGTAATTTCAGGTTTGTTATCTCCCCCTGGGCACCAGCAGTAGCTGTTCCCTGCTGTCACTCTCTGGTCTCTGAAGGGACAAGGGGGGTGATGCTGCCCCAGTAACACCAGTGCCAGCCCCAGCACAGACTGGTTTGGCATCTCAAACCTACAACAGTGCAACTCAAGCAACTGGGATCAGAACTGAGTCTTTAAATAATTCCATTTAATCAGACTAAGTGTAACTTTATCCAAATAGCTTCTCTCCAGTAGGAGTTACAGTGCACACAGAAGCAGAACGGGAAGCTGAGCTCTAAACCCAGCCCCCTCCCCAGGCTCAGGCTGGTAATCCAGCCTTACCAACCCCTAATCCCTGCTCCACCACTGCCTTTGGGATCACCTCGGGCAGTCCCTGCTCCAGTTTGGTGTTGGAAGCCCCAGGGAGGAGCCACCTGTGAGTCTGGGGCTGGGAGGGGACGGCAGGGCCCAGCCCCCGTGCAGAGCCGAACCAAAGCCACCTCTGAGCTCACACAGCTCCAGCAGTCTGGCAAAAGGAGGGACGAGTCCAAAGCCAGCAGCACTGGAGGCACTGCCCTTTATTTCAGGACAGGGGCTGGGCCCTGGCCAGCAGCTCGGGCCTGAGGGGGCTGCGCTGCTCCTCCGCCGCCGCCTCCACGTCCGCCATGACCGCGGCGTCCCAGGCCAGGCTCAGCAGGGCCGAGGGCACCTGGGCACGACAGGCAGCTCTGAGCACAGCCAGGGAAAGGTGCCAGGAATCCTGCCACCCATCCAGTCCCACCCCAGCCTGGGGCAGGGACACCTCCCACTGCCCCAGCTTGCTGCACCCTGGCCTTGGGCACTCCCACGGCTGCTCTGTTCCCCGTGAGTGTGGAACACCCCGTGAGCATTCACAGACCTGGGACTGCTCCAACTGAGAAGGACAAGGCTGGATTCTGCTAGCAGCTCCTTTTTGGGGATGCTGCTTTGGGCTTTCTGTTCATACCCTCCCTCACACATGCTGCCTTCCCTCTTTCCCAGCCCCTGACAGCTCTGTGCTCCAGGAGGAGGACCCTGCACTTCCCTCCACACCTGGAAGCCCCCAGGCAGTTACTGCTTTGTGCTTAAAATGGGGGGACAGAGCACAGCTTGGGGCTCTGAAAGAACACAAACTTCTCCCCCAGCTCTGAGCAGCAGCAGACTGACAGCCTCAAGATGCTCTGGAAGGTACCAACAATAATTTTTTTCACTCACCAACCCACATTCATTGAAGGCCAAGTTCTCATCAGTCAGTTTGAGACCTCCAGGTCCCAGGAGCTCAAAGGGCAGCCAGTCATCTCTGAGTGCTTCTCTCACAAAGTTGTAGAGCACAGATACTGATTCTCGGGCATAAAAAGTCCCTGCCATGAGAAAACAAGGTGAGAGAGTCTGGCATTTACCAAAATCTAACCTTTTGTGGTCGGTTCCGTGGGGCTTCACCTACTGATGCTGACTTGATCAACGACTTCCCTGCCACACTGCCAGCCTGATTTAACTGAAAACTATAAAAGCAGAAATCCCCAAAGAAAAATAGTCAATTGTTGGGAGCCCCTGCCAGCCTGTAACAAAGAGCTGGGGAAGCCTGAAATGATTTCCAGAGTTCTACTGGAAATTTTGAAGAGGATTTTTGCTGTTGTACAGTCTGACATCACAGAGGCAGCCTCACGCTGCTGCTGTCACACACTGATCTAATGAGTCCAGCTTGGCCTGGGAAGAGCAGACTTTAATTAATGATTGGCCTGGAGATTCCTCCCTCTCTGTCCAACCCTGGCTTAAAATCCCAACCCTGAGCAGGGGGAAGGTTTGGAGATGGGAAGAGTTCATGGAGAAACGTTACCCCGCTGTGGTTCTGGGGTGGTTTACTCCTCCAGCTGAACTCAGCACCTCCTCCTTACACTCTAAGTACCCCCAGAAGCTTCTGGAGTGGCCGGAGGAAGGGTGAGGAGCCCCCCCTTACCCTGGAGGATGTATCCATCGGGGAAGCGCACCCGCAGCAGCGTGTAGCTGTACTTCCTGGCCTCCCTCTGCTCGTCCTTCTCGCGCATGGCTCTGGTCCTCAGCATCGACGCCTTCTCCACCGCCTCTGTCCTGCGCAAGGGGACAGACCCTTGTAGGCCCCGAGGAGAGCCACCAGCTGCTGGCTGCTGTGCCCTGGCCCTGCTGCTGCTGCTGCAGCCCCTCACCGGAGCCGCTGCTCCCTGCGCAGCTCCTCTGCAGTGAGGCTGAAGAAGTCGGGGGGCAGCTCGAAGCGCGCGGCCGCGGGCGACGGCTGGAACACGGCGAGCTGCCGGTGCAGCTGCGCCCGCACGGGCTCTGAGCTCAGCAGCTGCTCCTTGTGGTCCTTCAGATCTTCCAGCCGGCTCAGCACCTCCTCCTTCAGCACCAAGAACTCCTCCGTGGTCTCTGCAAACGCAAGGATGGGGCGTGAGGCTCTCGGTCTTTAGGGCAGTGACACGGGGACAAGGATCTCTGGGGAAATGTCACACTGGGACGAGGAATGTGCAGGCTCAGAGGGTGTTTTTGTTCCAGCCTTGGAGGAATGACCTCTGTGGAGCTGTCAGCAACCAGAGCTGCGCCCAGCACCCCCCAAAGCCCTGACTCCCCATTGACACCACGAGTTCTTGCCTTGTCCTGGAACAGGCAGTGCTTTTGTCTCAAACCCAACAGCCTGGAAAAATTTGTGCGTCCCTTCCAAGCAGCTTATCCTTTCCTGGAAGAAAAGGACAGAATTTAGATGGAGTTTGTTCCAAGGGCTTTCCAAGGCTGAACAGCTGTGGAGTCTGAGCTCACCTGAAACACCTTGTTCTGCAGTTTTATTTTTCGGTATTTCTCCTCCTCTGGATGGAGATAGATGTTATCCAGGTACCTGCAGGAAGAGGAATGCACTGCCTGGGTCAGAGCAGGACACTCCAAGGTCACAGAGAAAACAGAGATCTCACAGAGGAAAAAGGCTGAGAAACCCAGGAAAATAAAATACATCAATGTTTTGGGGCCAAACTAAACAACCAGCAGCTCCCAAACCTCTTGGATTAGTGGGACCAACTCAACTCCTCCAGGATGCTGACATCAGGTCAACTGACAAATTGGGTGGTTCAAGAGTTCAGTTTTCTTCCAAAAAAAGACTTTGCTAGAAGCAGAGCAAGAAAACCCAGCAGGGAAGGGATGAGCTGCCCGTGCCCTCAGTGACACTCACTTGGCCATGGTCTCCACGCACACCCGGACCTTCTCCCGGTCCTTGTTGAAGGTGTGGATCTCCATGATGGAAGCAGCCACTGGGTCCACGGAGAAATACTGAGGGAGAGGGAGAGAAGCTGCTCAGGGAGGAGCTGACCCCAGCTCAGCTCAATTGTTCCCCATTTGCTGGGCTGGAGATGGTTTAAAAGGTAAAGTGAAATTGTCCTAGGGGAGATTTTACACGAAGGAGGGGGAGGGTTGGTGAGGTCACTGCTGGTACAAAGGAGTTTGAAGGGAAGCACTCACTGCCTGGATGGCTTCTCGGAGCTGCTTTTCCTTCTGGTCTTTCCTCACAACGGTACCGGTCAAGGGGCAGATGAAATAAACCCCTGAGACAGAGGGAGCAGCTGCCCCTTCCTCCTCCTGCTCCTGAAGGAGATAAAAGCAGGCACCAAACTGAGCACAAGGAGGTTTTGGATGGGCTCTGTTTATAAATACCCTCAGGACAGGGAGAGCAGCTCCAAAGGGTGCTGAGCAGGGAATGGCAGCATCTCCCTCACCTTTTCCTCCATGGAGAGCCCCTTCTCGCCGGCAGCTGCCTCGGCCATCAGCTCTTTCCTCACTACAACACACAAACCCCAGCTGGAGCAGAGGCTCAGCACATTCCAGAGGCTTTTGGACAGCTCAGCGCTGCCCTGGGAAGCAAACACCTGCCCAGGTGTGGCGTCCCAGCCCAGGGCAGCACATGACCCCATTTCCAGGACAGCTGCCCCAAAACACCCTTGAGAGCCGTCCCCGGGCGCTTTTCCAGCCGGTACCGGGGCCGCGATTCCGCCGGCAGCTCCTACCCTGGTTCCTGATGGCCTCCTGCGAGGCGGACGGAGCTTTTCCCTTGGGCTTCAGCTCCAGCCGGGCCAGCGCCGCGGCCGCCGCCCTCTGCGCCTCATCCGTCGGGGCCTGGCGGGGCTTCGGGGCCACCTCGGCTTTCGGCTTCTCCCTGGGGGCCCTGGCACGGAGGACACGGCTCGGGGACCGCCCGTGCGCGCCCACCCGCCGGTGACACGGCGGGGACGCGGCCCCGCGGGAAGGGGCGCTCGGGCCCGGCGCTGCCGCCGCTCCCGGCCCCGTGTGCCCCTCGTGCCCCGGGCAGGTACCGGACCCAGGGCGGGGGGTACCGGCCGCGGAGGGTGCCCGGGGGTGGCGTTACCGGTGGTGATGTTACCGGAGGGTCCCCCCAGCCCGTACCGGGACGGCTCCGAGAGCTTCTGCCCGGGCCCCGCCGTCTTGAACTTCAGGTCGGCCTTGATCTCCTGGAAGAACTTGCGCATGGCGGTGCCGGGCTGGGACCGGGCCGGAACGGGAGCACCGGGACGGGAGCACCGGGACGGGAGCGGGGCCGCCACACCCCCCCCCGCGCTTCCGGCCCGCCCGCGCCGTCACCGGAACGGGGCGGGACCGGCCCCGCTCGGGCGGCGGGGATGGGGCGGCGGGGGGCGAGGGGTACCGGCACCGGCATCACTGGGATCACCGGGGGCTGCGGCACCCGCGGACCCGTGAGCGGCACCTACGGACCCCAGAGCGGGACCCACGGACCTCCACAGAGCCCCGGTTGCATCCATGGACCCCCGGCGGCACCCACGGAGCCCAGAGCGCCCCTGACCCCCCCCAAACCTGCACCCGCAGCCCCACGGAACAGCCTCGGCTCCCCGTGCCCCGGGAGCAGCCCCGGTGCGAGCAAAGCAGGCTGAACGGAGCCCTGGGCAGCTCCGGAGCTGGGGCACAGGCGGGGCTGGGGCGTCTAAAGCTCACGGACAAGGAGCCTCCTGTCTCCCGTCCCTGGCAGATCGGCCCAGGGCTCCAAACCTGAGGATGCACACAGTGAACATCCCCGCGTGTGCTGCGGTTTCACGGGGTTATTTCCACGGCTCAGCTCCTGCTCCCGCTCCTCGTGGGACACGGGACACTCGCAGCCGAGGAAGGGGCTGCGACTCTCGGCATCGGGCGGACCCCACCCCGAACGGGGCTGTCGGCACCTGGCGCTGCCCCTCCGGTGGCACCGAGAGCCAGGAACACCTGGATGAAGGCTGGGCACGCACCGGCATCGCCAGTGGGAGTCACGGATTGAGACACGGATCTGCCCTCCAGTGACACCGCCATGGCACAGGACAGGCTGAGGGCAATGTGCAGAGCCCTGACGCTGCTGGGATGTGGCAGAGCTAGGATACAGCACGGGCAGGATGTGGCACAGCCCGAAATATGGCACAGCTGGGACATGGCACAGCCTGGGACACGGCACAGCTGGGACACGGCACAGCCTGGGACACTGCCAGGCCAGAATATGGCACAGCCTGGGTATGGCACGGTCAGGATGCAGCATGGATGGGATATGGCAAGGCCAGGACATGGCACACCAGGGATGTGGCACAGCAGGGATGCGGCACGACAGGGACA
The DNA here is from genome assembly GCF_027477595.1 of Haemorhous mexicanus. NCBI lineage: Eukaryota > Metazoa > Chordata > Aves > Passeriformes > Fringillidae > Haemorhous > Haemorhous mexicanus. Next base: position 544,517 of record NC_082369.1, read on the forward strand.
CGGCACAACAGGGACGTGGCACAGCCCAGCAGGAGCGAGGCCTCACTCACAGTGTGACAGGGGGCACTCCCAACACCCCGACATCACCTTCACGAATTCCCTGCAGCAGGATTCCCCCTCCTCACACACCTTCCCCCAAACCCCCGGGAATGAGGAGTTTCTCCCCAGAATCAGGGTTGTGGTTTGGGTTTTGCTCCCGCCGGGCGCTGGGAGCAGCCCGGTGTGGGCAGGGACTGTTTTCCTTTCCGTGACCTTGCAGAGAAGCCAGTTTGGGTGAAAAGCGGGTTAAACCCACACGCAGCTCCCTGGCCAGCTGCACGGCGTTTGCTCCAGCTTAGCCAAGCTCAGCCCAAGTTTGGAACCCCCATGTGGCCCTAGTGACTCCTGGTGGCCCCGTCCTGGCCCAGAGACATGGCCACCCACCAGCCTCCCAGCTCAGAAGGAATTTGGAGCCCCAGGATGGCCCCAGGGCCGGGAGGCACATCCCCAGGCTGGGGGGCTGAGCTGGGGGCAGTGGATGGGGCAGGATTGGCGTTTGTCCCACCAAAGTCCTGACCCCGTCCCCACACCCTTGTGTCCCCCAGCCCTGACACCCCCCACAGTCCCAACCCCGCCACAGCCCCGTGCCCCCTCAGCTCTCAATTCGCAATCCTTGTCCCCATCCCTGTCCCCCCTCAGGTCCCAATTCCCAGTCCTTGTCCCCATCCCTGTCCCCCTCAGTCCCCAGCCCTTCAGGCCTTGTCCCCATCCCCGTCCCCCCTCGCCCCTCAGGCCCCGCCCCCCAGCGCCCCCCGCTTCGGCGCCTCCGGCGGCGCGGCCCAATCCCGTTATCCCGCCGCGCCACCGCCTTGCTCCTATTGGGCGGATAGACTGAGCGACGTGCGGCGGAGCCAATGGGCAGCGCGGTCGCGACCGGGGGCGGGACATCCTGCGTGCCGTGCGGTGCGGGCCGCCCCCGCCGCCTGCCCGGTGCTGCCGCGGCCTGGGCTGGGCCTGCCCGCGCCCGGTGCCCCCCGCGCCCGCCGCGCCCCCCGGTGCCGCCATGCCACACAGCTTCAAACCCGGGGACCTCGTCTTCGCCAAGATGAAGGGCTACCCGCACTGGCCGGCCCGGGTGAGACCGCGGGGCCGCGCCGCGGGGGGACGGAGCGGGAGGGGGGCAGGGGTCCCGGACCGGAATGGGGACGGGATGGGGAGAGGGGACTCGAGACGGGATGGGGACGCATACCGACCCTTGTCCCCGGAGCGGAGGCCCCTGCCGGGATGGAGATGCCATAACGGTACCTGTACCGGGATGGGGGCACGGTACCGGTGTGGGAACACCTACCGGGATGGAGATGCCATAACGGGACCCGTACCGGGACGGGACGCCCTGCAACGGCACGGGGAGCTGGTACCGGGGTGTACATGCTGTAACGGTACCTGTACCGGGATAGGAGAGTCTGTACCGGGTGGGGACCCGGTACGGATGGGTCCCGTTCGGGACGGGGGACCCATGTCGGTATCTGTCATGGAATGTGAGCCGGTGCTGGCATGAGGGACCTGTCCCAGCGCACAGACTGGCATGTGGGGTCCCACCCCAGCACCTGTACCGGATTGGAATGTCCTGTCCTGGGATGGGGCCCAGTAGCAGTGCGGGGTGTCCCATTCTGGGATGGGAGCTCCCATTCCAGCACCACTACTGGGATGGGGGCCCAGTACCGGAATGGGGTGTTCTGTACCGGAATGGGGGACCCCATATGAGCATCTGTACTGGGATGAGGGTCCGGCACTGGCTCAGAGATCCCGTATGGGAACTCATGTCAGGGTGGGAGCTCAGTACTGCACTGCGGGGCTTGGGCTTCTGTCCCTTGTTGGGGACAGTGAGGGGACACTGTGGGTGTGACACGGGCGGGGGGCTGCTGTGAGCGCTCACGGTGCGGGATCAGCGGTGCTGCTGCGCTTTGAGGGGCTTATTTGGGATGCTGGAGCATTTGGGGAGGGGGACGGCTGGTGCCACTGGCCGGGTGACAGCGTCGTGCCGCGGTGCTCTTGGAGAGCGGGAGCTGCTTTGGGACGTGCTCAGCTGGGGGTGCCTGGGGGCTCTGCGGGGTCCCCGGGAGCAGCCGAGGGCGTGGCAGGTTCACGCTCTGCCCTCGGATGGGAAGAGACTGGCAGGTGGAACCGTGCGGGCTCGGGGAGCTGACACCGCTTGGCTGCACCTCGCCGTGAGACCCGGGACTGCCGCTCCCGCCAGGACAGCCCCTCTGCTTTAGCTTGCTTGCTTTTTGGGGAAGGGTCCCCCCGCCCTGAAGACCTCCCCAGCACCCCCTGCACACCCCGAGGCTCTCCCTGCCCACGGCCCAGACGCCCGGAGCACAGAAGACGGGGTGTCCGGCCGGCAGCGGGGCCTTTCCCGCGGCCGGGCTCCAGCCAGGACGGACCCTGCGGCCGCTCGTCCATCGCCCCCGCCCGCGCTGCCGGGTCCCGGCCACGGATCCCGGGGGAGTAGCACAAGGCCCACGTTGCCCGCAAGACCTCGGTGCCGGATCCTTCCCGTTTCTCTGGTAGAGATCCCGCAGGGACTCGGATCCGTAGCCAGGGCCCCGTCCGGGTGCTTTCCCGCCGCGCTTGGCTCCAAGCGGGTGCCGGACCCGACGCCGCTTGCCGGGGCTGAGGATGCGTCACCGCTGTCTCTGACCTCCTCGTGCTTTGGGTTTCCTTTCAGATCGATGACATCGCGGACGGCGCCGTGAAACCCCCCCCGAACAAGTACCCCATCTTCTTCTTCGGCACCCACGAGACGTAAGCGCTGCCTCGCTCCCCCCGCCGGGCTCTGCCTCCGCTCCGGCCTCACCTCTGCTTTGTCTCTCTCCAGCGCCTTCTTGGGCCCTAAAGATCTGTTCCCTTACGAAAAATATAAAGACAAATATGGGAAACCAAACAAGAGAAAAGGCTTCAACGAGGGCTTGTGGGAAATCCAGAACAACCCCCACGCCAGTTACAGTGCCCCTGCGGTGAGTGTGGGCTGGGCAGGGGATGGGGCTGCGGCCCCTCCGTCCCCCCGAGTCACTCCTCCTGTCTCTGCTTCTCCTCGCTGCTGTGCCGATTGCTTCCAGCTTCCAGCTTGGCTTCCTTGGGGTGGAATTAGCTCCCCTCTGCTTCCCTGCCCTCTCCCTTCCTCAGGGAGTCTGCTCTCCTCATCTTCCTCCACGGAGGGGTTTCCCTCAGGCTTCCAGGAGCACTGGAAGTTCCCACTTGCTCTGGAGGAAGGCGCTTCTGCCCTGTTGTCACGGTGGAACCGGGGTCGTGCTTTGTGCTGCTTGCCCAAAATCACGGAGATTTTGTTGTCAGAGCAAGAGCTTGAGGCTTGCTCATCTCTGGCTCCTGGATCTGCTCGTGGACTGTTGGAAAGTCCCCTCCTCCATCCATTTCCAAGGTTTCTGAGCCCTCCAGCAGGATTTGGAGCGGGCCGGGACAGGGAACAGCTCTTTGTAAAGTTCTTGTGGGGGCTTCTCATGACCATAATTGGGATCCAGTTTATTCCATAAAGATCATCACAGGAGGCATCAGCTTTGTAAGCAGCGAGGCTGAAGAGGCAGAGCAAGGTTTGTAGGGTGGGCAGCAAGGTCGAGGTGGTCCCTGGAGGTCAGCAGGTGCAGGGAATGAACCCCCCGGGCCGTGCCATGGCCAGGCAGGAGTGAGGATGTGGTTGGAGGCGCAGGGGTTGGGAAATGCTCCACCCAAAACTGGATGTAGGGTAAGGTGAGGCTGTGGAGGTGCTTGAAAACCTGGAGATTGGTGGTGGTGAGGGAGGCACCACCTGCCATGGCCAAGAATCTGCTGGGAATTTCCGTCAGGGGCCCGTGAGGGATCCAGCAAGGCTGAGGGTTCACCAACACCCGCCGCGTCCTGTGGGCGAAAGGAGCAGGAGGAGACACTGAAGTTTCCTTGGCTTTGAGACCTGAGTGAAGTGAGGTGCCAGGAACAGCCAAGGGTGAGGAGAGGCTTTTCAGCAGCTGGAAGAATTCGGCTCTAGGAATATCAGTGCTGCCACACACAAAGGAGCAGCCCAGAAGATGAAGTTGGGGTGTGATGTCCTGTGCGAGGAACCTCCCGATGGGCTGGAGAAACAAGGAGACCTTCAGGGAGCAGGACACAGGAGATCCCACCTGGGAAGAGCATGGTGGCCACCTGGACTCCTTGTGTGGACCTTTCCCATGGGGAAAGTGTTTGAAGAGGACAGGAAGAGGCCTGATCCAAGTGGAGGCAGAAGGAGAGGCTGAACCCGGCTTGTCTGGCGCCGTCAGGGCAGAGGAGGGCTGGGCTCTGCTCCCAGCTCCAGGCTGCTCCAGGGATTTTGGCAGGGCGTGAGGTTGGGGGGCAGAGGGCAGCGAGGCAGCAGCATCCCAGGAATGTGTCACTGGTGCTCTCGGAGTGGCGTGTGGGGCTGTGGGAACGGGGGCAGCGTTCCCCAGGCAGGGCCGGTGCCGTTGTCCGGAGCTGCTCCGGAGGGATCCGTGCTGGGAGGGGGGGCTGCCCTGCACTGCTCTGCACACCCAGCTCTGCCCTCCTTCGCTCCCTGGTGCCCCCTCTGTCCTCTCCTGCCCCCCCAAATGCCCCACAGGCCCCCCTAACCCCGCTGTCCTCCTGCTGCCTTTAGCCCGCGAGCTCCTCCGACAGCGATGTCCCCGAGAACGACCCCATGGCGGGCAGCGACGCCGGGGACGACGAGGACGACTCTGCCATGGCCACGGGCCCCACGGAGAAGGTGGACAGCGACGAGGACTCGGATCGAGGCAGCGACCACAGCGGGCTCAAGAGGAAATCCTTGGCCATGAAAGTGAGTGTGGGCTGGGGGCGGGAGGGTGGCCCAGTCAGGGGACACTCCATCACGGAGCTTTCCTGGAACCCACCTCAGCAGAAGGTGGTGGAGAAACCAACTCTTTCTGGATTCTCCAGGAGGAAATGGGGCTCAGCGTGGTTTTGGGGGTCTCACAGCTGTCTTGTGATGCCTGTGGGGTGGTGGGATGGCCTGTCCTGGCTGGGTTTGTAGCCTGGAGGAGGATCCAGAGCTGCAGATCTGAGTGCAGCTCTTGTGGGGCCTGTTGGGAAGAGTTGGAGAAAGCCCTTCCCAGGAAGCATTTGCTTTCCAGGGTGGATGGAGAAGGAATGGGCTTCTCTCATCTTGTCACCTCTCCTTTGTCAGATGCCTGTGACAAAACGGCCTCGGAAATCCTCCAGTGACCTGGATCAGGGCAGCCCCTCTGTCACAGAAGAGGAGAACTCAGAAACGTCTTCTGAGTCGGAAAAAAACAGTGACCAGGTGAGAGGATTTTGGGTTACACTGGCAGGGTGGTGGGGAGAACATCCCTGTGGGAGTGGGGCAGAGGCTGAAGGGAACCTGGCTGGCTTGATTCCGTGGTGACACTGTTCCACATTTCCTCATATTTCTGTTTTCCTCCAGGATTTCACTCCTGAAAAGAAGCCAGTGGCCCGGGCTCCACGCAGGATGCCGGCAGCGGGGAGGAAGAAGAAGGTAAAGGACCCCAAATCTGAGGGAGGCTGGAGAAGAGCCAGGGTCTGCACTGTGGGGAGGGGGGAGCTGGGGGTGACAGGGCTGTGCCCTGGGCTGGAGCACCTGGAGGGACCTCGCTGATCTCTTGGTGAGGTGCTGGGGCTCTGGGTGCTGGGTTTGTGGGTATTGCTGGGACTGGGGCAGTGCCACCCCACAGCCACCCTCCATCCCAGCCCTGCTCTCTGCCTGCAGAAAGTGGAGTCTGGCTCTGACTCCGACTCCAAAGCAGACTCGGATCTGGAGATGGGCAATGCCACCCTGGACATGACCAAGTCGGACTCGGACTCAGACTCGGATGTGTCGGTGAAAAAGGCACCTCGGGGCCGCAAGCCAGGTACCCCGGGCTGCTCCTGCTCCTGCCCCACCTCAGGATGGGACTGTGGCAGCTCAGACATTCCCAAGGCTTGGGGCTTCCATCCCAAATTCTGGGCACATTCTAGAGCCCCTCTGCCTCTGGAGCTCGGGGCTTTTTTAACAGAGGGGCCTGCAGGGCTCCTGCTGAACATGTCCCTGTTGTCTTGCAGCTGAGAAACCCCCTCCCAAGCCCCGGGGCAGGAAACCGAAGCCAGAGCGTGTCCCCAGCAGCTCCAGCAGTGACAGGTGAGCTCAGCTGGGACACTGTCACCCTTGGGCTGGGCTGGGGGTCGCGCAGGGGTCCGAGCCTGCCCTGTCCTGGCAGTGACAGTGACAGCGACGTGGATCGCATCAGCGAGTGGAAGAGGCGGGACGAGGAGCGGCGGCGGGAGCTGGAGGAGAAGAGGAAGAGGGAGCAGGAGGAGGAGATCCGTCGGCTCCGGGAGCAGGAGAAGGAGGAGAAGGAGAAAAGGAAGGAGAAGGCAGAGAAGGGCGAGGAGGTGCACTCGGACTCGGACAGCAGCGCCGAGGATGAAACGGCCAAAAAGGGCCGGAGAGGCCGGGCCAAGGCTCCGTCCTCCTCGGACTCTGAGCTGGAGCAGGAGAAGGAGGTGAGTGCAGAGCCATGGGGCCTGGGGATGGATGGACAGCCTGTCACCTCCCTGTCAGGCCACCAGGGACTGCAGGAGTGGCAGGGAGCTGCCCTTGTGGTTTGGGGTTAGCCTGCAGCTGCCCACATGGTGTTGGGAAGGGTTGTATGCATACCTTGGAGTGGGAGCTCTTCCCCTGGCCCAGGATGCCTCAGCCAGCTGTGGGCCTCACATCTGGCACAGGGTGCCCAGAGCAGCTGTGGCTGCTCCATCCCTGGAAGTGTCCAAGATCAGGTTGGACAGGGCTTGGAGCACCCTGGGACAGTGGAAGGTGTCCCCACCTGTGGGATGGTGTCCCACAGGGGTGGGATGGGGTGAGCTTTATGTTCCCTTCCAACCCAAACCATTCCATGATCTCCAAGATGCTCTTGCACCACAGTCATGGGGTTTGCTCCACTGTCCCCCTGGAGCCTTTGGGAGCATGTAGGGTGACTGTGCACCATGGGGTGATGCTGTGCCATGGCAGGGGGGTGACTGTGGGGTGGCCATGGGTGCCATGGTGGTGTGGCCGTGGCTCCGTGTGTGCCGCAGCAGGGAGGGCTCTGCTGCTCTCCCTGCATTGTTCTCTCCTCCAAGGTAAAGAAGCCAGCGAAGAAACAGCCCTCGGAGTTGTCAAGGAAACCAAATCAGAAGGAGAAGAGGGGCCGAGCAGAGGAGAAGCCACGGAACAAGTCAGCAGCTCCACATCTCCCTCCCTCCCCTTTCCTCCTGGGAATGGGGCTGTTCCTGCACGGCTCCAGCCCTGGCACCCCGGGGTGGGCATGGGGCTCCTGGGGCTGCAGCACCTGCAGAGGGGCTGGGCCTGTTCCTCCCCTCCTCCTGAGCTGAAGGGGCTGGAGGAGGTGTTGGGGGTTACCAGGATGACATTCTGTGGTGGTTTCTTTCTCGTGGGGCTTTTCCTGTCTGCATTCCTGGGAAGCTGGGGGACAGGGGAGCTGTGACCAGGGTGGAGGGGTCTTGGATGCTCCAGCCAGTGCCATCCCCCTTGTTAGCTCAGTGCTGAGCAGAGGGATCACCACAACCATCTTCCCCTTTTCCTTCCCTTCACACAGACCTCTGAAAGTGGAACGAGGCCGGAAGAAATCCGACCCGATCCCCGAAAGGAGGATGGAGAAGAAAAAGGGTGAGAGACCCACTGCTTCCCATCACAGAGGGGAGGGTCCAGGGTTGGTTCCCCCATCCCTGGGACAGGGAGGGATCATCAGTGAGGTTGTGCCAGGGTTTTTCCCAGCACTGCTGTGATCCTAGGATCACTTCCCTGGCATCCCCTCCCTATCTTGGCACATCCCAACCCATCCTCTCCAGAGACATTCCTGGGACTGTGCTCAGCTTTGGAAGTGCAGGAGAGCACAAACCCCTGCCTGGGAGTGATTCCAGGCCCCAGAGCAGACCCTGGGCTCTGGGCAGGGCCGTGGGCTCTGCTGGTGCCCTGACATCTCGGGCTGTGTCTGTCTCCCTGCTCCAGAGCCCACAGTGGAAGAGAAGCTCCAGAAACTTCACAGTGAGATCAAGTTTGCCCTGAAGGTGGATAACCCGGTGAGTGCCTGGCCTGGGACATCCCTGCTCATCCTTGGCCTGCTGTGATACCCAGGAATGCTGCTCCTCCTCCTTTGGGGGTGCTGGGAGGCCCCAGGTGCCCCCAGGGCAGCTCCTGATCCCGCTGCCATCCCTGCAGGACATCAAGCGGTGTCTGAACGCACTCGAGGAGCTGGGCACGCTCCAGGTCACTTCCCACATCCTCCAGAAGCACACGGATGTGGTGGCCACACTCAAGAAGGTAGAGCAGAGGGCTGAGCCCTCCCTGGGGTGAGTGGGGAGCCTGCCTGGCCCCAGCTCTAAGGGGGTCCCTGCTCCTGCTCCCCGGGCAGATCCGGCGCTACAAAGCCAACAAGGACGTGATGGAAAAGGCGGCCGAAGTCTACACCCGGTTGAAGTCGCGTGTGCTGGGACCAAAGATGGAATCCATCCAGAAAGCCAACAAAGCTGGGCCTGAGAAGGACAAGGGGGAGGCAGAGAAGGGCCAGGAGAAGCTGTCGGGAGCAGAGACACGGAATGAGAAGGGGGAAGAGGAGACAAATGCTGGTAACATTGCTGAGCATCCCTGAACATCCCGGGACCGCTCCCTGCCCTGTCTGGGCAGGTCACAGTCCCCTCCTTGGGGCATGCCCTGTCCTGCTGGGGACACAGGACATGGGAACGTGGCTGTTGGCCTCGTGGTGGAGTGATCAGCACCTCCAGGCCCTGCTGTGCTGGAGTGCCAGGAGTGGGAAAGGGCTGGATGGGGAAGGCAGTGAGAGCAGAGGGCAAACCTCGAGCCCCACGCCCGGGCTCTGGGGGCCTCATGCTGGTTTTTGGCTCAGGACAGCTCCTCCCTGCCAGCCCGAGCTCTGGTCCAGGCATAAAGGAATGTGGAGATGTCCTTGGACACTGGCTCAGGCTCTTGCACAGGGAGTGGTGACTGGGATCTTCCACCCTTGGAGCCAGGTCTCTGCCTGGGGCCGTCCTGGTGATGCTGCAAGAGCCTTCCCAGAGGAACTGACAGGGAAAATCCACCCTGATGGTGTCTCTGGGCTGGGGGATGGAGGTTTTGGGGCCCTTCTTGCAGCTGTGGGGGTCAGGCCAGTACTGGGGTCCCCTCAGGCTTGGCTGCATGTCTGTGGCCTTGGATCCTCAGTCCACAAGGGTCAGGATGGATGAGGGGGTCCAAGAGCCTGAGCCTCTCTCTCTTCCCTTCAGACCTGTCAGGTCCTGTGAATGGTGAATCCCTGTCCCAAAAGTCAGAGGGCACAGAGGAGAAGGACAAGAGCCAAGGGCCAGGAGCTGGGGAGCTGGAGGCATCCACAGAGGAGCCCCACAACAAGTGAGTGTGGGGGCAGGGCTGAGGGCTGCGGGGATCATCTGGGGACATCCTGTGACAGGGTTGGAAAGGGTTCTCCCAGCTTGGGAAGGAGCTGGGATGTGGGAGAGGGGCCAGGGAGGCAGAGGAGCAGGGGGCTGAGCTCTCCTGCCCCTGCTCTCCCCCAGCAGTGTCCAGGACTATCCCAAGGCCGGGCCGGAGCGAGCTCGCGGGGAGTCGGAGGCTGCGGATGAGGAGGAGGAGGAGAGCTGAGGAAGCAGCTCCCACCTGGAGGAGGAGGAGGAGGAGGAGAGGCTGTGAAGGGAGAGCAGCCTCTGCCTCATCTCCTGCCTGAGTCACTTCACTCTGTCCCACCGTAGCCGATGTCCTTGGTCTTGTCCCGTGTCCCGTCCCTGCGGAGGCAGCACCCGCGGGGGGGCTGTGCTGGTGTCTGTATTTGTCCCCCGCCCCTCCCGTTTTTAATTTTTGTTTTGTTTTGGTTTTTTTTCCCCTCCTACCTAATTTCTTGTGATTTCAACCGACATGAAATGAATATAAAGGGTTTTCTAATGAAAAACAGAAGGAACCCCAGTGTCTCTTTCTTGAGGCATCTCTGGCTGGGACGAGGGGAGAACCTTAACCCCCTGCCCAGGGTCAGGGCTGGAGAACACTCCATGGGTCCCCAAATTCCCTCTGACCAGGATCAGGCACTCAGGGGCTGCTCCAAGCCCCTTTCCCCACCATCACCATCCTCTCTCCATCCAGAGGCAGCTGCTGGGGGCAGATCCCTCTGCCCCAGGGTGGCAGCAGGGCTGGGCACCAACTTGGGGTAAAATAAGGGTAAAAAGGGTGTTTTCTCTCCTGACTGTGCCAAGGAGGGACTGACCCTGGCACCATCCTGCCCGTGCTGGGCAGCAGCTCAGTGGTTTTGCTCTGTTGCAAGGCTCCAGAGCTTTTGTCCGTGTCCAATAAAGAACTCCCGGCTCCACCCGGCGCCGCCTGCTCTTTGTGCTCGGCCCCCGCGGGAGGATGCCCCGACCCCCCCACCTCGCAGGCTGCAGCAGCTCTGCCCTGGGGACACTTGGCCTTTGCTTTTTCCAGGACTGATTTCACACTGGCTCCGTAAACAAGACCTAAATAAAGCCCAAACCATCCCAAGTGCCTCTTGCCCAACTGCTGGGAAGGGGGAGGTCCCCTCCAGGACCCCACTCCTGATCCCACTGCCAGGTCCTCTCCTCCCACCCCTGCTCCCACGGGGGCAGGGAAAGGCTGGGGGGGCTGTCTGGGAAATGGGGGCTCAGGACATGGGGGTCCCCACATCTTGGGGGGGGTTGTTCCTCCAGAGCCCAATTCCTCTCCCACACCCCCAAAGAAACCTCAGTCCAGTGCAAAACTAACCAGAGTTTATTGCTTCTTGTGCTGTTTTGACCCTGCAAGGGTGGGAGCTTGAAGGCACCGAGGACATGGGGGACCCCCAAGAGGCACTTGGGGCAGCCAAGGCACATAACTGCAGGTCTCCAGCAAGGGGACAAGTGACAGAGCTGGGGCAGACAGGAGGGTCCCCACAGAGGCAGGCACAAGGTGAGGGGGGCTGGGGGGCTTTAGCAAAGGCTCCTAACGAGGCTTTTTGGGGAGGGAAGCAGCCCAGAACTGCTACTCCATCTCCCGCTCCGCCGGGCGCTTGCCCGAGGGGGCGAAGGGTCCCACCAGCCACGTCAGGGGGGTGTTGAGGGCCACGTGTTCCACCAGCTCGTCCATCAGCTGCCGGGCTTTGGTGGCGTGGCCGCGGGCCCGGGCCAGCACGGAGCCCGTCACGTCCTGCAGGGAGGTGACAGAGGCCAGCGCCGCCCGCAGCTCCTCCACGTTCTGCCGGACCTGCCCCGCCGTGTCCTGCACGGTGGCGGGGAGGCCCTGCAGGCTGGACACCAAGGGCTGGCAGGAGCTCTGCAGCTGCTGGCTCAAGCCCTGCAGCATGGTCACCGTGCCCGACTCCACCGCCTGCGGGGGGACACGGCGGGTGAGGCCTGGGGGACACCCCGGGTCACCCTGGGGACCCCCTGCCCTGCTCCTACCTCCGGTGGCACCTCGTCCTTGGAACTGCCCGGCTGCTTCTTGCTCCAGTCCAGCCACAGCTGCTGCAGCTTCTCCTGCCCTCCCTGCAGCCTCTGGTCCACGCCCTGCTTCAGTTCCTCCACCTGGGAGAGGGGCACAGCTGGGTGGGGGGGCCACCAGGGCACACCCTGGGGTGGCACAGGGGGCACGGGGCTGGGTCCTACCAGGTCGAGGGTGCGCTGGAGCTGGGCCAGCAGGTCCTGGCTGCTCTGGCGGGCGCTCTGCAGTTTGTACAGGGAGTGCTGGAGCGCTCGGTGCCGCACCTTGGTGGAGAGGGAGCCCAGGCGCACGAAGTAGCTCTGCTGCTGCCTCTGCTGCTCCGGCTCGAAGCCCTCCACGGCCGTGGCCAGCTTGGCTGTGGGACAGGAGCTGCTCAGGGCGTCCCAGCACCACCATCACCACCCCACAGAGCCTCCCCTGCTCTGCCCAGGCTCTGCCCACCCCCTCTGGGTTGGGATCAGCTGCTCACCCAGCTCCTCATCTGTCATGGGCAGGTAATGGTCCACCAGCTCCTCCGACTTGCCCAGCACGGAGTCCACCCCGCTGGCCACCATCTGGCCCACGGTGCTGACACTGCTGCTGACCGCTGACCTGGTCAGCTCCACGCCACCCTGCACTGCCCCTTTGGTCATGTCCATCACACCGGTCACTCGGCTGGACACTGCATCCTTGGCGCCAGTCACGGTGCTGGACACTGCATCCTTGGCCCCAGCCATGGTGTTGGACACTGCATCCTTGGCCCCAGCCACTGCATCCTTGGCTCCAGCCACAGTGTTGGACACTGCATCCCTGGCTCCAGCCACCGTGCTGGACACTGCATCCCTGGCCCCAGCCACCGTGCCGGACACTGCGTCCTTGGCCCCGGCCATCCTGCTGGACACTGCATCCTTGGCCCCGGCCATGGTGCTGGTCAGCACATCCCTGGCCCCCGTCACCGTGGAGGTCACCAGCAGTTTGGTGTCTGAGATGATCTGGGCAGACACACAAACCTCTGTTAAGCACTGGGGGGGCCCCGAGTGTGCTGCCCACGCCACCCCAGCCCACCCTGGTACCTTCTGGGGGGGCTGCTGCAGGATGGGCAGCTTCTCCTCCAGCTTGTCCAGCCCTTTGCAGGCGAATTCATTGGCAGAAGAAACTGGAGATGGAAAAAGGGGTTGGTTTAGCACCCTGCTGCCCTGCAGGAGCTCTGCCAGGCCCAATTTTCCATCACCCCAAAACTTGTGGGGTGTTGCTGCCACATCTTTTCTTCCAGCTTCTCCAGCCGTTCACTCCTCAGCCATACAAACCAGAGACACAAAACCAGGTCCTCCCTCTCCTGGTTCCTCACAGAGCTCGGAGAGAGCCACTTTTGGGGTCCCCCAGCCCCGTGGGGTGCAGTCCCCCCCCTGCACTCACTCTGGGGCTCCAGCCGGGTGAGGAGGGGCTGGGCCCCGCTCACTGCTGCCGCCGTCAGCGTCCTCACGCCCTTCTCAGCCACATCGCAGACGGAGCGCACGTAGGGGTGGCTCTCCTTGGTACAGGTGTAGGCGGAGGACACCATGTCGTAAGCAGAGCTCACCAGGGGCAGGTTGGCCACGCGGGTCCCGATGTTCTGGGGGCCAGAAGGGCTCAGCGTGAGCGTGGGACTGAGGGACCCCCAAATCTCACAGGGAATGGGGTGTGGTGTGTGTTCCCAACACCCCGGGGATGGTTTTGGGGCGCTCCCGTGGCCCTCCAAGCCCATCGGAGGGTGGGAGAACCCCGATCTCCGTCTCCAAGCAGGGACGCCGTGGATCGCCCCCAAATTCCCCGCCTTGCCCGCACTGACCTGCTGCTCCTCTGCCTTGGGCTGCGCCGGCGTGGGCTCGCTGGTGGCCATGGTGGGGCTGGGGGGCACAGGACGGGAGCGTGAGTGGGGTCAGGCCCCCCCAGCGCCCCCCTCTTGCCTCTCGAAGGGAGGGCCCCAAGTTACCGCTCCCCGGAACGGGGCAGCTCCCACGCGGCTGGAAAACCCAGGGACAGGGGGGTCCCGGGGACCGGGACCGGGATCGCGATCGGGATCACAGGCGGGATCGGGACCGGGATCGCGATCGGGACCAGGATTGAGACCGGGACCGGGACCGGGACTGAGATTGCCATCGGGAACAGGACGGGGGTCGCGATCGGCAACAGGACCGAGACTGCGATCGGAACCGGAACCGGGATCGCAACCAGGATCGCGGACCGGCCCCGGATCGTGCTCACCGCTGGCGGCTGGGGTCGGTCCTGCTCCGCTCGGTTCGGCTCCGGGCTCGCCCCGCTCCTCCCCGCCGCCCTTTATACCCCGGAGCCCGCCCCGAGCGCATGTGACCGGGGCCGCCCAGCGGGGCCGGCCCGGGGCGGCCCGGGAGCAGCGACCGGGGGGGAGTGCAGGGCCGGGAGGGCAGCGAACCCCCGGGAACCGCCTGCACCGAGTCCCCGGCCCAGCACCGGACCCGCCGGGACTGGGCTGCACTGAGCCCCCCGGGACCCCATTCCTCGGTCGGTGCTGCACTGTCACCTCCCTCCCCCTCCCCGGTACCGGATCCCCCGGGCCTGGGCGGCACTGACACTCCCTGGGGACCGAACACCCCCGGGACCGGTCTGCTGTGACACCCCGAGCCCGGAACTAAAGAACCCCCGTCCCCCGACCCTCCGTGGCACCGATCCCCCGGGACAGACCGCGCCCCGACCCTCCCAAGCGTCCCCTCCCCTCTGCGGCTCCCAAGCCCGGGGGTCCCGGTGCTCCCCCACACCTGGCCCGGTGGAGTTGGTCCAGCTGGCCCCGGTGGGTGCCGGCGGCGGGACGATGGACGGTCCTGGGGCTCCCGGTGTCGCCCCACCGGGTGCTGTGACCACGCTGTGCTTGTGACGTCGGGGATACCCTGGGGCAGGCCCAGCCCCTCCACGGTGACAAGTGGGACAAAGGTCAGTGCCACACGGCTACGGGTCACAGTCCAGATGTCCTGGCACCTTGTGGCACCCTCTCTCCCAGTAGCCCAGGGAATCCCGTCCTACTGTCCCACCCTGGCACCCCCTTATTGAGCCCCCCCGGCTCTGCCGCCCGTGCAGAGCCCCCCGGTGAGCCCGCACGGTGGCTCTGCCACAGCACTGCAGGCTCTGAGTCATTTTAAGGCCAAAAAAGTTGTTTTCTTCCTCTTTAAACTGGTTTGAAGCTGTTAAGACACGAAATTCCAGTATTCCTGGGGCTTAGGGCAGCGCTGGATCCCAGACAGACTCACACTGTGTCCTCCACGTGCCACCATCCCCACAGGAGTCCCCGGCCGTGACACTGGGGGGTCCCACGCCGGGTCACCAGCTCCATCATCCCCTCATTCCCGGTGGGATTGGGGTTCGTGCCTCTGCATGGGTGCTGCTCCCCCAGCTCAGTGGCACCGGTGACTCAGTGCCGGCTGCAGACCTGGGGGGCAGCGGGCACCCGGTGCGTCCCCCCCACGGTGACACAGCCCTCCCACTTGGACATATCCACCGGGACATCCTCCGGGTACTCCACGAGCGCGGGGGCGAAAGGTCCCACGAGCCAGGGCAGGGGCGTGTGCTGCCCCACGTGCTCCAGCAGCCCCTCGAGGCTCAGCTGTGCCCGCGTCACCGCCTCCCGGCTCTGCGCCAGCACCAGCCCCGACAGCTCCTGGAAGGAGCGGGCGCTGGCCAGGGAAGCCTGGACGCCCTCCACGCCGTGCCGGACGTGTCCCGCCGTCTCCTGCACGCTGCTGGGGAACGCCTGGGCGCCGGTGGCCAGGTGGGAGCAGGCGGCGTGGAGCTGGTGCAGGAGCCCCTGGAGCATGGCCAGAGTCCGAGCCTCCACCTGCGGGGTGGGCAGTGGGCAGCGGGAGCTGGGGGTGATGGACCCCAGCCCCGCCTGGATGGATCCACAGCTGGACTCCATGGCTGGATGGACTCACAGCTGGATGGATCCACAGCTGGATTCTGTGGCTGGATGGATCCACAGCTGGATGGATCCACAGCTGGACTCCATGGCTGGATGGATCCACAGCTGGATGGATCCACAGCTGGACTCCATGGCTGGATGGATCCACAGCTGGATGGATCCACAGCTGGACTCCGTGGCTGTTGCTCCACCCCTGCTCCAGGTGTCCCCACCCCAGATGTCCCCTTGCCATGTGTCCCCACCTCAAGGGACTCAATGGCTGCTGTCCCCATGCTCTCCAGATGGAGCCATCTGTCCCCCAGGGTCCCTCCACCCCATACCTCATTGTCCTCCATGGGCACTGTGTCCTGCTGGCTCCACTCCAGCCACAGGCGGTGCAGGTGCTCCCGGCTGCTGTGCCAGGGCCCGTCCGTGCCCTGCTGCCCCTCCTCGATCTGGGGGGAGGTTCAGCCAGGTGGGAGCACACCCGGGGGTGCCTGGGGCCGGCACGGGGCTGGCACAGTCCCTGCCCCATCCTTACCAGCCGGATGACGTGGTGGAGCTGGGCCAGGAGCCGCTGGGCACGGAGCCGTGCCCGCTGCAGGTCACCCAGCGAGCGCCGCAGGGCCCGCTGGGGCAGCCTGGCTGACAGGGAGCCCACGCGGACAAAGTAGCTCTGCCACCGCCTCTGCCGCTCCTGCGGGGCCACCGCCGTGCCCCTGGCCACCTCCGTGCCCCTGGCCTCCTCCGTGCCTGTGGTCACCTCCGTGCCCCTGGCCACCTCCGTGCCCCTGGCCACCTCCGTGCCTGTGGTCACCTCCGTGCCCCTGGCCATCTCCGTGCCCGTGGTCACCTCTGTGCCTGTGGCCACCTCTGTGCCTGCTGCCGCTGCTGTGGGACCAGGGGTGAGGGCAGCGTGGCTGGGCCATCCTGTGCTGGGCACTGGAGCCCAGCTTGAGCACCCACAGGATGCTTGGCCACCAGGTCATGTGGAGATGCCGCCCTAAGTGTCAGGTGGCCTCTGTGGTCACCTCAGCTGTGACATGGGGCCAGCTCTGCCTGATGTCACCCAGTGCCAAGCTATAAATACCCAGGCAGGCACAAGGGACTATATTTGCTCTTGGGTTTCCAGGTGAGAGTTCACCCAGTGCCATCCCGTGTCCTTCAGACAGAGACTGTCCCCTGCGCGGGGTCACGGTGGCCTCAGTGCTCTGGCACCACTGTGGGGCCACCACCACGTGCAGCCAATGCCAAGACCGAGCAAGAGGGTGAGGGTCTGGCACCCTGAGATCTGGGAGATGGTGGGCACTCACCCAGCTCCTCGTCCGTCCCGGGGAGGTACCGATCCAGCAGCTCCTCTGATTTGCCCAGCACGGTGCCCACGCCCGTGGCCAGCAGCCGCCCCACGCTGGTGCCCGCCACGGCCCCGAGCGCCGAGCGCGTCCTGGCCACCGCCCCGCTGACCGTGCCCGACACCAGCTCCCTGGTCCCGGCCACCACCTGGCAGGGGACAGTGCAAGGACAGCTTGTCCCCCCTGCTCACCCAGCCCTGGAGCCCTGCCCGTGCCCCCCGGGCGGCGTTACCCTCTCGGGGGGCTGCTGCAGGATGGGCAGCTTCTCCTCCAGCTTGTCCAGCCCTCTGCAGGCGAACTTGTTGGCGGTGGAAACTGGAGATGAGAAAAGGTGGGTTTAGCACCCTGCTGCCTTGCAGGAGCTCTGCCAGGCCCAATTTTCCATCACCCCAAAACTTGTGGGGTGTTTCCCCTCCAACCCTCCAGCTTCTCCAGCCTTGTATTCATTGCTGATACAAACTGGAGATGTGAAACCAGGTCCTCCCTCTCCTGGTTCCTCACAGAGCTCGGAGAGAGCCACTTTTGGGGTCCCCCAGCCCCGTGGGGTGCTGTCCCCCCCCTGCACTCACTCTGGGGCTCCAGCCGGGTGAGGAGGGGCTGGGCCCCGCTGGCTGCCGCCGCCGTCAGTGTCCTCACGCCCTTCTCAGCCACATCGCAGACGGAGCGCACGCAGGGGTGCCGCTCCTTGGTGCGCCCGTACGCCGAGGCCACGGCCCCGCAGGCACAGCTCACCAGGGGCAGGTTGGCCACGCGGCTCACCACGCTCTGACGGTGGGGGACAATAAGATGGGGTCCCCAGAGCCACCCGCAGCCCCCCCGAACCCTCCGTGCCCCCCTACCTGCGTCTCCGGCCCGGGCTCGGCCGGCACCGCGGCGTTCTCGGCCGACATGGCAGCGGCGGCTGCGGCGGGGAGAGGGAGATTTTGGGGGCCACGGGTGGGTGAGACTGGTGGGGACCCCCTGGGGATGACACCCCCAGCCTCTGCTCCCTGAGGGCTGAGCGCCACCAACTCATGACCCGAGTGGGAGCGGCTGGCGGGTTCTGAGGGGCTCTCGGGGGTGTTTTGGGGGGTCTGAAAGGGGTTTTGGGATGGGGTTGGCCTCCTCCCCGGCCAGGAAACGGGGGGACTGGGTCCACTCAACCCCTCTTGGGACCCCCTACCCCTTCCGGGATCCCCACACCCCCTTTTGGGCCAGGGAGGGGTTTTTGGGTGATTCACCGAAGCCAGACTGGGCTGGTCTGTCGCAATCCCGCGCTGGGGACGTGCCGCCCGTCACCGCCGGGGGACCGCAGGGAGCCGAGCCCCGGCAGCCCCTCCGGGCCCCCGGCAGCCCCTCTGCCCTTCGGGGTCTCTCGTGGCCCCCCGGCCTGGCCCTGTGCTCTCCAGGGGACGAGTTCCGGGGGGATTCGGGGGGCTTCAGGCAGGGCACTGCGGGGGACAGGTCCCCTGGGACCCTGGGCTGTTCCCCTGAGTTTCTCGGGGTGTCCCTCTGGTGTCCCTGGGGGGTTCCGGGGACCTTGGGACCCCCGACCTCCCCCGCACCCCGCGGAGGCCCCCGGGGACCTCCGGACTCCCCCCGGGACCACCCGGAGCCCCCCCCGGAGCCTTTCTGGAGCCTCCCGGGACGCCCCCGGCCCCGTTTCCCGCCCTCCCGCTCCCGCCAAGCCCCGGGCACGGTACTCACGGGGGTGGGGGTGGGGTTCTGTCGCGACCCCCGGGCAAGATCGCGACCCCGGGCCCCGCCCAGCCCAGACCCGCGGGGAGCGGCGGGAGCCAATCAGAGAAGGGGCGGGGCCGGATCTCCGCCAATGAGGAGGGACGGGCGTGACCGAGGGCGTGGCTTGGGTCTGGGGCGCGCTGGCCGCGGGGTCCGGGGACAGCGGCGGGGACAGCGGCGGGGACAGCCCAGCCCGGGAGGCGGGCACGAGCCCCCGGTCACCTCTCACGTGTCCCCGCGCCGAGGGACCCTGTGGCCGCTGTCCCACCCCCGCCCCAGGTGTCTCCGCCCCCGTTATCCCCTCCCCCGGTGTCCCCATCGCAGGTGTCCCCTTGCCACGTGTGCCCTTGCCACTTGTTCCCACCTCAGGGGACTCAATGGCCGCTGTCCCCACCCTCTCCAAGTGTCCCCATTCCAGGTGAACCAACTCCAGGAGACCCGACAGCCGCCAGCCCAGGTGTCCCCACGCCAGACGTCCCCAGCCCTGGTGTGCCCACTCCAAGGGACCCAACGATTGGCGTCCCCAGCCCCAAGGACCCCAAAGTCCGGTGTGCCCACGCCAAGCATCGCCACTTCAAGTGTCCCTTTGCCAGATGTGCCCACCCCAGGTGTTTCCGTGCCGCCTCAGGGTGCCAGGTGTCCCCCAGCCCCCGCGGGTGCTCAGGCCAGGGGACAGAGGGCCGTGGGTGACCCCCGTGGGTGGGCTCGTGGGGCGGGAGACAGCCGGGAAAGGGGACAGGCAGGGGACACGGCGGGTGTGGGGTGACACGGGCAGGGACACCTTATCCCCAGGGGAATTCGCGGGCCAAGTGGGATGGGGACCTTCGTGGGGCCGGGTTGCGGGTGGGTGCGTGTGTGTGCGCTGGCCGTGCGGGTGCCCACGGAGCGGGTGGCACCCCGTGCCCCCCCTGCCCTGTGCCCCCCTCCCCCGGCCGGTCCCGGCTCCCGGGGGGGTGAAGAAGGTGCCGAGGCGGCGGCGGGGGAGTCGCCTCCGGTAACCGGGTGTTTATTGGGGCCGCGGGGTACAGCCCGCGGGCGGCCGCATGCATGGCCGCTGGGGGGGGGCTCCCGCCGCCCCCTGCCCTATTTACAGCCTGCCACCCCCTGGGGACCTGCCATCCCCCGGGGACCTGCCACTCCCCCGCGACACACCACCCCGGGTGGGTGCCGGGCAGGGGTGGCACCGAAAGGGCACCCTTTGCCAGCAGAGAGTGGGTTCGGTGGGGACCCCCCCGCGGTGCCCCCCGACCCCGGCTGTGCTTTCCAGGAGGGGGTGCCGGGGGGGGGAGTGTGGACGACCCCCAGGCTGGCACTGGGAAAGGGCTGACCCCAGACTGGGGGTGAGAGTGTGCCCCATCCCCAGATAACGCCACACTCGGGGACCCCCAGCCCCCCGCACCCAAAACGTTCACCAGGTTCCATCACCACAACCAAAGCCCCCCCGGCCGGGTGTCCCCAGGGGGCTGGCAGCACCCCCCAGGTGCCACTGCGGGGCTGCGGGCTGGGGGGCACGGCCCGAAGTGCCCGTGTCCGTCTGTCCACCCTGCTGCCCCCCAGGGATGCCCCTCCCAGGGTGCTGCGGGCCCTGGCTCCAGCCTGGGGAGGGGACACGGTGGACGGTCCGCCGCAGCACAAGGGACAGCGCAGCCGGAGCGCAGGGCACTGCCCCGCGCCCGCCGGGCACAGCCCCAAACCCTCTCCGGGGGCACCCAGGGGGTGCCTGTCCCCCCCTCACCCATGCAGCACCTCACCCCATGCCCGCAGCTCCCGCCCGGCCACCCGTCCCTGTCCCCAGGGAGCCGGGGCCCCCATCAGTGTCCTGGCCAGGGGGACGCACACAGGGTGGCACCCTATTTTCCCGAGGGAGTCCGCTCCACGCCGTAGCGCAGGAGGTGGTGCAGGTCCGTCAGCGGCCGCGGGGTGCCCGGTGCCCGCGCTGCCCGGGCTGCCGTCCCGTGCCGCCCGTAGCCGCCCGCCGCCGCCTCGCCGCTGTTGAACGTGTGGTTCCTCTTGAGGTGGGCGCCGGGGCGGCCCGTGCCGTTGTTGGCGTTGAAGTTCAGCTGCTCGGGGTGCCAGGGCGGCCCCTCGGTAAAGTCTCCCCCCTCCCCGCTGGGTGCCGAGACCACCCGCCGGCGCTCGGGGCTGGGGTGCGGCGTCCCGCCGAAGTCGCCGTAGGAGCTGCGGGGCGGGCGGCGGGCGCCGGCGGGTGGGTGCTGCCGGGTGCGGGGCCCCTCCTGAGGGTCTCGACCCCAGTGCCCGTCACCTGAGGAGTCGCTGAGTTCGGCCTCCAGCTCCTGGTCCACCAGGATGGCGTGGCAGGAGAGGGGGATGCCCCGCGGCGGGCGGCCGGAGCCGCCGTGCCCTCGCCCGGCGCCCGCGGGGCCGGAGCCTCCAGGGTCCCGCAAAGCCGCGTTGATGATGTTGTGACTCTGCTCCCAGGTGCAGTTTTGGAGGGCGCCGGGGCAGCGTTTCTGCTGCAGCGGGGTCTGCTCCGGCGTGGGCAGCACCCCCGAGTCCAGGTCGTGCTGGGTGACCTTGCCCAGCTCCTTGGGCCACCCGTTGGGCATGAGCGGGGCCAGCAGAGCTCCGCGCGCCCGCCGCTCGCCCAGGCGGCTGACGCTCACCACCGACTCACTGTGCGCCAGGATCGTCTCCTTGTCCTTGCGCCGCGCCAGCTCCTTGCGGTCCCGGTGCCCGATGAACCAGCACACGCTGAAGCCGGAGATGACGGCGCCGATGACGAAGGCGGCGACGGAGGAGATCACCAGGAGGTTCACCGACACCAGCCCGTCCGGCTCGTCCACGAAGCTCTCCGTCACCAGCCCTGGCGTTGGGGACACGTCAGGGCACCTGCGGGTGCCGCCACCGCGTCCCCGAGCCAGGTCCCGGCCCCGCACTCACCCTCGCACTCGCCCAGGTGGGACGTGCTGCCGCCGGCGATGTCCTGCTCGAAGGCCACCCTGGGGGAGCAAATTGGGGGGGTCAGTGGGTCCCAAATGGCCTGGCAGAGTCTCCCAGCTCCCCTCAGCGAGCAATGAGTTTGTTGGAGGCTGCGGGAGCTCTCTGGGGACGCCACTGTCCCCCTGCACGTCCCCAGGCCTGGCAGCCTTACCTGGGGCTGGGCTCCAGGAAGATGCAGGAGCCCTCAGGTGTCCAGCCACAGTAGGGATCCCGGCTCCCCAGGCAGTTCCTGGCAAGGAGCAGAGATGTCAGGGTCAGCCCCGATGGGGGGACACAACACCCCGGCCCTCATGAGGGACTCTGTCCCCACCCTGTGCTGTGCCTCAGTTTCCCCAGCCATGCTCCCAGCCGTGCTGAGCCCTGCCCAGCCCCATGCACTCACTTCATGCAGCCCGAGTGCTGCTGGCAGCGAGCCACGGGCACCCTGGCCACGCACGGGGGGAAGGCCAGCAGCAGCGACCCCGCAGCCTTGTCCAGCTCCAGCCCCAGGAGCCGCCGCTCGTCCTCCGTGTCCCGGCCACACCTGGGGACAGGGCAGAGCTCATCATAGCCCCAGCCCTGGGCCACAGCGCCCTCCACAGAGCCTGGCCCAGTCCAGAGGAGATTTTCTCATCCATTCTCCATCCATCCATCCATCCATCCATCCATCCATCCATCCATCCATCCATCCATCCATCCATCCAAGCACCCCACCCACCCCTTTTACTGCCCCCTCTCCTTCCCCTGGCACCCTGGCACTCACCTCCCGGGCTGGTAGGTCTCAAACTCCTCCAGGAAGACGCTCTGGCTGCCGGGGGCAGTGGGCAGAGTGCTTCTGGTGGCGTTGGGAAGGATGAGGAACTTGAGCACGGTGCCGGTGCTGGAGCCCAGGAACACCACGGTGTGGTTGCCCCACGGCCCCGCCGCGTTGTCCACCACGATCCTACGGAGCTGGTACCTGCGTGGGGGAGGGAGCAGGGTTGGGGTGTGGGGGAATCCAGGGGTCCCCAGGGAGGGGGGAAAGGGTGGAGCCCCCAGCCCCACATCCCCATCTCCGTGTCCCCATCCCCAGCCCTATGTCCCCAGCTCCAGCCCCCCATCTCTGTCCCCATTCCCATCCCCCATCCCCAGCTCCCTGTCCCCATTCCTGTCCCTGTCCCCATTCCTGTCCGTGTCCCCATTCCTGTCCCTGTCCCCATTCCTGTCCCTGTCCCCATCCCTGCTCACGCCCCGGCTGCCCTGCCGGCGGGAGGCTGCGGCCCAAGAGCGCGGCTTGATTAATTCCCCATCAAGCAGCAATTAAGGCAGATTTAATTAGGACGAGACAATCTTGACTGCAAAGTGTATGAGATTTATCAGCTCTCCCAGCGCTCCCAGGGCTGGCACAAGCGTGGAAAGGCAGCACGGGAGGCTCTGGCCAGCCCCTCCCAGCCCCTCCCAGCCCCTCCCAGCCCTCCCAGTGTCCCCCAGCCCCCGCGGGCACCCACCGGGTCATGGTGCGGAGGATCCAGGGGGCGTTGCCCAGGGCCGGCACCGCCTCGTCCATCAGCGGGTGCGTCTTGACGAAGTTGAGGATCTCGTCGGGGAAGGCGCTGGAGGAGTTGTAGCGCATCCCCGGGGACGCGCAGCACCCGGGCCTGCAGCCACGGCACGGCTCAGTGGCGCTGTCCCCAGCCTGTCCCCAGCCCCGCTGGTACTGGCCGTGGTTATCATCACCCCTGTCCCCATCCCTGTCCCCTTCCCAGCTGAATGGCTGCCACTGTCCCTGTCCCCAGCCCTGTTCCTTTCCCCAGTCCCGCCACTGTCCCTGCCAGTAACAGTCCTTGCCAGCTCTGTCCCCAGGCCTGTCCCTCACCGTGGCTTTGGCACCATGTCCTCTGGCACGGGTGTCCAGATGGACTCGGGTGATTTCTGCTCCCGGAAGCGTCCCTCGAAGACCGCGGCCACCTGGGTCATGTCGAAGGCGCAGACGGCGGAGCCGGGAATGCTGTGGGGACACGGCTGTGGGGTGAGCTCGGGGAGGCCCCAGCGAGTGCCAGGGGCCCTGCAGATCCCAAATGGAAACGAGCCCGTTTCCTGTCCAGGACCCAGCTGGACCCATCCCAGACCCCACCCCAGATCCCACTCAGGATCCAGCTTTGATTCCACCCGGACCCCAGCTGGCACCCGGCTCAGACCCCGCTGAGCCCAGGCAGTCTGGGCAGGGCACGAGGGGCTCTGACCTGTTGGTGGGCGTGGAGAACACGGCCAGGACCACGGGGCGCCCGTCCAGCTCCAGGATGTCCGTCACGGCTTGGATGACGTTGAAGTAGAAGTGGGAATCGCCCGGCACGGAGCAGTTGAGCCGGGCCTTGAGGAAGGACGTCCACTGCTTCTCCAGCACCCGCTGCGAGCCCCCCATGTCGTTCTTGCACACCCGGGCCACCCGAGACACCACCACCTGCGGGGAGGACACCTGTCACCACCCAGTCCCTGTGTCCCTGTCCCCACCCCGGGTGTCCCTGTGGTCATCCCAGAACGGTTTGGGCTGGAAGGGAGCCAGGGGATCATCTAGTGTCAAGGGAAATATAGGTTGGATATTGGGAAAAAGATTTTCATGGGAAGAGTGATAAAGTTCTGGAACGTTCTGCCCGGGGAGGTGGTTCAGTCTCCATCCCTGGGTGTGTTTAACAAAGCCTGGATGTGGCACTGTGGGCCAGGGCTCAGCTGAAGTGTTGGGGCTGGGTTGGACTCGATGACCTTGAGGGTCTCTTCCAACCCAGTGATTCTGGGAATTCTGTGAATTCTGGGAATTCTGGGAATTCTGTGAATTCTGGGAATTCTCGGAATTCTCGGAATTCTGTGAATCTCCTTCCCACTGGGACAGGTCCCACCTTCTCCAGGTAGTTGAACTCCATGGCGATCTCCCGGAAGAAGAAGTAGACGTGGCTCCTCCATTCCACGGCGTGCACGAAGTAGGGCTCTGCGGGGACAGCGGGGTCAGGGATGGCCCAGCGAGGGGTCACAGGGGACACGTGCCATGTCCCGGCACGGCCCAGGGTGGGGACACACCTTTGAACCACTTGGAGTCGTGTTTGACGGTGCGCAGGGTGGGGCTGTCCCCGAGGCTGCGGTAGATGACGGCGTCGATGGCCAGGAAATCCGTCACCGTGGCGGTGAAGAGCATCCCCCCTGCAGGGGACAAGTGTCAGCGGGGCTGGGGGACACGGGGCCCGCTGTGACACTGGCAGTGCCACCACTGACCTGTGAACAGGGCCACGTTGGCGTGCTTGGGGTCGTAGGGACACCGCGCCATGCCGCTGATGTTGTCCCCGACGGGCTCCAGCGTGTCCATCTAGAGCGGGTGACAGGGGGACATGAGGACACACCCGGGCATGGGGGGGACCCGGGGTCCCCATCCCGAGGGGGGCTCTGGCTGCAGCTGGCACAGACAGGGTTGAAGTTGTTGATGGTGCAGACCCTTCCCATGGGTGCCACCTGCTGCCTTCACCCCAAAACCCTTCCCGTGGGTGCCCCCTCCTCCCCCGACCCCAAAACCCTTCCCATGGGTGCCCCCTCCTCCCCTGACCCCAAAACCCTTCCCATGGGTGCCCCCTCCTCCCCTGACCCCAAAACCCTTCCCATGGGTGCCCCCTCCTCCCCTGACCCCAAAACCCTTCCCATGGGTGCCCCCTCCTCCCCTGACCCCAAAACCCTCCCCGTGGGTGCCCCCTCCTCCCCTGACCCCAAAACCCTTCCCGTGGGTGCCCCCTCCTCCCCTGACCCCAAAACCCTCCCCGTGGGTGCCCCCTCCTCCCCTGACCCAAGCCCCCCTCCCGTCCCGGGGGGCTCACGCTGTAGTTGGCGCAGACGGGGTTGAAGGCGTTGGTGCCACAGACGAACAGGAGGCTCTCGTTCCTCACCAGCAGCACCTTGACGAAATTTCGGCACTCTGCCTGTGCCGGGAGAGGGGACCGTCACCCTGAGCACCCCAAAACCCCCCTCACCTCATCCCACCCCACCCAGGCCCTCATCACTGCCGGGGGATGGCTTGGGGGGCCGTTCTCACCCCAGAACTGCATTTATGGGAGGTGGGAATGGGATTTCTGGCCCCAGTAATTAATTACAAATCAATTCAGCCAAGCGGCCAATAAATCAGAGATACAACCGCTGGGAGGGACTGGGGTGGTGGCACTGGGGAAGGGACAGGCTGTGACATGGCCACAGAGGGTGCTCAGTCCCACCGGGGGTCCCCAGGGGGTGCAGATCCCTCAGCTGTACCTCGTGCTTGCCCTTCATCCTGCAGATGCTGATGTCGTGCTGGTTCGAGCGCCACGTCAGTTTCTGCGTGGGGAAAACCAGTGTGGGGACAGGGACAAGCCAACAGCCCCCCCGTGAGACCCCCCTGAGGCCCCCCAGAGCTCCCTGAGACCCCCAGCACCCCCTGGGACCCCCAGCACCCCCTGGGACCCCCGCACTTACCCGGTGGTAGCGCAGCTCAGCGGCCCCGCTGGGCTCCAGGCTGACCCGATAGACATTGTCCCTGGGGAGGGGGACACGGCTGTCACCACCCCCAGCACTGGGGGTACATGATCCACCCCCACCCCCCCGGGAAGGTTCGGGGTGCTGGGGTGGACAGTGAGCATCATCAGGGCAGTGTCAGTGCCAGCGACCCCCCCAGTGCCCCATGGCAGGTTTGGGGTGCCCCGGGCAGGTAGTGGGGTCCTCCCCAGCAGAGAGGAGCGGGGTGGGTGTGGGTGCCCCCCGGCGGAGGGGAGGCTTTGGGGTGCCAACTCCAGACCTGTCCCCGATGAAGAGGGTCCTGTTGACCTTGAGGATGCGCTGGATGTTGAGGCGCTGGGTGCCCCCCCCCTCGGGGCCCCCCGGGCGGGCGGTGCCATGCCCCACGAACACGGGGTAGTGCTTCACATCTGGGGGGGCACGGGGGGTCACACGGGGCCGGGCACCCCCACACAGCCCAGCTGACCTCCCTCCTGCCCTCAGCCCAAAATCCCACCCCATGGGTGCCCCCCGCCCGCCTTGACCCCAAAACCCCCAAACTCTTTCCATAGGTACCCCAAAACCAACCCAAAGCCCAGCCCTGGTTCTGCCCTATCCTATTCCAAAACCCTCCCTCGGGTGCCCCCTTCTCCCTTCACCCCACTCCCCCCAGCCCCTCTCCCTTTCCATGCCAGGCCGTGCCCCCCGTGCCCCAGTGCAGCCCCCCGGCCCCCCCAGCCCCGGGTGGGCACTCACAGTCCGGGGGGGCCACGGCGATGGGCCCGGGCTCCTCGGGGAAGGTGCCCCTCGCCGTCCTCTCGGCCGCCAGCAGCAGCAGCAGCACCAGGGGGACGCGGGCTGGGGGTGCCATGGTGGCCCCCGCCCTGGCCGGGCACCCACCGCACCTGCGGGCACGGGCAGGGCTGGGAGGGGCAGCACCCACCGGGAGCCCCCCGGAGCCCCCCAAACCCTCGGGTGTCTGCGGGGACTGGGGCCATGCTGGTGGTTTGTCACCAGCAGCGCGTGGGGGAGGCACTGCTGGTGACATGGCAGGGCTGGGGACGCGGGGACAGGAGGATGAGGACACATGGGCAGAGGGACACGGGGACATGGGGACCAGAGGGAAGCCAGAGAGGCTCTTCCCCCTCCCAAAACGCCACCGGGATGGGTCTTGGAAAATCTCCAGGGACGCTCCGGAGTGTCACAGCACCCCCCACCCAGACAGCCCCAGTGCCACCGCCACTGTCCCCTCACCAGGTTGGGCCACCATCCCCGCCCTGTCGCTGGTCCCCGAGGGGCTGGGGCCGGGCTGGGTAATTAGCAGCCGGGCAGGGAATTAATTGATCATTAATTCCATGGGAGCCGGAGCGATCGAAGCGGCGCCCTCCTCCCCCACGGGGACCGGGGACGGTGACATTGTGGGGCTGGGGGTCACGGGCCCTGCGCGCCGGGCGGTGCCAGCGGGGGGACGCGTCCCCAGCCCCTCCGTGGTGTCCCCGGCCCCCCCTGAGACCCGACACTGTCCCCAGCCCGTCCCCTTGCGGTGCCACAGCCCCCGGGGACATCTGACCCCGACCCTGCTGTGCCACAGCCCCTGGGCAGGAGGTGACCCCAGTGGGACCTGACCCTGGTGTCACCGCCCCTGGGGACAGCTGACCCCATCCTCAGGGTGTCGCCACCCCTGGGACACCCAACGACGTCCCCACTGTATCAGGGACATCCAAACCTGTCCCCACAGTGCCACAGCTCCCAGTGACGCCCTGCTTTGTCCCCACGGTGTCCCCAACAAGCAGGAAATGAGCGGTTTGTGCCCGGTTTGTCACACGGCAGCACCAGAAAGCCACCAAGGGCCGGAGGGAGGAAGGGGGACCCCAAAAAGCCGCCGCAGGGCAGGGCTCGGTGTCCATCGGCCACTGAGAATCCTCCCTCGGGGGGTTCGGGGGCCGGGGGGCCGTGCCGCAGCCTCGGAACCCCGAGCGGGGGCTCCGGTGTCACCGTCCCCAGGCTGGTGGTGACAGCGAGCGGCGCAGGGTAACCGGAGCCTCCGGCGCCATAAATGCCAGCGATTGTGCGGGAAAAGAAAAGGCAGCGGGAAGAGGGGGGCACGGGGAGGAGGGGGCACGGCGGGGAGGGGGCGCGGCGGCGCTGGGGGTGACAAACAGGGACCCATTCACGGCGGCCGAGCAGGGAAACTGAGGCAGCGGGGGGGGACAGGGGGATGTGCCGGGGATGAGGGGGGGTCTCCACTCGGATATCCCCGACACGGAGCGGGTGAGCAGCCTCGGGCACGTCCCTCGTCGCTGTCCCTGCTCCGTGCCTCAGTTTCCCCACCGCAGAGCACGCTCAGCCCTCACCCCGACGCACAAAGCTTTGGGGGGTGGGGGGAGATGCTCGACCTGTCCCACTACCCCCCCCCCCCCCCCCCAGCATCTCCGCGACCCCCGGCACTGGGGCAGGGGGCAGGAAGGGGGGGCAGCCCCAGTGTCGCCCCTGTCGCTGCAATCCCAGCGGCTCCCCCGGAGCACAGCGGGATCTCCGATCCCCTTGAGGGGGGGTCCCTCCCGCCCCCCCCTTCCCGTCCCTTCCCGTGCCATCTGTCCCCCCCAGCGCGGCGCTCTGCCCACCTGAGCTGCTCCGGCCGCCTCCGCCGCCGCCCGGTGTCACCACTGTCCCCTCCGCTGGCGGGGGGTCCCATGCCCGGGGATGCCACCCCCCCTCCAGGACGCCCCGGCGACGCTGGGGGCTCCGACGTCCCCAGAGCCGCTCAGCTGTCACATCAACCCCCCGCGACCCCCGGGGGAGGGGGCCCGTGCCCCCCGCCCGCGCCAGGTGGGAAGGTAGGGCTGATGTCACCGTAACCGGAGCCACCAACCCCCCCCAGCCCGGCAGCTGTCACCGCAGCCGGGGACCCGGGGGGGCGCCCCTGGGACCCCCCGAGCGGCACCGCGGCGTCCCCAGGGGAAAGCAGCGGCATGGAGCCACCCGTGAGACCCCCCCCGGACACAGAGCGGGGACAGAGGGACAGCGGGGACCCCCCCCGGGTCCCCCACCCTCATAAACCCC
This sequence comes from Haemorhous mexicanus, assembly GCF_027477595.1. Taxonomy (NCBI): domain Eukaryota; kingdom Metazoa; phylum Chordata; class Aves; order Passeriformes; family Fringillidae; genus Haemorhous; species Haemorhous mexicanus. The sequence goes on from NC_082369.1 coordinate 573,465, forward strand.
TTAGGAGGGCAATGGGAAAGAGAGGGGGACACAGCGGGAATGGGGGGGACACCAAGGAGGGAGGGACACCAGGGAAAGGGGGACACACCCCGGGAAACACGGGGGACAGTGGGAAAGGGGGGACACTGGGGGGGGGACACTGGAGAATGGGGGGGACATTGGCAAGGGGACGATCTGGGAAGGGGAGGGGGACACACTGAGGGATGGGAGGTGGCAAAGGCGGAGGACACCAACCATGAAATCCCTGAAAATGCAACTTTTTGGGAATCCCCTCCCTGGTATAATCTCAATTTCCACATCCCTCTCCATCTAGCTAGTGCCGGATTTTGGGGTCATTTCCTTCAGAAGGTGCCCAACGCCAATAAGAAATCAGTAATTAGTTATGCTAATGGGGCATTTCCACACCTCCCACATGCTCCAGCCCCCCAAAATGTGGCCCCCGGTGCTTGCCCAGTGGCGTCACACAGTGCCACCCCCATTGCCACAGAGGGGTTTGGGGGTCACCAGCAGTGCCCCCCCAGGTGCCCCCCCGATCCCAGCTGCTGCTGCCGCCGGGGCTGGGGGGCTGAGCCCCCCCCGGGTTTCCGTTCCGGGGCCGGTTCAGATGGCAGAGCCAGGAAGCAGCTGTCCCCACGGCAGGGACGGAGCAAATGTCACCCCGGCCACCTGGCACCGCGCGCTGGCCTTGTCCCTGTCCCCGTCTCCTGCCGCGGGTCCCCCCCTTTCCGAGCGGGTGCAGGCAGCACCCCCAGAGCTGCGGAGGTGCCGAGAGGACGGGGGAGCACCAGCACCGGAGGGGTCCCCGCGTGGTGACAGGAACGGGGGGTCACCGGCGTGGCGGGGGGGGGACACAGCACCCACCATTTACCTTGGCGCTTCCACGGCCCCGCCGGCGGCTCAAATGTCCCCCCGGGCCTCCCGCTCCGGTTACCGGCTCCGCTTACAGCTGCCGTTTATAGCCCCGCTCCCTGTCCCTTGTCCCTGTCCCCTCCCCATCGCCCACCGGGTGGGGACACAGGCTCCGAGCCCCCCAGGACGCCACCAGCGACCAAGGGCGTCCGGCCCCCGGCACGGGCACCGGGGGTGGTGCAGACCCCGCGGTCACCTTGGGTGGCTTTGTCACCCACCGTGGGTGCCCAGAGGTGGCCCCAGTTGCTGGGAGCCCCCTCGATGCCCCCCGGGTGCCACCCATGGGTGCCCCGACACGTCCCCTCCTGCACGCCGCCGGGGCTGGTGGCCGGCCAGAGCCGCATGGTGATTTGCATATTAAATCCAGGCTCATCTGCATATTAAGAACGGTTTCCTAGCGAGGAGGATCACGCGTCACGCCGAAATAAACCCCGGGGGGGGGAGGGACAGAGGGGGTGGCAGACGGAGTCCTGTGCGTCCCCCCCTCCCCAATTCACAGCCCTTGTCCCCTGTTGTCCCCCCAGTTCACTGCCTTTGTCCCCTTGTCCCCCCCCCAGTTCTACAGGACAGGATCCTCCTGTCCTGCTGCTCTCCCTGAGCCATTTGTCCCTACTGGCACACATCCCCCATGTCCCTCCTGTCCCCCCAAAAACTGTCACCTCCCCTTGTCCCCAAAGGGCAGGCACGTGCCTGCCCCTCCTGCCCCTCCAAAACACCCATTGCCCTCATCCCCCTTGTCCCCAGGGCACTCACCCTGGTCCTGTGCCACCGCAGGGGCTCTGTGCCCTGGCGGGGTCCCCTCGGTCTCACCCTGTCACCCCTCTTTGGCACCCGCATGGCCCCAGGGCGGTGACAGGAGCAGGCCTGGCTGGTACAGGTCACCTCCTCCGGCTGCTCCGAGTCACCTCCTCCAGCCTCGTGCCTCAGTTCCCCTTCGGGGAGGGAAGAGGGAACCCCCTGTTCCTGCCCCGAGCCTGGCACCGCCCTGGGAACCCCCACCCAAAGCCCTGCCAGTCCCGGGATGACACCACCCCCGGGCACCCCGCCTGTCCCATCCTTGTCCCCAGGGGTTCCTGTCACCTCCTGATGGAGCCCCTGTCCCCAGGGTGTCCCAGTCCCGAGGAGCCCCTTCCCCACGGGACCCCCGAGCAGCAGAGGGGCAGCAGCTCCTGGCTCAGCCCCACGGAGCCCCTGCAATAACAACTGCAGTGTTTACATCCGGCCCAGGGAACCCTGCAATTACAGGCAGGACACGGAGCCCCGGCATTCCCGGGATGGGAGGCTGCTGAACACACCCACAGCAGCCACAGGCACCCCAAACCCACCCCAAACCCACCCTGAACCACCCCAGTGCTCAGAGAGCAGCCCTACAACCACAACCCGCCCATCCCAGAGCCAGACCAGCTGGGGGAGGCTCCGGGAGGTCGGGACCAAGGGTCGGTCCCAAAGCCAGGTCAGTTTTTAAGCCCTAAAAAGTTGGGTTGTTGGTTTTGGGGGTTGGTTGGATTCAGGTCCCCCCTCCCCGTGTCAGCTACGCTGCTCTGCTGGGGACAATGGGGCTGCTCCACTCTCCGGGCCCAGAACCAGCACTTCCATCAGGATTACCTTCAAACTCCTACTTGTATTTAAATATTTAACTCCTACTTGTATTTAAATAAGGTTAAATATAAATATCTGCTGGGTTCAATGGGCAGAGAGGGGCTGGGGGTGGCAGGTCACCTCAGTGCCACCTCGGTGTCACCGCAGTGCCGTCACCATCCCCAGTATCCTGCTGTCCCCTGCTGTGATGATGGCCCTGGAGGGGGCACTCAGGGTGCCCACCTTCCCTCCTGGAGCCACCCACCTCCCAGGGACACCCGGACATGGGGACACCGGAGGGGACAGGAGACACGGCCACCCCCAGCAAATTTCCTCCTGCCACCCCCGCTGTGCCCAGAGGGTGACAAAGTGACAAGTGGCTTCCGGTGCCAAGGTGTGGGTGAGAGCACGTGAGCCTTCACCCTGCGGCCTCCTCCTCCTCCTCCCCACCCTCTCCATCCCGCTCTCCATTTGGGAAGTGCCCTCTGTCCCAGCTGGGGACAGCTGGGGGATTTGTGGGGTGACAGCCACCCCCCAGCCCCGTGAGCCCCCAGCTCAGAGCCCCGCGGGGCTGGGATGGGCCCTGGGGGTGCCGGGGGACGGGGGGAGCGTGGGATGGGGATGAGGGGGTGCAGGAGGTGCAGGGGGATGTGCAGAGGGAGCAGGGATGTGGGATGTGCAGGGGGACGTGGGCTGGGAGGCAGGGGGGAGGGTGGGATGGAGGGTGGGATGGAGGATGGGATGAAGGGTGGGATGGAGGGTGGGATGGAGGGTGGGATGGAGGGTGGAGGATGGGTTAGGGAACACAGGGATGTGGGATGGGATGCAGGCTGGGATGCAGGCTGGGATGCAGGCCAAGATATGGAATGGGATGCAGGTCAGGATTTAGGATGCAGGATGGGATGCAGGATGGGATGCAGGATGGGATGCAGGATGCAGGCTGGGATGCAGGCCGGGCTCTGGGATGCAGGATGGGATGCAGGATGCAGGATGCAGGATGCAGGATGCAGGATGCAGGATGCAGGCCGGGCTGTGGGATGCAGGATGGGATGCAGGATGGGATGCAGGATGCAGGCTGGGATGCAGGCCGGGTTGTGGGATGCAGGATGGGATGCAGGATGCAGGATGCAGGATGGGATGCAGGCTGGGATGCAGGATGCAGGATGGGATGCAGGCTGGGCTCTGGGATGCAGGCTGGGATGCAGGATGAGATGCAGGGTGCAGGATGCAGGATGCAGGATGCAGGCCGGGCTCTGGGATGCAGGATGCAGGATGGGATGCAGGATGGGATGCAGGATGCAGGATGCAGGATGCAGGCCGGGCTCTGGGATGCAGGATGGGATGCAGGATGGGATGCAGGATGCAGGATGCAGGCTGGGATGCAGGCCGGGCTCTGGGATGCCAGCGGCGGCAGAACAAAGGGCCATTGTTCCCAGCGCCGCCTCCGCGCTGCCGCCTCGCCGGAAGGTCCGAGCGGCCCCGCCGCCCTCGGAGCTGCTCCTCGTTCTCCCGGCACTGCCCGCGGCACCCACCGGGCACCGCTGCCACCGCCACCGCCACTGCCACCCCCACCGCCACCACCGGCGCCAAAAGCCTCGGGGCACGGGGGCGTCCCTGTCCCCTGCCAGGTGTGCCAGGTGCCATCTGTGCGTGGGGGGTGTGCACGGGGTGTCACGTGTGTGCGGGGGGGGTGTCACCGCGTGTCATGTGTGTGTGTGTGTGTGTGTATGTGTGTGTGTGTGTGTCCGTGTGTGCAGCAGGTGTCACACGTGTCACATGTCACTCACAGTCAGTGTGCGTGTGCACCAGGTGTCGTGTGCAGGGCTGGCAGGAGGCACCGGGTGACACACATGTGCAGGAATGTGGGCACCAGCTGGCACCTGTGTGTAACAGTGTGCGGGCACCGGGTGGCACCTGTGTGTCTGTGCGTGGGGTGTCACTCGTGTGCAGGTGTGCAGGGGGTGTCACATGTCACTGTGTGCAGGTGTGCAGGGGGTGTCACACGTCCGCAGGTGTGTTCATGGGTGTCACATGTCACACGTGCAGGTGTATTCATGGCTGTCCCACCTGTGACCAGGGCTGTGCACGCAGGACTGGCACGAGGGACGGAGCACAGCAGGGACGGGTTATTTTGGGCACATGGCAAGGATGGATCCCAGCTCCACCTCCCAAACCTCCACCTTGACACTTCCTGCTTTCCCGGCGCTGTGTCCCAGCGTTCCCGGCGGGAGGCGATGGATGGGGCGGTCAGAAATGCCTGCGATGATCCCACCATGCCAGCCGGGGCCGGATCCATCTCTCGGGGTGACCCGCGGGTGCTGCCACCGCTGGCTCGTCCCATCTCACCCTCCTCCATCACCCTGGGGCTGTTCCCAGCACTGCCTTCCTCCACTCCTGGTCCCTGCTCCGTGCCTCAGTTTCCCCACCCGAGCCCCCCGCAGGCTCCCGCAGCCCCCACGGTGCCTCCCGCAGCCGGCACTCCCCCGGGGCCACCGTGTCCCCCCCCCCACCCCGTGTCCCTCCCAGATCCCCCCGGCGCCAAACCCGGCGCTGAGCTCGGCCGCGGCGCTGCCGGGTTTGATGGGATTATCCCGGCGGGTGGGATTACACGGGAAGAGTGAGGATTAGCCACGGCGCATCGGCACGACACTGCCACTGCCACCGCCACTGCCACTGCCACAGCCACCGCCACAGCCACTGCCACTGCCACCGCCACCGCCACCGCCGCGCCGCCAGCCGCCCGAACTGGGCTCAACTGGGAGCAACTGGAGCCCAGGTGTGGGGCCAAGCCCCAGCCTGGCCGGGGTCCCCGGGGAGCGGTGGCTTCAGGAGCCGCTGTTTAATTAACCGGCTGCTGGGAGCCGGCACAAAGAGGCGAGAGGGATCTCTTTATTCCCCCCCAACCCCCTTTTTTTTTTTTTTTTTAATTTGACTAAATTGTAATTAAATAGGGAGTAAAATCCCGATAGCACTCGGCAGCCCCTCTGGGAGCTCCTCTGTGCCAGCCCACTGCTCTTCCTCTCCCCCTGCTCCACTCAGAGAATCCAACCCCTCATCATCGCCTTCTGGGGGACGCCACCACAGCCTGGAGGTCCCTGAGGAGCGGCTGGATGGCCCCGAGGCCACCGTGTCCCGTTTGCCTGGGCCGGGCAGTGCCCAGGCTGCCGAGCCTGCCTTGGGTGCCCCGCTCCGGCCCCAGCCCGGGCACGGGGGGCAGAGCCCGGAGCTCCCCGGGACGCGGCTCCCGAGGCGCCGGGGGCGATCCTCGATGGGCACCAACAGGTTCGGAGGTTCGGCAGGCGCAGCTCCCGCCCGGAGCCGGAATCGCTCCTGGTTTGCTTTGCCACTCTTTTTGTCCCCCAAACGCAGCGGATGCCACCACAGCGGCACGGCGGGGAGAGCATCCCGGCCGGCCCCGCCGGCCCGGCACAGCGCGGGATCCGGCGGGGAAAAGCCACCCTGGGCAGCGCGGTGTCCGTGTCACCGTGCCCGCTGTCCCTGCCCCGTGTCCGTGTCACCGTGCCCGGTGCCAACCCCCCCCGACACGAGCTGGGATCCGGCCCCAGCTCGGGAGATGCTCCAAGGGCCCGGCGCAGCTCAGCCCACTGAAAAATGAAATCGCATCCAAACTGGCAGGTTTAATTAAAAATATTCCAGCTTGTCTGGGGATACAAACCGCATCCGGCACTGCAGCAGGGATCTGCATCCAGCTCCAGGGCCTGGCGAGCAGGGCCGCGCGGCCCGGCCGTGCCCCAGCGGCGCCGGGGGAGCGCTGGTGGCAGCGCAGCAGTTACTGGTTTAACTGGGAGCCAAACCATCGCCAGGGCCGAGGGGACAGGGACACCCAGCCCGGTGGGGACAGGGACACCCAGCCCGGTGTCACCGTCCTGTCCTGTGACTGGGGGCTCCTGCCGGGGCTGGAAGGGACACAGCGCCAGCAGAGCCCTGGGCTGGGGGAGCACGGGAGCCCCCCCAGAGGGGACAGCTCTGCCCTGGGGGGCACACGTGGGCACCCCTGGGCTGGGTCACCCAGCCGAGCTGGGCCGCCCCCCTTTGTTTATGGGAACTGCGCCAAAACCGCGGGGGGCTCCTGGGAGGGGGGACGAGCCGTGCCCCCCACACCGACACCCCGGCTCTGCTGGTGGGGGCCGAGCTGCCCCCCGCACTCCCAGAGCTGAACCCGACCCCCGGGGCCATCTCCTGTCCCCCCTCACAAAACGTCCCCGTGCAGCCACGTGCCCCGGTGGCAGCGGTGGCAGCGGTGACCCAGATCCCGTGGCACCCCGGGGACGCCGCCCAGGGGCTGCAGAACCACCCTGGCACCCCGGGACCGCCGGGATGGCACCCCAGCACCCAGCGGGGACACCCACAGCACCCGCCCCATGTGGGGGACACATGGCACTGCCCTGACCTGGCACCCCGGGACGGACCCTCGGGGTCATTTTATGGGGTAAACTGCTGGGGGGCGCACAGGGGGACCCCTAAAGCAGCCCAACCCTTCCCAAGGCTGTGTCTGTAGGGCAGGGAGCTCAGCACGCCCTTGCCCCCCCCAGGACATCCCCGGGCGGGACCCGGCCCTGCCGGACCCAAAGAGACCGAGGGGGGCACCCGGGGGGGGACACGGCGGTGCCACCCGTGCCATCGTCACCCCCACCCCTCCCAGGGAAGCTGTGCCCCGTGGGGGGGTCACGCACGGCAGGTGTCTGACACCCCCCGCACCCCAGGGCTGGGGGATGGATTGGGGGTCCCCTCTGCAACCCCCCACAGCTCATGACCTGGTTTGGCAGAGGGAAACTGAGGCACGGCAGGAGGCAGAGCTCACCCAAGGTCACCCCGTGCCGACGGCACAGCCCCGTGGGCATCCCCCCCTCCCGCTCTAACAGGGGGTGCTGAGCCCCCTCCCCAAAGCCCCTGTGCAGGGAGGGGCCCCATGAGGGGGGCTGGAGGGGCGGGGGGGGCTCGGGGTGCCCCAGCCCCCGACTGCTCTGGGAGATGTGGGACATGGAGGTCAGGCTGGGGGGCAGGGGGGTTTGCTGGGTCTGGGGGTGCCCGGGGCACCCCAGGTGAGGGTGACAGGGGAGGATTGGGGTCAGGCAAAGGACCCCCAACCAAGGTGGTTTGGGGTCCCCCCTCACCTCGGTGCGGTGGTGCTGAGCCCCAAAAGGGGGCACAGGACCCCCCAGCCTGGCAGGCGCTGCCTGCACGACCCCCCCGGCCCTGCCCTGGCTCCGAGGGGGTGTCAGAGCCCCCCGTGCATGGCGGGTCCCCCACTTCTGCCGGCTGCCCCCCCCCAAGTCTTGTTCCCACCGAGTTACAGCCCCGAGACAGAGCCGGGCACCCCCTGGATTTGTGGGGATCTCGCTCTGCCCCCCACCCAGCCCTGCGGGATTATTTGAGGGGGGGCACAAGCACCAGCCCCCCAGGCTGAAGCTCGCTGCTCCCCACTGCTCTTTCAGGAGCTGCACTGGCCGGACCCCCCCATTTCCGTCTCTGCCCCCCCAGCCCAGCAGAGGCTGCCCGGGGTGGGGGGCACAGACCAGCCCCTCCTTTTCACACCCCCCCCCCCAAAAAAAACAACAAACCCTGGCTGCTTCCCAAAGAAACAGCGGGGGCAAAAAGGAGCCCGACGAAGCAGAGACACCCCCCGATCCCCATCCCCATCCCCATCCCCTTCCCATCCCCGTCCCCTTCCCCATCCCATCCTCCCGGCTCGGGGCGGGGGGCTCCGGCTCCCGCGCCCATCGCCGTGTCCCGGGGCTGGGGGAGGGTCGGGGTGCCGGTCCGGGGGGCTGATGGGTGGGAGGGGGGCGTGGGAGGGGATGGGGGGTGGGACGGGGTGCTGGGTGAAGGGGATGGGGGGCTCAAGGGTGCGGGGGGGCTGTCGGGGTGCTGGGCTGGGGAGAGGGGTGCGGGATCGGGGCGCTGGGGGGTGGGATGAGGATGTGGGGGGGCACCGGGGTGCTGGGGGGGCACATCGGGGTGCTGGGGAGAGCAGGGGTGCTGGGGGTGGGGGCATGAGGCTGCGGGATCAGGGTGCGGGGAGGGTCTCCGGGGTGCCGGGGGGGCCGGGGGTGCGGGGTGAGGGTGCCGGGATGCTCGCGGGGTGCAGGGGAGGGCTGGGGGTGCGGGATAGAGCTGGGGGGTACGGGAGGGGGCTGGGGGGGGAAGAATTGGGGTGCGGGTGGGACCCCCCAGGAGTGTCGGGGTGAGGATGGCGATGCGGGATGGAGATGCTGGGGGGGGAGCGGTGCAGGGGGGCTCAGGCTGCGTGGAGGGGGGACAGAGGGGTGCGGGTTGGGGGGCGCGGGGGGGCCCCTCCAGCCCGTGACCCTTCAAGGTTCCGCCCGCTCCGCTAACAAAAGCGCCGCTTCCCAATGCAGCAGCGGCGGCGGCGGGAGGGGGGAGGGCTGGGGGGGGCACCCCCTTTTCTCCCTTCCCCCCCACCCCAGGAGGGGCAACGGATGGAGAAGGAGGAGGATAAAGCGGGACGGGAGCGCATCGGGAGGGGGGCGGGCGGGGGGGGCACCGGCCGCGCTCTTACCTCTCCGTCCCGGGGGGGTCCGGGGGGGCTGGGGCACCGCGCACCTGCGCCCACCGGCAGCGGCTCGGCCCGGCCCCGCTCGGCTCCGCTCCGCCGCGGCGGGAGCGCCGGTACCGGGGCCGGGCGGGGCGGGGCCGCGGGGGGGGCGGGGGGCCGGGGCCGGGCCCGCCCGGTGGCTGCGGCGGCACCGGGGCCGCTCCGGCAGCAGCGGCGATGGAGGAGCCGCCGCCGCCGGCGCTCCCGGAGCGGCTGCGCCCCCCGCCCTGCCCCCGCCCCGGGGAGGCGGCTCGGCCCGGCCCGGCCCCGGGCCCCCCGCCCCCGGCGGGGAGGGGGGAGCGCGGGGGGAGCCGGCCCCGCCTGCCTCGGCCCCCTCGGAAAGGGGCAGCGCTCCCCCCGCATTCCCGGGCACCGGCGGGGGTGGGACCGGCCCCCCCGCGTCCCCTCGGACCCATCCTGGGCGCCGGCAGCGGCTGGGGTTGATCCCTGATCTCCTGCCCCGGTTTCCCTCCATCCTTTGCACGAAGAGGGGTTCAGAGAGACCCCCCATCCTCTGCCTCCTTTTCCCCCAGCCCTGGCACGAAGAGGGGCTGAGGCCGATCCCCTCCGCCCCTTGCCTCAGTTTCCCATCATTCCCATCCCGGCGAGGGTTGGGACCCCATTCCCCCGCAGCCCCGAAGGCGATTTCCCTCCCTTGCTGTCCCTGTCCCCAGGCTGAACCCCCTCCCTCGATGTGAGCCCCCCATCCCCTGCCTCAGTTTCCCCTCACCCCCAGGAGCTGCTCTGCACCCCGCGGGTGCTGCCCACCCAAACCTGCCTCCCCCGGGCTGCAGGGGACGCCAGGATGGGCCGCGGGGGGCACCCGGGGGTCTGGGGGTGACACCAGGGTGAGGGCCTAGCACGGCATTCCTTCGGTCGCTTTGTTGCTTTGTCCCGGTTGTTTTAGCCTGAAAAACCCCAAACCAGGCTAAAACCCTGTCCGGGTGTCGGGGTGCCCCGAGCTGTGCCCGGGGCTCAGCCCGTCCTGGCGAGCAGCAGGTTCGGAACGTGATTCACCTCTTCCTGCATCCCTCCGGTCCCTGCCGGTTCCCAGGACAGGGAGGGGGACAGCCACCCCCGGGGGCGACACTGACGGAAGGGGGGGTCTCCAGGGGAAGGAAACACAGCCATGACTCAGCGCCTGAATCAGCGTCCCCAGGGGGACAGCGAGGGGACACCGCGAGCCCCTTGACCTGTTCACACAGCCCCGGCCCTCCGCTCCCCCAGCTCGGGCTCATTACGGCTAATTGATCAACCCTCCTCGGAATTAATATCTCCACAATTCCTGCAAGCACTGTCCTGACGCCTTTGGCTGAACATCGGCACCATCCTGGGGCAGGCACCCCGATATCCCACAGATGTCCCATGGCACCCCAATACCCCCGGTACCCCCCATCTCACTGCACCCCACACCCCGTGGCACCCCAATACCCCCGGTTCCCCCCATCTCACTGCACCCCACACCCCGTGGCACCCCAATATCCCCGGTACCCCCCTTCTCACTGCACCCCACACCCCGTGGCACCCCAATATCCCCGGTCCCCCCATCTCACTGCACCCCACACCCCGTGGCACCCCAATACCCCCGGTACCCCCATCTCACTACACCCCACACCCCGTGGCACCCCAATACCCCCGGTACCCCCCATCCCACTGCACCCCACACCCCGTGGCACCCCAATACCCCCGGTCCCCCGCCATCCCACAACGTCCCCTGACACCTTCCCACCCCACTGCACCCTAACTCCCGGTGGCACCCCAGTGTCCCATGGCACCCCCACACCCCCCGGCCGTGGCGGTCCCAGGACTCCTCCCGTGCAGGAATTTTGGCCGGCTCTTTGGAAAACAGCGGCCCTGGGAGGGCTCTTCCCATCCGCAGCCTCCAGCTCGGGATTTACTCCGGGATTTGGGGATTTGGGTGACCTTTAAGGGAAGAGCGGCGCCGCGGAGGAGTCGATGGGCTCGGGTGAGCCCCACGTGCGAGGAGCGGGGCCGGTCCCGCTGCCGCGGGGTGCGGTGGGATCAGGGGGGTCGGGGTGTGTCGGCCCCCCCGGCTGTGCCCCGCCGGCCTCGTGCATCCCGAGCACGCGGGTGGCAGCCGCGACCCCCGGCCTGGCCCGGCACGCCTCGGCTCGGCACGAGATCCCAGTGCCGGCCCCGGCCCCCCCGCTCCCTGCTGGGGCCCGGGCTGGGCTTTTGGGGAGCGGTGCCTTCGCAGCCCCCCGTGTGCCCTGGCGGATCCCCCCCGGCCGGGGATGGACCTGGCAGCCCTGGGCCCCTCTGCCCTGGGGAGGGCACGTGGGGGGCAGGAGGAGCCCCAGTCCCGGGGACCCTGGCACGGCAGCCCCGTCCCCCCGGGCAGAACCCCTGGGTCAGGAGCCCTGGGCGTGCCCCTCCCTGTGTGTCCGTGTGTTTGCACCCATGTGCACGTGTGTCCGTCCATCCATGTGTCCATCCCTTTGTCCGTCCATCCGTGTGTCCATCCGTGTGCACATCCATGTGTCCATTCCATGTGTGTCCATGTGTCCATCCCTTTGTCCGTCCATCCGTGTGTCCATCCGTGTGCACATCCATGTGTCCATTCCATGTGTGTCCATCTGTGTGTCCATCCGTGTGTCCATCCGTGTGTCCATCCGTGTGTCCATCTGTGTGTCCATCCGTGTGTCCATCCGTGTGTCCATCTGTGTGTCCATTCCATGTGTGTCCATGTGTCCATCCGTGTGTCCATCCGTTTGTCCATCCGTGTGCACATCCATGTGTCCATTCCATGTGTGTCCATGTGTCCATCCATGTGTCCATCCATGTGTCCATCCATGTGTCCATCTGTGTGTCCATCCGTGTGTCCATGTGTCCATTCCATGTGTCCATCTGTGTGTCCATGTGTCCATTCCATGTGTGTCCATGTGTCCATCTGTGTGTCCATCTGTGTGTCCATCTGTGTGTCCATGTGTCCATTCCATGTGTCCATCTGTGTGTCCATGTGTCCATTCCATGTGTGTCCATGTGTCCATTCATGTGTCCATCCATCTGTGTGTCCATCTGTGTGTCCATCCATCCATGTGTGTCCATCCATGTGTCCATCCATCCGTGTGTCCATCCATGTCCCCCTCTCCCAGCCACATCCAGGGCCACCTCAGAGCCCCGTGTCCCTACACTGCTGGGCACACGCGTGTGTGTGTGTGTGTGTGTGTGTGTGTGTGTATTCGCACACACGTGTGTTTGCACACGCGTGTGTGTTTGCACACGTGTGTGCTTGTGTGTGTTCGCACACGCGTGTGTGTATTTACACAGGGGTGTGTGTGTGTGTGTGTGTGTGTGTATTTGCACACATGTGTGTTTGTGTGTTTTTGCACACACGTGTGTTTGCACGCGCGTGTGCCGCTCCCGGCCCCGCCGTTCCCCGCAGCCGCCGCCGGCCGTGCCGGGGCCGGCCCTTCCCGGCACGCGGGCGCTGGGGAGGAAGAGTGGTAATTAAGTTAATTTGCACATGCAAATCATCCGCAGTTGGAATCTGTTAATTTTATAATTTGATGTTTAATGTACATATCTGCTGTGTTTTCCCAGGCAGAAACCCAACATTTTCTGGGTGTTAATGACAGGGGCCGTGCCCCGGGCGGGGGGACAGGGACCCCCCGGGGGTGTCGGTGCTGGTGAGGCACCGGGGTCAGCCACCACCGGGGCTGGGTGTGTCCTGCCCGGAGAGGCCGGTGGGTGCTTGGGCCAGCCCCAAAAATGATGGAATTTCCCCCATTCTGGAGGCAGGGAGGCTTCTTTCCCCTCCTCCTGCCCAGAAGTGTTTTGGGGTGATGGTGGTGAGCTGACACCTGGAGACTCGTGTCAGCTGAGGGGGTCTGGAGGCCACCAGAGGGTCCCCACCCTGCGGGGTCACCGATGGCATTGATGGCAGCACCCAGCACCCCAAAATGCAGGAGACACGGACACAGCGTCCTCCCCCCTTCCCCTGCACCCCGGGGAGCTCTGCTGCTCATCCCCGTCCCCAAAATCCTGCCTGAGGGTGGGGGAGCTGCAACAGCTGGGGCTGTGCATGGCCCCAAACACTGCCCTGGGGCTGAGGAACACCCCAAACACTGCCCTGGGGCTGAGGAACACCCCAAACACTGCCCTGGGGCTGAGCATGGCCCCAAACACTGCCCTGGGGCTGAGGAACACCCCAAACACTGCCCTGAGGCTGAGGAGCACCCCAAACACTGCCCTGAGGCTGAGGAACACCCCAAACACTGCCCTGGGGCTGAGGAACACCCCAAACACTGCCCTGGGGCTGAGGAACACCCCAAACACTGCCTGAGGCTGAGGAACACCCCAAACACTGCCCTGGGGCTGAGGAGCACCCCAAACACTGCCCTGGGGCTGAGGAACACCCCAAACACTGCCCTGAGGCTGAGCGCGGCCCCAGACACTGCCTGAGGCTGAGGAACACCCCAAACGCTGCCCTGGGGCTGAGGAACACCCCAAACATTGCCCTGAGGCTGAGGAACACCCCAAACACTGCCCTGAGGCTGAGGAACACCCCAAACACTGCCCTGAGGCTGAGGAACACCCCAAACACTGCCCTGAGGCTGAGCATGGCCCCAAACACTGCCCTGAGGCTGAGGAGCACCCCAAACATTGCCCTGTGGCTGAGGAACACCCCAAACATTGCCCTGAGGCTGAGGAACACCCCAAACACTGCCCTGAGGCTGAGAATTGCCCCAAACACTGCCCTGAGGCTGAGGAGCACCCCAAACACTGCCCTGGGGCTGAGGAACACCCCAAACACTGCCCTGGGGCTGAGCATGGCCCCAAACACTGCCCTGAAGCTGAGAATTGCCCCAAACACTGCCCTGAGGACAAGCATCCCCCGGGGCCTGGGCATCCCTCCAGGGGTGAGCATCACCCCGAGTTCAGGCATCACCCCGGGCTGAGCATCACCTCCCAGTCGAGCATCACCCCAAGGCTCAGCAGCTCCCCGGGTCCAGCAGCACGCCAGGGCCAAACCTCACCCCAAACCCACGCCCCCAAAGCCAGCCCTCCCCGGGCACCCTCCGGGGCTGGCTGAGGCCGCCCCAGGCCGGTCCCTGGTTATCTGCAGGACCAGCTGGGGCTTTGCATGTGCCGGATTTGCGGGTTCCCTTTGAAGCTCCGGCCCCGCGCCGCTGCCTCGGCGGAGATAAGGCGGTTCCCCGCAGGCCGGGGCTCGGAAGGACGCGGTCACCCTCCCTCCCCGGGCTGGATCCGGCTGGGAGCTCCCGCCGTCCCCGGCAAGGCAGGGAGCGGCCCCTGGGGAGCAGGAGAGGGTGATGCCACCTTTCTAATGAAAACTAATTGCCATTAATCCTGTCTCATTGTTTACTCGGGGCTGATTTAAGCACATTTCAGGCAAGACTGAGCAGTTGAACATTTCTAATGTATTTTTCTTTCTGCTTTAATGACCTTGTTCCTGCCACCCCGCTGCCATCTCCCTGCTCCGAGAGGTGACTGGTGACTTCATCGGGTTCATCCGGAGGGAGAAGGACCCTCCGTGGCTGCTCGGGGGGGGCTGGGAAGGACCTGAACTCCCCGAGCCCCAGGGGGACGCGGCTTGGCCCGGTGCCGGCTGGGACAGCCCCTTGTCCCCATCAGTGTCACCCAGCCACGGCTGTCACCTTCACCGGCCTCTCCCGCCCAGATGTGCCCCAAGGCCAAATGCAGATGTTTGCAGCCCTGCCCAGCCCCCCTGGCGGCTCTGCCACCCAGATGTGCCCCCTGTGACCCCAGTCCAGCTGTTCCCGCTGTCACCCCAGGGCCATCCATCCAGCTGCTGCCCCCATGCTCCCAAAACAGCTGTTCCCACTGTTTCCCCATCCAGATGTGCTCCCAGGAGCCCGGTCTGTCCCAGCCCAGCTGTTCCCCCCAGCCCACCCCGTGCCCCCCAGCCCCCCAGCGAGCCGGGGCTATTTTTATCCTCCTTTCAGCTCTCTCCTGCTCCGGTTCCATCCGGAGTCCGTGACTTTCACAACCTCCTTTATTCCAAGCCCAGACTTTCAGTTCTCCCTCCCTCTGGCAATGAACCAGAGCGGGGGGGAGGCCCCACAGAGGTGCCCGTGCCCCCAAATTCCTGAGGAGGGACTTTGCCAGGGAGGAGTTGCTCCCATCCCTGCTCCCTCCTCAGCTTTCCTCCTTTCTGCTCACGAGGATAAAATCCTCAAGATTTCCGTGTCCTACCGAGGAGGAGGAGCAAAGTCAAGGCTTTTGGGTGAGCAGGGTTTTCCCCTCCCCGCGGTCTTGGTGTGGCAATGGGGGGATGCCTCTCGTCACCCCCAACCCATGTCCCCAACGACCCTTTCCCTCTCAGCTCGTGCCTCAGTTTCCCCAGTGACCCAATGCACCAACAGAACCCCCAAACCCAACCCCCAGCCCCCCAAAGCGACTCTGCCAGCTCCCAGCGGCCCCCATGTGGATCCCCCCTGGCTGAGGGGCTCTTCCCGAGGAAGGTCCGGGGCCGGCTCCTGGCTTGGGGCCCCGCAGCGATTGTGATTTTCCCCTCAAGCGTGGCTAACACCGGCCCCGCAGCCCAAGCCAAAGCATTTTCCACCCCCTGGGGGGGCTCTGGCAACACCCCCTGCCGGGACAAACCTGGGGATGGGGAGTCCCCCCTCCCCCCAGTCAGCAAAGCCATCACAAGGATTTCACCCAAAATAATGCTGCAAACTGGGAGCAGGCTGCTGAACCCATCCTGCCGTTTACTGGGTTTTTTTTGCCCTTTCCATCAGCTCTTTTCCAGCTTTCAGCCCAGTGCTGTAGCCCTGAGTTGTCTCTGCACGAGGAGAAGCCCCTAGGAACTGCGGTTCTGTTCCTCAAAAAGATTCATTAATTCAAGGACAATCAGAGTCAAAAAAGCCGCTTAAAATACCCCAACTCTTTATTTATGCCATTATTACAGCCACCGAGTCAAAATGATGCACTCCTGGCTTTGAAGTAGAGCAAACAAACCGCCCGAAATGGTTAAAAAACCCCAATTAAATGGTGAAAATCCTGCCCTTCCTCCCTGCCTAAGGACTGGAGTTAAGGTCAGCTCTTTCCTTCCTTAATCTGTGATTTTTTATCTGGATAGCAATTTCCCCTGGGCTGCCAGCCGGTTGGTAAACGGCCTCTTTTGTCTTTAGCCCTTCCTTTCTCCTCAGGAAAATGGAATCCGATTTTTTTGTCGGTGTTGTTTGTACACCGCCGTGCCCGCTGCCACCAGCCGGGGATGCTCCCGCCGCATCCCGGGCTGGGCCCGCTCCCGCTCCAGGTGCGGCGGGAGCGGCGGGCCCCGCTGCCTTGGGCACCCGCCCGTGCCTTGTTGAACGTCCCCGTCTGTCACGGCGAGCGCCCGGGCCGCGGTCCAGGAGCGGTTTGTGGCGATGCAGTGCCAAGCCGGCACGCCGCGGGCGCCTGGCAGGCGCGGCCGGGGTTCGTCGGCGTTTCCCATGGCCCGGCACGTCCCCACCCCGCCATCCTTTGTCCCCGCCGAGGTTTCTGCGCCTCCTCCGGCCTCCGGACCCCGAGGCAGGACCCTGCACCCCTTGCTGGGGAAGCCTTGGGCCTCGCTGAGCCTGGGCTTTGCTCCAATCGATGCTCCAGCCTCTCTTAACGCCTCGCAGGGATCGATGGACAAGGCAGGGAATTGCCTGCGCCGAGGGACGAGGATAATCCCCCTGGCACGGCTGTGCCTGCAGTGCTCACCTCAACCCTGCCCTGCCGCGGTGCCACCAGGCCCCCGGGCAGTGCCACCCGCCTGTGCCCATCACCTGGGCCCTGGTCACCACCGCCCCAGGGCTCTGCCTCTGTCTGCCTTTCCTGCAGCTGCAAAGAGCTCCCGCAGCCACCGAGAAAACACCAAAATCCACCAAAATCTCCCCCAAACCGGACCAGCTGGTGGCACTGGGGTCATTGGCCTGAGAGGGGGGACACCACCGCCCATTGCTGAGCTTGCCCTTCCCGGATCCCTTCCCAAATCCTTTCCCTGCCCTGCCAGACCTTTTCCAGACCCTTTTCCAGATCCCTTCCCAGATGCCCTGCCAGATCCCCGCGCTCCACTTCCACAGAGAGCAATTCAATCACTACAAGGCAATTTGACGCCTTGAAATGACGCTCTGCAAGCGGCTGCGGGGCTGCCCGCGCTGCTCCCGGGCGGGTGCGTGTCCTGAGCGGGCTCCAGGCCGGGCCAGCGCCCTCATCCCGCCCTGCCCGTGTGCCTGCAGAGGCGGAGGGAGCATCCTCAGCGGAGGAGGAACCGGCCCGGCCGGTGGCAGAGCCCTGTCCCAGCTCAGCACACGCATGAGCTCAGCACAGGGGCACCCGGGGGGGTGACACGGCCAGGGACGCTGGGGACGGCGACATGCCGGCGAGGAGCTGGATCCCGTCCTGGGCAATCGGCTTTCGAGGAAAAGCAATGTGGGGAGAGGGAAGAGGAAGCTGGAAAAGCTCCAAGATCAGCGGCACTGATACGAAACCATAAATTATCCTCCGGCTGTGCCGGCTGCGGGGACGGGCAGCCCCTCGGAGAGCCGGGGAAGCGGCACCGCCGGCATCGACCCCGGCCCCGCCGCCGCGGCTCAGCCGCTGCCATCGTTAGCGGGAGCTGCAATTTCTCATCAATCCAAAGCGGCTAATTAACAGGCGCCGCGGCCGGGGCTGCTCCCCGCATCCATCACGGCACGCGGCCCCGCATCCATCACGGCCCCGCCGCCGGAGGGGTCGGTGCCCGCCGTAAATCACCGGCACCGGGGCTCTGCGCCAGAGCTCCGGGCCGGCGGGAGGGGCCCTCGGCGGGGCCGAACCCCCGGTTCCGGCAGCTCGGGAGCATCCGGCAGCACCGGGATGCGCCGGCTGGGTCGGGAGGACTCCGGTTCCCTTCATCCCCCTCCGGCAAGCGTTAAGCAGCTCGGCTTCCCGGCATCCCCACCATCTAATTACAGCGAAGATGAAGCAGGGAACGATACCTCGCCGTTAATTAATAACTCGTCACGGCTCAGAGCAGGCGGAAAGCGTGAACGGCGGGTGCTGGCGGATCAGGGCGCCCAGGTTTTGGGGTGCAGGGGGGGCACAGGCACCCTCGGAGCCGGAACGGGAGCCAGGAGCTGAAAAACGACATTTAAATAATAAATTCCAGCTATTAAGAGAGGCTGTACCTGGGAGCGCCGGGCAGCGCCGGCGGCCAGCGGGGTAATTAGACCGCGGCTGAAATGATGAAAAGATATCTGCAGGCTTTGAGGCCGAGGCTTTGAAGCTGTAAATCCTGTGAAGGCAGCATCCCCGCACGCACCCGCCGGGAGATATTTACCCGGGACCTGCTTCCCACCATCCACGTGGTGTAGAGCCGAGGAAAAAAATCCCCCAGCCACGGGAAGATGATGAGCCCGGAGGGATATTCCTGGGCACCCCAAATTCTGTGCTCTGGGGAGGGGTAACCCCCACGCCGGGGGTGCACCGGGCACCGGGGTGGTGCTGTGGCTCGGCCAGGGGCTCTCCCAGTGCCACAACTGGCCGTGCTGGGAGGGCCAGAGCCTCGTCCTGTGCGTGTTGGAGCTTCTGGGACCAAGTGAAAGATTTCAGTCAGAGCAGGGGGTGGGTGAGCTCGGCAACGGGGGCCGACACTACCAAGTTGCTGCTGGGTTGGTGCTGCTGGCCCGTGGAAAGGTTTGGATTTCAAACACCCCTGTCCCAAGCTGGCCTCGCACAGGCCCCACGGACACACAGACACCCGTGCCCGGCTACTCACCCAGCCACCCACGGCAGCCCTCGGTCCTTGGCACCCGTGTGGCTGTGCCAGGTCACCCGAAGGGACGTGACCAGGGCGCGGGGTGGCACCTGCCTCAGAGAGACCATCCAAACGGGAAGATCGTTGGATTTGGCCTCTCACCGGCCCGAAACCCCTTGGCACGGGGGTCTGGGCCCGGCGGTGCCGGGGATGCCACCGGGATGCGGTGGGAGCCGCGTGGCGTGGCCGGACAGGCAGAGCCCAGCAGGAGCGATGCGGCAGCTCGGCACAGGGGTAATTAGCGGCTTTGATTCCAGATCCTCATTAGGGGCTGGCACCCCCCCGCTGTTGCGCTCCGTGCAATTAGTCGCTAAGTAACACACGGATATTTATACCCCGGCACAGAACCGGGGCCGGCGCGATGCCGGCATCGCCATCACCGGGATGCTCCGGGTGGGACCCGCCGTGGCCGGGGCGGGGACATTTTGGGACAAGCAGCCCGGCCTTGCGGGCCAAGGAGCTGGGATGAGGGTCCGAGAGCCACCCCGAGGTGCTCAATGGCCGGGCAGCACCCAAGGGTGGGCACCCACAGGGGCACGTGGGGCACGGTCACCCTGGGGAAGCCACATCCCTGCTACCACGGCGAGGGACCGGCAGCTCCAAGGGGCTTTTCTATGGGGAAGATGTTTTATCTTCCCTCTCACCCCACCCTAATTAATTGTTTTAATTAAGGAAATGCCACCTCCACTCCCGACTGCCATTTGCCTGCAGAAACGTTGCTAATTACGGCGAGGGAATCGCGCCGGGGCTTGTTCGCAGGCAGCTGGGAGGGGGGCTGTGAGTGGCGGGGGGGGGGGGGGGGGGGGGCTAAAAATATATGGGAAAAAGGAAAATAAATGAGCTCTAAGATGCAAATCTTCCTCCAGGCAGCGGAGGGAGTTTGGGGTGCCCTGTGAGGGTAGGGGTGGCCGTGATGGGGGATGTGTTTTGGTGCCTCCATCCACCCCCTCCGCCCGGCAGCGGGCTGGTGCCGAGGGAGCCGGGTCCGTGGTGGTGTCACCCAGCCGGAAATCGGTTTGGGAAGGGGGGGCTGAACCCCGAATTTGCCACTGCACAGAGCTGGCACCGCCGCCTCCCTCGCCGGCTTTGTCAGCAGCAGCCGGGAGCTCGCGCTGCGCTCTGCTTTTTAACAGCTTTCATGAATTTTAATGGGCAGTTGCTGCTGGATTTCTCCTCTTCCCGCTGCTTTCCCGCCCCCCGCAGCCCTTCGGGTCGCCCTTTTCCTCCCCGGGGCTGCTCCGGCTCTCGGCATCCTCCGAGCCTCCCGAATCCTCCCCAGCGTCCCCCCCTGTCACCCCCGCAGGGCAGATTTGTCCCCACCAGTGCCGGGTGTTCGAGGGTGCCGCGGGTCTGCCCGGTGGCTCCGGGCACCCCGGTGGCTTTTCCCGAAATTCCGCGGATACAAAGGCTCCGGAGACGCCACTTCAGAGCCATCCGTCTTTATTAGCAGCTGGTTAACACCTCCCCGAGGGACCATAACGAGGGGAAGCAACTTAATCACCGTCATGCAGCAAAGTGCGGGCGGGCACGTCTCCCCCGGCCATGGCCACCCCCCGCGCCGCTGCTTGCCGGTGCCTGCGGTGTCCTCGGGTGCTCCCACCTGGTGACAGGGTCCGTCCTGCTGTCCTCCGCTCCTCTGATGATGTCCCTGCTGGCTCCGTGTGACAGCATGGCCCCTGGGCCTGAAGGTTTGTCCCTGATGGTCCCTCCAGGTTCTCCTGGTCCTTTGGTTCCTCCAGACCTCCTGGTTCTCCAGCCTTGTCCCTCCTCGCCCCAGCAATGATGCAGCTCTGATGTCCCCTCTCCCCACTCCTGGTCCCACAGTGACATCCCTGCTGGTCCCTCCTGGTCCCTGCTGGTCCCTGCTGGGATCCCCCATGGAAGGGGGGCTGGATTCTGCCCTTTCCCAGGGGATTTGCAGTGTGGGGCCGGGGCTGTGCAAAGCAAAGGAGTTTGGGTCTGTGAGGGAAAGGCTGCAGGGCCACAGCTCCCCAGAGCACCACGGGGACAGGGACACAGGACACCGCTTCTCACCAGGGGTGGTGACAGCCCCTGAGCACCCCCTGAGGTGCCACAGTGCAGGGACATGGTGGGGGTGTGGATGCCAGCTGCCAAACCCCACCAGCCCTCGCTGTGGCTCCATCCCAGCTCCCAGCAGCTTTCCCAGAGCTCCATTCCCAGCTCCTTTAGATTTGGGTCCCATTCCCAACACAAAGCGTCGCTTCCAAACGACTCGTGCTTGCCAAAGGGATCGAAATAACATTTTCTGGCGAAGATTTCGCTTTGTTTTTCAAAAACGCTGCTTAGAAATGGCTCGGTGCTGTCGGTCCCTCCCCTGCCACCGCCAAATTCCAGAGATTTTGGAGCTGATCCCGCCTGGCTCCAAAATTCCTCTTATTCTGGGAGAAATTTCTCAGCTCCATTCCCCGCCCTCAGAGCCAGTGTTGGACCTGGGTGAGCTTTGGGAAAGATAAAAACAAGCCTGGACTGCTGTGGGTCTGCTTGGCTCCCTGGGCTGGGAAAAACTTCTTCCAGGAAGAGTGTGCAGGAGCAGGGGAAGGAGTGGGAGCAGCTGGGTCAGTCCTACCCAGGGCTTCTGCTGAGCCAGGTCCTTGGGGCCACCAAGGAGTCCCTGTTCTCCCATCCCTGTCATTGAAGTGCCCTGCTTGAACAGGGGACATGGTGGTGGCCATGGGGATGTGGTGGCAGTGGGGACATGGTGGCTGTGGCCATGGGGACATGGTGGCTGTGGCCACTGGGAGGAGATGGTGGTGGCCATGGAGAGGTGATGATTGCAGATTCAAGCACCTGATCCAAACCCCAAGGCCACATCCATTTCCCCAAGGTCACACCCATCTCCCCATGACACCTCCCTTACCTCCATCTCCATCCCCCTCCCCTGTGCCTTCACCCTCCTCATCTCCATCCCTCCCAGTCCTGCTTTCCTGTCCCCAGCCCTCTCCCTCATCTCCCCCAGCTCCTCCACCGCCGCTCCCGGACCCCGCGGGTGCCGCCGGCTCCCGCATCCCCACGAGGGGAGGGCGCCGGGGAGGAGCGCCGGGAACCGGCGGCGGAAGATCAAGAGGGAAATGATCAAAGGAGGGATGTGGGTGAGCGCTGGCAACCCTGTCACCCTGGAGACGGGAAGCAAATATTTGGGCTAATAGCACTCCCGGGGAGCAGGACTGGGCGCTTCCCATTGTCGGGTGACAATGGGGATGGGCAGCTGCCACCGAGCCGCTCTCAGGGGCGGCGCTGGGGAATTCGGGCTGTCCTGATGGGAATTGCCACGAGGCAGTGCTGGGTACCCGGCCGGAGGGAGGCTCTGGCTCAGGGATGCTCGTTTGAGGGATGCTCTGGGTGAAGGATGCCTGTCCGGAGGGATCTTTATCCCGGGAATGCCCTGGCTCAGGGATGCCTGTCCGGGGGATCTTTATCCCGGGAATGCCCTGGCTCAGGGATGGCTGTCCGGGGGATCTTTGTCCCGGGAATGCCCTGGCTCAGGGATGCCTGTCCGAGGGATCTTCATCCCGGGAATGCCCTGGCTCAGGGATGCCTGTCCGGGGGATCTTTATCCCGGGAATGCCCTGGCTCAGGGATGGCTGTCCGGGGGATCTTTATCCCGGGAATGCCCTGGCTCAAGGATGGCTGTCCGGGGGATCTTTATCCCGGGAATGCCCTGGCTCAGGGATGCCTGTCCGGGGGATCTTTATCCCGGGAATGCCCTGGCTCAGGGATGGCTGTCCGGAGGGATCTTTGTCCCGGGAATGCCCTGGCTCAGGGATACCTGTCCGGGGGATCTTTATCCCGGGAATGCCCTGGCTCAGGGATGGCTGTCCGGGGGATCTTTGTCCCGGGAATGCCCTGGCTCAGGGATGCCTGTCCGAGGGATCTTCATCCCGGGAATGCCCTGGCTCAGGGATGCCTGTCCGGGGGATCTTTATCCCGGGAATGCCCTGGCTCAGGGATGGCTGTCCGGGGGATCTTTATCCCGGGAATGCCCTGGCTCAGGGATGCCTGTCCGGAGGGATCTTTGTCCCGGGAATGCCCTGGCTCAGGGATGGCTGTCCGGAGGGATCTTTGTCCCGGGAATGCCCTGGCTCAGGGATGGCTGTCCGGAGGGATCTTTATCCCGGGAATGCCCTGGCTCAGGGATGCCTGTCCGAGGGATCTTCATCCCGGGAATGCCCTGGCTCAGGGATGCCTGTCCGGGGGATCTTTATCCCGGGAATGCCCTGGCTCAGGGATGGCTGTCCGGGGGATCTTTATCCCGGGAATGCCCTGGCTCAGGGATGCCTGTCCGGAGGGATCTTTGTCCCGGGAATGCCCTGGCTCAGGGATGGCTGTCCGGAGGGATCTTTGTCCCGGGAATGCCCTGGCTCAGGGATGGCTGTCCGGAGGGATCTTTATCCCGGGAATGCCCTGGCTCAGGGATGCTCGGCTGGATTCAGGGGCTGTTGGCAGGGTGAGAGTTCACGGCGCTGGCGCTGTCCCGCAGTGCTCCTCCTGCCCAGCCGGGAGGGAAACTGAGGCACGGAGCGCTCAGACAGGCAGCGAGTGCTGGGAAGGGGCTGCGGGAGCTGCAGCCTTGTGTGCACACAAATAAACACACATTACTTTTTTAATATATCTTTTTAATAAGCTCAAGCAACTGGTTGAACACAGAGAACACTTAAAATTAAATATAGCTTCAACTATCTGCAGTTTTAATCCAATGGTGCGTTTGTAAACACATCTTTAAGACACTGGGAGAGTGCCCAGGCTGCCACCTCCCACCCTCCTGCTTGGGGACACCTGCAGAGGTGACAACATGGCCCTTGGTGGCCCTGGGCCACCCAGGCACTGGCAGATGTGGGTCTGTCTGCACTGGGCAAGGCAGGGTGGGCACAGCCCGGGGTCCTGGGGAGCACAGGAGGGTGGTAACAACTATAATAATACCAATATTATCAATAACGATAATAATAATAATAATAAAAATTATTTTAAATGTTAATTTTAATAATAACAGTGCTGACAATGGAAGCAATAATATCATTAATAATATTAGTATTAACGCTAATTATTCCCGGGCTCTCAAAGGGCTCTTGCCTGGTGCCCCGGTCCGTCCCCACAGCACAGCACCTGACGGGCCGCCCGCCGCTTCCAGGAGCACGATGGAATTGGAGTGACAGGGAGGAAAATCAATCTGAATGAATGAGGTCACCTGCCTCATAAATAATTCATCAAAGGCGCGTGGTAACACACCTCGGCCCCGGAGCCGCGGGGGCAGGCGGGGAGCGCCGGCCGGGATGGGTGCGGGGACAGGGGTGGGGGCTGGGGGCTGGCTGGGGGCTGGGGTGGGGGCTGGGGGCCAGGATGGGTGTTTGGGACAGGGGTGGGTGCTGGGGATGGGTACTGGGGACAGGGGTGGGGGCTGGGGGCTGGGGTGGGGGCTGGGGACGGGTGCTGGGGCCCAGGATGGGTGTTTGGGACAGGGATGGGTGCTGGGGATGGGTACTGGGGACAGGGGTGGGTGCTGGGTCCTGCTCCAGCTCAGCCATGCCGGGTGCCAGCCTTGCCCAGGTCACAGGACAGTGCCCAGCCCCAGCGAGGCTCAGGGTGGGGGTGGCACAGAGTCCTGGGTTGCTCGCTGGGTGCTGGGCCGGGTGCCACTCTCGGTGCCCTGGTGGGACAGCCCAGCACAGCCAGGGCTGGGCCCGGAGCGTGGCAGGACCCCCATCTCTGGGAAGAAGCCAAGAGGTCCCTTTGCAGCCCCCCAGGGCCCAGAGGTGACCCCCCCAGCACCCAGCTGCTGCCACCAACTCCCCCCAGCCGTGGCAAAGGGGCTTTTGTGCCCCGGGAGCAGCAGGCAGGTGCTGGGGTGTGGGCAGGAAGGGCAGCAGGCGCAGGGATTACAGCGGGAAGAAAGAGGTGCAGTGTGAGCCCGGCAAATGTTTTAATTCCCTTTAATTCCCCGGCTGCAGCGTGGCCCTGGACTCGGCCCCGGGGTCATCAACCCTCCCCATGAGCACAGGGCTCTTCCCAGCCTCCCTCCTTGGAGCTGTTTTGGAGGAAGGCGAGCAAAGGAGCCCAAAACGTTGGAAAAGAACATCTTGAAGCCCTTCTGCCATCTGTTGTGCTTTCAGCGCAATTAAGCAGGCAGCAGCCGTGCCAGGCAGCAGGAGCATCCCTGCCTGCAGCAGCCGTCCCCCTGCCAGGCCTGGGAATGCACCCGCTGGGGCTGCGGGTGCGTTTTTGGGTGCCCAGGGCAGCTGGCTGGCAGCTGGCAGCGGGCACAGATGTCCGGGCTGTGCTGGCAGGTGCCTGGAAGGAGGAGCTCGGCTCTCCCGGCTCTCCCGGCTTGCCAGGGGGGTGCCAGCCCAGCCGTCCCTCCCGGGGGTCACTGGGGTGCCCCGGGCCATGAGGGGTCATTGCGGGGTGCAGGCGGGGGGTGGGAGGGGGACAGAGACGCGCTGGCAGGGGGCTGTGGCACCCCAAAACCTCCCCTCCTGCTGGGCTGGGGGACACTTGGCCAGGGCTGTGGCCGGCTGGTGTCGGCACACAGCCAGCTGCCGCAGAAGGGGCTCAGAGCCGGGCTGGGACCCGCGGGCTCATCCCAGCAGCCCCGCTCCCCCCGCAGAGCCCGAGGCGCCGCTCCGCGCTGGATTCTCCTCCGGCCCCGCCGCTGCCGCCAGCCCCGGGCTCGTCGCCTCTTCCCGGAGCTGCCGCCGGCGTTAACTTCACCGGCAACATCGGTTTATCCCCTTGATCTCGAGGGAAACCGGGAAGCACTGGAAGCATCCCCAGGGATGCTCCGAGCGTTAATTAGGGCTGGGAAGTCGCGGCCGAGAGCCGCGCGGGGAAGGGATCCCGGCACGGAATTTAATGGTCCGCACCGAATCGGGGAGCAGAACGTCCCGAGCGCAGCTGCCGGTGCGGTGCGGGTGCGGGAGCAGCCCTGCAGCCCTGCCCGCCGGGATCTCGGCAGATGGCTGAGACACGCCGCGGGGAAATGCGGGATGGAGCCGGCCCCGGCAGCAGCTGCGGCGGGAACCGCCCTGGAGTCGGCTCAGATGGGGATGGAGGAGCCGCTCCCCAGCCCCCTCCCCTGTCCCCAGCCGGCAGGGCCCGCTGGGACCCCCGCGCTGGTGGGGACGGTGGGGACAAGGCCACACACGTGGCCTGAGCTGCTCTCCCACGGGCAGGGACAGGGATGCACCGTGCAGGGCTGGTCCCCCGCACCCTCCACGCCACAACCGCCACGGCGAGGGCTGGGGACACGTGTGGCACGAGTGACACGCATGTCACCTCCCCCCGCGTGGCCCAGATGGCACGGAGGCACGCCACAGACGGGTGCCCACCCACCAGCCACCCGTCCTGCTGTGCCAGGGCGATTCCTGTGGTGCCACCCACCAGTTCTGGGGTGAAACCTCGCAGGATTTGGATCACGGGTGTGCACAGGGGTGAAGCCACCACCCGAGCCCCGGGGGGATGGCATCCATCCCTCCCCTGGGCCAGCGTGAGTGTCCTGGCACGGGGGTACCCAGCACGGTGGCACTGTCACCATACCCGGCTGTGTCAGCACAAAGCACCAGCTCCCAGCCCGGCCGAGGATTAACCAGCCAGCTCTGCTGCTAATTAATAATCCACTTGATTAAGAATTGTCAGTCAATATGTCACCAGCACAAGGACAGACTCAGCGACCATGAGCTGGGGACATCTTCCCATGGGGCCACCATCCTGCTCCTGCTCCTGCTCCTGCTCCTGCTCCTGCTCCTGTTCCTGCTCCTGCTCCTCTCCCTCCACATCCAGCAGTCCCAGCCCAGCCTGCCCGGGCCCCTCTCTCTGCCCCCTGTTCATTGCCACCTGATGATGCCATTGATCATCCTGATGACGTCATCAGCATCCTGTCTGTCCCTTCACCCATCCGTGCTGCCGTCACCCAACAAGCTGAGGGTCTGTTTGTCCCACAAGGTGACACAAGGACCCCCTCTGATGATGTCATTTGTCACTCAGGCTCCTGGTGGTGTCACAGCCTCCCACACTCACCCGAGGTTCCCACTCAACAGCTTGGATGGAATTTGGCCACGAGGGATCCTGAAGCCTTGGGGTGCAGCAGGACACCCCCAAAAAGGTGTGGTGGGGGGGAAGCCAGATCCATCCCTGGGCATCTTCCCCACTGTCCCCAGCAGGTGACACCAAGGATGCCACATCCAGCGGGGCTGGGAACAGCAGATTTGGGGGGGCTCCCCTTCCCTCCATCCTGGACCCCCCCCAGCGCTGAGCAGCGCACGGGGGCACGGTGTCCCCCAGGGCAGTTTTATCCGATGGAGAGTGAAGCAGGGAGCAGTGACAGGAGCAATTAGCTAATTGCAGCGGTGGGCCCTGCCCCGGCCCCCCTCCCCGTGCTGCCGAGCCGCAGCACTTTGTGCTTAACCTACATTTGCTTTTGTCCCGGTCGGCGCAGCCAGAGCCGCCCGGGGCTCTGCGCTGGGCTCGGCTCAGATGTCCGGGTCCCTCTCAGCAGCCCCCAGCCCCAAATGAAGCAGCCAGGGCTCAGCTGAGCCGGGGTAAGTGGGTCACACTCAGCGGGCCACACAGCAGTGTCCCCAGGACAGGGACGGAGGTTCGTGTCCTCCCAGGGAGGGAAATCGCAGAAACCTCCTCCCCAGGGTGCGTCTCTCCCCTGGAGCATCCTCCTCCATCCCTTCCCGGGAGCACGGCAGCGCTCGCAGCCTCTGAGGAGCGGCACTGCCTGACAGCTTCCATCGAGCTTTAATTAACTAACGAGGAGAGAGAGAAGGGGCCCGATCCAGCTGTGACACCAGGCCAGATGTGCAGAGGGGAGGGTGGGAGGGGCAGGGGACTGCTCTGCTCAGGAATGTGGCACTGGGGGCCCAGGAGACCCCTTTGCCCTGAGGGAGGGCCAGCAGCTCTGCTCGGATACAGCCCCGGCACTCAGGAGGCACAGCCTGTCCCTGTCCCCGCGGCTCGAGGACAGCCCCAGGGTCTCAGCAGCTGCCACCCCTAAGTCACACATCCATGTCCCTTTCCTCCCACCCACCGCCAGCTAACAATCCTGGAGCATCACTGGGATAACTGGTCGGGAGAGTGTGCCCTGCTCGCGGGTCTCCTCCGGAGCCGGTGCCTGCCAGGATGGATTTTTTTCTTTCTTTTTTTTTATTTTCTTTTTTTTTTTTTTTTAACTGGGATGAATTTTTCCGCCTCGGCTGCCAGCGGGGTGGCTCGGCCCCGGGGAAGGGGCCGAGGGAGCGCAGCCGGCGCCGGTGACGCGGCAAGAAGGGGCCATTGTGGCCAGGCACAGCTGTGCGGCTCGGGCAGGGAGCGGTGGGAATGCAAAATGCTGCAGAGGGAAGGGCTTGCGGGACCCAGCACCCCGCCACGGGGGTTCCCCCACCCCGCACGTGCCCCGGTGACAATCGCGGCTTTATGGGCAGTGACACCGCCCCCTGTCCCAGGAGCTGCCGGGGTCTAGCGTGTGCCATCACGGGCACAGGTGGGCGCTGGGGACACGCTGTCCCCTGCTGTCCCCCTGCACGCCCCCGGCTCAGCCAAACCAGGTGCGGGGTCCTCCTGGAGCCGGGCCGGGCCAGCAGCCTGCTCTGGAGGCTGATGGGCCCTGAGGTGTCCTGGCACAGTGACACCAGGGCCAAGGGGAGGCCAGAGAGCGGCTCCGTGCCCTCCCCAGCACCCTCGGCGGCCGGCGGGCAGCGGATCCCCCTTCGCTCGCTGAGCTCTCCTGAATTATCCAGGCGCTGCCTCCCTGGGGATGCTCCCCCCTGCCCCCAGCGCAGCCCCGCTCCCGGCCGGAGGGGAGCAGCCGGGACTGGAGCTCCTGGAGCTCTGGGGGTGTCCGGGTGGGACGTGCCGCGGCGCAGGGAGGGGGATGAGCCGGGCCGCCTCCCCGAGGACGGGCGATGCTCGGCGGGTAGGAGAGCAGCGGCTGCAAAGCCCCATCTAATTTTCCTGAAAGGAGAGGAGGGACGGGGGGAGAGGCCGCTCGGAGCTGGCCCAGATCCTGCTGCCTCTCTTTTTTATTCCCTGTTTTCATGCTGCGCCAGCTCCCATCCCCGCTGATCCGCAGCGGCCGCTCCATTCACCCTGCAGCGCCCTCCGGGCTGGGACATGGACTTGTGGGGGCTCCCCCCGTGTGACCCCAGCCAAGCATCCCCCAGCGGCTGCCCCAGGGCTGCGGAGCTCTGCGAGACGTGGGGACATTCCCGAGATTCTTCCCGAGTGGGGAATTGTGGGATCTGCGTGTTGGGCGCACCGGAGTGTGCTGGGGGTGCTCCCCACACTCCCACCCCATCCTGTCACCCTCCAAAACACCTTCAGCGACAGCCTGAGCCAGGTGAAAACCTGCGGGGGTGTCCCAGCGACGGGAATGTGGGATGGGACAGCGGTGGGGTGCAGGACAGGGCAGCAGTGGGGACACGGGGTGGGGCAGGAGTGGGGACACGGGGCAGGACAGGGGTGGGACTGCAGATCAGGGCAGTGATGGGGACACAGGACCAGGCTCCTGGTGGCCACCAGGACCGGAGGAGCCCGGAGGGTGATTTATGCCGGGCAGGCTGGGGCCGCAACTGTTCGGAAGTGCGGCAACAGCTGCTCCGGCTGTTCCGGCACGACCTGGGACCAGAGCAAACCCTCGGGGCTATTGGGGGAGGGGGCGATGCCCCGGGGGTGTGGGCACTGCCGTGGGGCGGGGGTCAGCACGACCGGGGGGGCTGGCGAGGATCTGGGGTTCGCTTCCCAGCCGCTGCGTGAGACCGAGACTCAAGTCAAGGCTCCCGTTAATCCGGACTTTAATCCGCTCTAAATCCCACCTTTAATCTGTTTAATGCCACCTTTGGGAATTAGGATCCCGTGCCGCGGCTCGTACCCACTGAGCCGGGAGGAGGAAGAGGAAGGATGCTCCCACGCTCCCGATGCTGGGCAGCTCCGAATCGCTGGGATGTCGGGGGGTCCCCAGCACCGGGATGAACGGACAGCCACGACCCCCGCGCCCAAACACTCCCGCACCCGCTGCTCTCGGCCGGCAGCACAGCAGCCCCCGTGCCTTCCCCTCTTCCCACGGGTGTTCCATCCCCTCGTGAGGCCGCGGAGGAGGGGGAGCTTTGCCGGAGCCCGGGGCGCTGCCCCCGCTCAGCCCGGTCCAGCAGCGCCCTCCTCAGCTCCCGCTCATCAGCGCCGCCGCTCCCGCCCGCCGTCCCGCGCCGCTCCCACGCGTGATCCTCGTTCCCAGCGCGGCCCCGCCGCCCACCGGTGTCCCTGTCACCCCCGCGTGTCCCCTCCGCCCACCGGTGTACCCGTTCCCCCCGTGCAGCCGGGGGGGGCCCCGAGCCCGCCCCGCGCGCGTTACCGGGACCGGCCCACGCGCGCGGGACCCACGGGGACGCGCCCGCCCCGGCCCCGCCCACGCCCCGTCCGCGCGTTCCCATTGGCTGCTTTGTAGCAAGCCCCGCACCGCCATTGGCTGGCGCCCCCCGCGGGACACGCCCCCTGACCCGCCCCCGCCTCTCCCGGCCCCGCGCGGGACTTGGCGGCGACCGCGGGCGGGAGGCCCCGACCCGCCGGGAACCGGCACCGAGAGCCGGGAACCGGCACCGGGAACCGGACACTGACAGCCGGGAACCGGCACCGGGAACGGGACCTAACGGCCGGGAACCGGCACCGGGGACCGGGAACCGGACATTGGGCATCGGGCACTGGGAACCGGACACCGGGAACCGGCACCGGGCACGGGACACCGGACACCGGGAACCAGCACTGGGAATCAGGACAGACACCGAGAACCGGCACCGGGAACCGGGCACCGGGCACTGGACACAGCGAACCGGCACCGGGAAACGGGAACCGGGAACTGAACATCGGACACCGGGACTGGCACTGGGCATCGAAGACCGAGCACCGGACATCGTCACCGGGCACGCATCGGGGACAGGGCACTGGTAGCGCCTGCGGGGCCCCTCCGGGCAGGGAGAGGCGCCGCGGGAAGCGGGACCCTCGCCTGGCCCCGCCCCGTCCAGCCCCGTCCCGCCCCGTCCGTCCCGCCGGGGGCACCGGAGAAGCCCCGGTCCCGGTCCCGGCCCCGCTCTCCCCGAGGCAGGCTGCAGGTAAGGGCCGGTTCCCCCGGTACCTCCCGGTGCCTCCCAGTTCCTCCCGGTTCCTCCCATCTTCTCCCATCTTCCCCGGTCCGTGGGGGCGGGGGAGCTCGGTACCGGCCCGTTCCGTGCTTGCACTGGGGGCGAAGCCTCTCGTCCCCCACCCCGGGAATCATCCGTGTGTGTGTCCCCCCCCGGCCGGTGTCGGGAGCCCGGCCGGAGAGGAGGTTTGGGAGCGGCGAGGGCCGGGAGCTGCGGGCGGGCAGAGCCCGGAGCTGCCCCGGCCGCCCCCGGATGTGCCGCGGCGTTCCCAGGTGGATAAAACTCGGGGAAAGGGCGATTTCCCCCCAGACTCGCGGGAAATGCGATGGGGCTGGAAAGGGCGCGGGGTCCGGTGGGTGCGGGATAACGGGAGCCGGGAGGAGGCACCGGAGCCACCCCCGTGGGGCTGTCACGGCCCCACGTGCCGGGGCAGGGCCAGGTGCCCCATGGCAGCACTTGGCTTCGAGCATCGCCTGTCCCTCCTCCCAGCCCTGCGCTCCAGAGGATGAAATTCCTCAATTCCTGGAAAGACGAATCCCTTGGGAGAGGCCGGATGGCCCCGGGGGCAGAGCTGGGTGTAAAACTCCCAACTCTGACCGATCTTCCCTGGGGCACTGGAGGATTGGGGCCGTTCCTTACTGACCCCAGGCCCAGCTTTGGATCCGAATTGTCCCGTGGAGTTTTCCTCCCTCCCAGAGCGACTTTGTCCTCCTGATCCCGGGGCAGGAAGCATGTGATGTGCCCTGGCCCCCTCCGCAGCCGGACAGACGGAGGGATGGTGGTTTGGCCTCAGTTTCCCCTCTCCCAGCCTCTGTTTTCTACTTCCCCATGAGTCTCCGTCTGCTCCGAGAGAAGGAGAAAGGAAGTTGCTGCCAGAGAGAGCAGCTTGAGGGCAGCTGGAGAAAGAAAAGGAGGAAATGGAAGGCGAGACAGATGCTCCAAAATAACCCCCCCTTTCCTCCTCTCTGTAAAATAACCCCCTTCCTCCTCCTCTTCCTCTGCCTTTTCTCCATAAAATCCCCCTTTCTTCCTCCTCTTCCTCCTCCCCTCCATAAAGTAACCCCCCCTTCCTCCTCCTTCTCTCCTTAAAATAACCTCCATCCCTCCTCCTCCTGCTCCTTTTCCTCCTCCTCCTCCTCTCCAGCTTGGCAGCTGCCTCCCCCCCGGGGCCCAGGGGGAATTCCTTGGTGCCACACAGCTCCTCAGATCAGCCCCCAGGATGCCCCCCTGCCCTGTGTGGGGGTGGGCACCCCTGAGCCCCCCTCCCTGTGGATGCAGGGTCCCATTCCCACGGGAAGCACTGGCGGGCATTCCCCACCCATGCCCGAGGTTGGCACCGCCGGAGCCCCCTCGGTCGGCGGCTCAGCTCCTTGCACAGACACGTCGGAGCTGCCAGGGCGGATCAGCCCTCCCAGGCAAAACCAAAACCCGTCTCCTTCCCATGGCTGCATCTGCAGCCCCAGCGAGGGCACCTGCGGGAAGGAGGTTTTGGGGCGGAGGAGCTCAGCTCGGTGCCGGAGGCGGAGGGGACGGGGATGGGGACACGCCAAGCGCGAGCAGCGAGCGGGGCAAGGGGGAAGCACCGCGTGCGGCCGTGCCCCGCGGCGTTCCCGGTCCCCCGCAGCATTCCCGGTCCCCGCTCCGGCCGCGGATTCACCCCGGCCTTGCCAAGAAAGGAGCTTTTCTCCGGGCGAGGTGTTTACTCAGTGCCTTCCTCCCGGCCTCACCCCGCTGGGCACACACGCGCCCGGGCAGCGTCTCCGGCTGCTCTTTGCACCCATGGCAACCTGCGAGGGCCGGCAGCCTCCTCCGACCTTCCTCCCGCTCTCCCGCTCCTCTTCCTCGGCTCTCCCGGCGCTGGTAACGGGGGCCTGGGAGCTGCGGGGGTCACGGAGGGTGGGGGACAGGCTGGAGGCACTGCTGGGGCTGGGTGTTGGGTCATGGATGGTGGGGACAGGCTGGAGGCACTGCTGGGGCTGGATGGTGGGACATGGATGGTGGGACAGGACAGGCTGGAGACTGCTGGGGCTGGGTGTTGGGACATGGATGGTGGGATGGGACAGGCTGGAGGCACTGCTGGGGCTGGGTGTTGGGTCATGGATGGTGGGGACAGGCTGGAGGCACTGCTGGGGCTGGGTGTTGGGTCATGGATGGTGGGGACAGGCTGGAGGCACTGCTGGGGCTGGGTGTTGGGGGACAGGCTGGAGGCACTCCTGGGGCTGGGTGTTGGGTCATGGATGGTGGGGACAGGCTGGAGGCACTGCTGGGGCTGGGTGTTGGGTCACAGAGGATGGGGACAGGCTGGAGGCACTGCTGGGGCTGGGTGTTGGGTCATGGATGGTGGGACAGGACAGGCTGGAGGCACTGCTGGGGCTGGGTGTTGGGTCACAGAGGGTGGGGACAGGCTGGAGGCACTGCTGGGGCTCTCAGGTTACTGCCCAGCGCTCCGACCTGGCTCCTGTAATCCAGGAGGGTTTAATTAATTAATAGGGGTTGGAGCACGGGGAAAGCGATGCCGGGGGATGGAGAGCAGAGCAGCGGGATGCCATCCACCCACTTGGCATTCAGCCACAGATTCCCGGCGACTGGGAATGCTGGGGGGCAGAGCAGGGGTGTTTCCCATGGCAGTGGGAGGGAGATCCAGGGAGATCTCCACTATTCAATGTTTATCCTGTTGGGAAACGATGTTTCCGTGTTGGAGGAAACTTGTAGCAAGGCAATCCAAGTTACTACGGCCGGGGTGGGAAGGTGGAGGAGGGAGGGGAGGCGGAAGAGGAGGCAGAGGTGCCTCTGCTCTGAGCTGGAGCTTTGAGGAGCCTCCCCCTCTGCACTGCTCCATGAATTAATTAAGTGCTTTTCCTTTCCTGCATGAAATATTCACCTGCTGCCGAGGGAACTGGGGGGGCTCGGGGCACCAAGCCCATGGAGCCGCGGGTGGGAGCCGGGTGAAAGGGGCAGGCAGGGAGAGGAATCTTTGGAGCAGGTAAAAATGACAGCTGGGATGATATCACTGCTGGGTTGTCACTTGGCAGCTCCCCTGTGGTGCCACCGGTGCCAGGTGACCGTGGGGTGACAGGGTCTTGTCTTCCCCCCTCAGACAGGAGCTTTCTGATGATGGTTGATGATTGATGCTTGTGCCCTCAGTGCTGTGGGAGAGGATTTTTGGGGAAATCAGGTGGCAGCCGGGTGTTGGGTGAGGTGCAAGCCCAGTGGGGTGAACGCCAAACCGGAGATGGGCACGGCACGTGTCTGTCCCCAAGGGGACCGTGTCTGTCACCCTCTGTGTGCTCACCCAGGACACCCCAACCCTCACACCCCCACTCAGAGCTGCAAGACTCCCCCAAAAACCTCCAAATTGGGTGGAAACCCTCCAAGAAAGGGCTGTACCTGTCCCCAAAGCCACTGTTGGGACCGCAGCCCTGCCGCACTCTTCCGGGGCAGGGAGGATCTCGGTGACAGCAGCACTGGGCTGCTCCACTTCGGAAGAAGAAGAAGAAGAAGAAACTGTTTTTTAGGGCGTTTTCATTAAAAAGAAGAAGGGTGTGGGGGGAGCCCAAGCCCTGAGCTGGGCTGGAAACTGCAGCGACAGGAAGGAAGTGAAGTGGGTTATTTCAGGCTGCAGTTGGCTGCTCGGGGCAAGGCTCGACTCTTCCGTGCACTGAGAGCAGCCCCCGGTGAACAATGGGGTCCTGGGGCCCTTCCCGGCAGGAACACGGCTCATTCCGGTGAAATCTCCGGCTGCTGCTGACTCAGCAGCTCCTGCTGGGCCGGGAGGGCCGCGGAGGGCGCCAGGGGAACCGTCCCGGTGCAGCAGGAGGTGAGCCTGCCTTTCCTCGGGGTTTGCAGGAAGCAGCCTATACAGCCACCCCCGGCACTGGAGAGGGAGCTGCATCTCCAGCAAATGCAATCCCTGCATTTTAGGATCTCCATACCCACCTATGCCATTTTGGGGTCCCTAGACCCCCCCCCCCCCAGTAATGCTTTGTGCCTCAGTTTCCCCCCTGGAGCGATGCTCCCGGAGCAGGGGAGGGCTGTGAGCAGCCGGGTGTTGTTTGCTGCAGGGAGCAGAGGGCTGATCCGTTATTCCAGCTGGCATTTGGGAGCCGTGGGCAGCTCGCAGGACTTGGCACTTCCTATTTTTCATGTGCTCTGGAGGTGGAGTTTGCACTCGCTTTATGTCTGTGGTCACCCAGGGCAGAGCTCGGGTGTGGGAATTCCTATTTATCCAGGCACCGTTCCCAGGGCACCCCACACGCCTGGGAGGGAAATTCCAGGCTGTCAACACCACAGCAGAGCCCTGCTCCTTCCGGACAGGATGCCTGGCACGGGTGAAGTGAGTCCCCTCGCAGCCAGGGCAGAGGAGATGGAGCTGCCTCTGCCCATCCTGCCCATCCCTCCCTCCTGGATGCAGCCATTGGAATTCCATGAGCCTGACCCAGGAGCTGCTGTCACTGGGCTCTGCCTTGTCATTTTTGTCTTATTGAGAGCCTCAGCTTGAGGCTCAGGCTGACAAAAATCAATGTTTTCCCAGCGCAGGAAATGCTTCCAAAGCTCCGTGTTTTTCCTGAGGGCTGTAAATAACCCTGCAGGCGACGTCTCTGTCACTGCTCCCGGAATTCTCATCCCCGTGGAGCCTTGGCTGCCCTCGGGTTGGGGAGCTGGTGGCTGGGAGATGCTCAGGGAGCCAGGGCTCAGCACCATCGTCCTGGCATGACTGGGGGAGCCTTGGCCACAGCAGGGGATCCCTGAGGAGCTGGGATTTGCTCCTGAGGGGCTGCTGTGTGCTCCAGAGGTAGGAGCAGCACTGGGATCCCCAGAGGGGTCTGGGACTTTCAGCTTGGCCAGGGGGGAATGGCAGAGCTGCCTGTGATGGGGACAGACTTGGTTCAGTGACAGAATCCCAGAGTTGTGGAATGGTTTGGGTTGGAAAGAGACCAAAAGCTCATCTCATCCCACCCCTGCCAGGGGCAGGGCACCTTCCACTACCCCAGGCTGCTCCAGTCTGGCCTTGGACACTTCCAGGGATCCAGGGACAGCCACAGCTGCTCTGGGCACCCTGTGCCAGGGCCTCAGCTCTCTCTCAGGGAAGAATTCCTTCTTAACATCAAATCTAAACCTGCTCCCTACCCATGAGCAATCTATCCCCATCCATCCTCACACCAGCAGCATCCCTCAGCTGAAATATCTCCTCTCCCCTCCCGGGGATGTATTTATAGGCTGATCCCATCCCCTCCTGCTCTGCCAGGCTCTCCCTGCCATGTGCAGGCTCTTGCAGAAGCAGCTCCCAGCTCTGCCCATCCATCCTGGCTGTTTTCCTGCTGTTCTCCCCTCCCTGTGATTTGTAGCTCTGCGGTTTCCCAGGCCAAGATGCATCTCCAGGGTCGGCGGCGTTTTAATCGTTCCCAGCAGAGTTTAAAGCCGCGCTCTGCCCCAGGTGATGGATTTGGTCCCGCCGGGATGTGGGAGTGGGGCTGTAGGTGAGGCTCCTGTCTGGGTGAATTATTCACCTCTGGAGGAGGCTGGGGCAGCAGCACAACAAGTCCCAGCTCGTGTGGGTGTTCCAGGGTGAGCAGTGCCAGGGAAGAGGGCTCCCAGCCACTGCTGGGTGCTGCAAACCGGCTGTGCCGCCCCGGCCGCGGCCCGACCGGGGTGGATGTGGCACATGGCATCGGGGCTGACTCAGCTGCCACCTGGGCTGTCCCCAGCTCACCCCGCAGGAAATGAGTCAGGTTTTAAGGAAGGAAAACTGTTCAAACGATGGGGCAAGAGTCCTTCCTGCACCAGGAGGAGGGAGGTGTCAGTCCCAGGAGGGACGCCGGGATGGAGGGCCACAGGCAGTGCTCAGGTAGGGACACCTCGCTGGCTGCAAGCTCTCCACAGAGTTTGGGAAAAGAGAGCTGGGAACACCCTGGAACTGATCCCACCAACCAAACCTGGGGCTGAGCTCAGCTCTCACCTGCCCTGGCACCCAGGAGCTCCCTCAGTCTTGCCATTGCCTGGAGATGCTCTTTCTCCTGCCAGAAATCTGCGTGGGGAGGGGAGGAATCACAGAATCATGGACTGGGACATCCCCTGCCATGGACTGGGACACTCCACCGGCCCAGGTGAGATGGGGATGGGTGCAGAGCAGGGACTGACCCGTCTGTGCCTCTTCCCCCGCAGAGATGGACACCTTCAGCACCAAGAACTTGGCCCTGCAGGCCCAGAAGAAGCTCCTGAGCAAAATGGCCACCAAGACCATCGCCAACGCCTTCATCGACGACACCAGCAGCGAGATCCTGGACGAGCTGTACCGGGCCACCAAGGAGTACACCCACAACCGCAAGGAGGCCCAGAAGATCATCAAGAACCTCATCAAGATCGTGATGAAGCTGGGGGTCCTCTACCGCAACGGGCAGTTCAGCCCCGAGGAGCTGCTGGTCATGGAGCGCTTCCGCAAGAAGGTTCACACCTTGGCCATGACGGCCGTCAGCTTCCACCAGATAGACTTCACCTTCGACCGCAGGGTCATGTCCGGCGTGCTGACCGAGTGCCGGGACCTGCTGCACCAGGCGGTCAACGGGCACCTGACGGCCAAGTCCCACTCGCGCATCAACCACGTCTTCAACCACTTTGCGGACTACGAGTTCCTGTCGGCGCTCTACGGCCCGGCCGAGCCCTACCGCAGCCACCTGCAGAGGATCTGCGAGGGGCTCAACAAGATGCTGGAGGAGGAGAGCATCTGAGGCGGGCTCCTGGCAGCCGGACTCTGCCTCCCGCGAGGCCGAAGATGCGGCGTCTGCTCTGACCTTGCCGGGCTCGCCGTCCCCTCCTCCTCCTCCTCCTCCTCCTCTGCAGTGCTCGCTCGTGTTCTCCTCGTTTCTCCAAGAGACTGAACCTCTTGGCTTTGTGTTCCCCTTGCCCAGGGTCTGCAAACCCCTCCCTGCGCTGGGCTGAGCCCTCTCCAGGCCCTCCTGGGATTTTGGGCCCCTGCTGTACAGTTGGATTTCCTTTGCCCACCAAGTGCCTTTAGCTCAGAGTCCAAGGGTTTGGACTCTTTGCCTTGAACTCTGTTCCCTCTGCGGGGAAACTGAACCAAAGACTCGTGGTGTGAAGCACCTCTGAGGTTCTCTGAGCAGGTGGGACGGTGTTGGGGTGAACAGTTCCGAGACCCCCTAACTGCAGGGCTGTGGAACGCCCTGGATCTCTTCCAGCAGCTCCACAACGTGGTGGGAGCAAATCATGGTCCAGACTTGTGCTGGCTGCCTCAGGCAGGACGGTGCTTCTGCCTGGGCTTAGGTGTCCTCAAAGACAAATCCCTGAGGCCAGGAGGATCCCTCCTCACCTGGGGGAGGGCTGGCAGGGAGCTGGGGGGAGCTGCTGCACCCCTGCATCCCTGGAGCCACCCACCAGCCTCCAGTGGTGGTGCCACCTGGCAGCTCCAACGCTGTCCTTGGTGGTCAGCCAAAGCCCCCCTGGGATTTCATCCCTTTTCCACGCCCTTGACTGAGTGATGTTCGTTTTTAGCAAACTCTGTAGCCCTGATGAGTTATTTAAATAAACTCACTGTGTGCCTGGGAGCTCTGTGAGGCTGTTCTAGCAGTGGTGACAGGGACAGGATGAGCCCTGGGACAGCTGGCTTTGCCCCCAGCTGGTGGTGGCTCTCTGTGACCTGGGGTTTGTGCTCTCTGTCCCCTGGCACTGCTGCTGGTCCCTGCTCAGTGGCCCAGCAGCTCCTGCATTTGCACGGACAAAGGGGAATGGCTTCCCCCTGCCAGAGGGCAGGCTTGGATGGGACATTGGGAAGGAGTTCCTCCCTGTGAGGTGGGAGGCCCCAGCAGAGTGCCCAGGGCCAGGCTGGACAGGCCTTGGAGCAGTCTGGGACAGTGGAAGGTGTCCCTGCCCTGTCAAGGGTGGGACTGGAAGAGCTTTAAGGCCTCTCCACACCCCAACCATTCCATGATTTGGTGAGATCCCACCCCCAGCAGACACCCACAGGGGCTCCTCTGCACCCCCACAGCCCCTCGGGGCCCAGGGGCAGAGCCCTGGCAGCAGGGGTGGCTCTGCAGGCAGGCACAGCCCGGAGCAGAGGGGATGCTCAGGTCACTCCCACGCTGAGCTCGGCTCTGAGCACTGGAAGTTGCCCTTTTAGCACCCAAGACACCACACAATCTCCACTGGCCTTATCTCTGTGACCTTCTGGTGCCTCCTGTTCCCTGGATGTCTCCAGGCATGGGCTCCTGCTCCCTTCCCACCTCTGGCACTGATAACCCAACCTTAGAAGATGAAATAAAAGACACAAAGGGCCTCTCTCTGTCATTTCACAGGCCTGGCTGCAGCTGTCACTGATAATTGTGTGACACAGCTTGGGCTGGGGCCAGTGGCCTTTGAGAA
This sequence comes from Haemorhous mexicanus, assembly GCF_027477595.1. Lineage (NCBI taxonomy): Eukaryota > Metazoa > Chordata > Aves > Passeriformes > Fringillidae > Haemorhous > Haemorhous mexicanus. The sequence continues at coordinate 612,829 of NC_082369.1, forward strand.
CAACTCCTGCCCCCCCTGGGCTGCTGTGTGCTGGACAGGAACCAGAGCTGGGAATCCCAGGCAGGTGTAGTGGGATGTGGCTGAGGAATGCCCAACCAGAAAAGCTTTGCTGTTCCCAAGGTGTGTCTGTGTCAGCTGGAAGGACCCCCCAAACCCTCTGCAGCCCCCAAATTCCCCTGGGACCCCTCAGCTCCTCCTGGCCAAGCAGCAACAAAGGTCCACACAGCTGGAGAGGGGAGGAGGGACAAAACAGAGCAGCCTCAGGCCAGAGCATGATGCTTTATTTCTTTATTTGTATTGTACTGCACTTACACAGGAAAGGAATTGCACATTCCCTGTTATTACTCAGGATAAGAAAAAAATCACTTTTCTGTAGGTATAAAATAGTCCCGTGGTTGTGCTGACACATGGAAGTGTTGCCTGGACTGATTCCTGCTTGTGTCAGGATGAGCTGCTCTGCCTTCCCCCAGCCCCACACTCTCCACGGAGTCAGAGCTTTGGCCAATCCCCTCCCTCCCTCCCCTGGAATAATTATTCCCTCCTGTCACGCTGGTGGAGAGAGCAATCCCACCTCCCCTCCAGAGAGGACAGGGTTAACAGCCTCCCTTAGCAGCCCCTTATCTCCCTGCACTGCTCTTCCCGGGCAGGCAGATAAGGAGCCCCTCTGCAGGGAGCTCTGCCCTGCTCAGCAGCTCAGCCGAGCAGGAAGGGCCACGGGAGGATCAGGAGCCTGCTGGGCTGTTACTCTGACACAAGGCAGGACAAATCTGTCCCCAGCCCTCCAGGCCCCACTCGTGTCGGTCCCCAGCACGCTGCAGTGGGGGAAACATAAAAGGTTTGGCCAACCAAAAGAAAAACCCTGCAGGTGAGCAGGAAATCCCTTCCCTGCCGTGCTGGTGTGGCCGTGCCCCCTGCCCAGGGCTGGCCTGGGCTCACAGCTCGTCACGGGGGGTTTTTGCCACAATCATCAGCTTGGACAGCTCGAAACGGAACTTGCCTTCCCTGTGAGACACTGCAGAGAGAGACAGAGAGAAGCCCAGGTCAGCAGATGGAAAAGCAGGAACTAAACAGCCCTGCTGAGCCCTTCCCAGGGTGCTGGGCACTGCCCCTGCCTCCTCCTCCTCCTGACATGCCAGGCTGGGGGAGACACCCCTCCTTACCCTGGCAATTTAACTGGGATGGGCCCCACAAAATCCAGCTGCCAGTGCTGGACTGAGAGCACTGCACCCCCAGCTCCACGGCAGTGCCAGCAGGAACTGAGATAAAGCGGTGCCTGGCGTGTCCCCAGCCCAGCCCCTCAGGCACACACCTGTTGTTTCAGTGATCCCAAACTCCTCCTGCTTTAAGGGGATGTCGTTCAGGGCACCTGCAGCAGCCTGAGACTGAAACAGGAAGGAAGGAGGGCTGAGAGGCTGAGGCAATCCAACAGGTCACAGAATTCAAAGCAACGACTGAAAATGAAGGGGTTTGAGATTTACGTGCAGTGAAAGAATTAAGTGCACAAAGGAAGTCTGAAGGAAAGTCTCTGTCTGTTTTTTTATTTCCTGTTAAACCACGGACTCGTGTCCTTGGGGTGAGTGAAAGCCTCACCCCTGGAAACTGGGAAATGCAAGAATGAGCCAGACAAAAACACCAGCAGAGATTTCATTTGCTTTGTCACATGCAATTTGTTGAGGCAATCCAAGGCTCCCTTTGTGCCCCGGTGCCTTTGGAGCCCCCTCCCAGCAAATCCTGTGACTGAGAGGGCAGGAACACAATGGAGCAGGCTGCCCACCTGCAGCCCCTCTCCTGCCTGCCACCAGTCTCTAATTAGGGACGTGATGGAGCACATTTTATGGCACAGATGTCTAATAAATGTTTTCCATGTCTAATTCATGTTTTGTAGCAGCCTCCCACACTCCTGCTTCCCCGGGATCAGCTGGGACTTACATAAGCCATGGCATACTCTATCTTGGCTCCTTTCACTTCGGCTTTAAACTGGGTAAAGAAGAGATAAGACTTCCCTTGGGGCCTGAAGGAGAAAGCAGAGCCTTTGTCATCGGCACAGAGGTGCAGGGGAGGAGGAGCAGAGGAGTGAGGGATTCCTGGCTCCCTCCCTCCCCCCACAGCCTCCTCTGGGTCTCTCGTAGCTTTTGTGCAGAGCAGGGGAGAGGGGAACAGAGACTTTATAAACCAACAGCTGCACCCAGAGCCCCCAGAGCACCCCCGGGAGAGGAAACCCCTCCCTAACCAGGTGCAAACCCTTGCAGGATCCTTGTCCCTGCCCCGCGGTGGCTGTGCTCAGGACACACCTCCAGATGGAGCAGGAGAAGAGCCCGCTGTCCTCGCTCACTCCGACCGTCATCTGCCACTGCTGCACAGGGGAGACCCGGGCTCAGCGTGGGGAGAACCCTGCGGGGCCAAGCCCCCTCCAGCTGCAGCAGGGGCTCCAGAATCACCCAAGCCCCCTCCAGCTGCAGCAGGAGCTCCAGAATCCCCCAAGCCCCCTCCAGCTGCAGCAGGAGCTCCAGAATCACCCAAGCCCCCTCCAGCTGCAGCAGGAGCTCCAGAATCCCCCAAGCCCCCCCTCCAGCTGCAGCAGGGACTCCAGAATCCCCCAAGCCCCCCCTCCAGCTGCAGCAGGAGCTCCAGAATCCCCCAAGCCCCCCCTCCAGCTGCAGCAGGAGCTCCAGAATCACCCAAACCCCCTCCAGCTGCAGCAGGAGCTCCAGAATCCCCCAAGCCCCCTCCAGCAGGAGCTCCAGAATCCCCCAAGCCCCCTCCAGCTGCAGCAGGAGCTCCAGAATCCCCCAAGCCCCCTCCAGCAGGAGCTCCAGAATCACCCAAGCCCCCTCCAGCAGGAGCTCCAGAATCCCCCACGCCCCCTCCAGCTGCAGCAGGGGTTCCAGAATCCCCCAAGCCCCCTCCAGCTGCAGCAGGAGCTCCAGAATCCCCCAAGCCCCCTCCAGCAGGAGCTCCAGAATCACCCAAGCCCCCTCCAGCTGCAGCAGGAGCTCCAGAATCCCCCACGCCCCCTCCAGCTGCAGCAGGGGTTCCAGAATCCCCCAAGCCCCCTCCAGCTGCAGCAGGAGCTCCAGAATCCCCCAAGCCCCCTCCAGCAGGAGCTCCAGAATCACCCAAGCCCCCTCCAGCTCCAGCAGGAGCTCCAGAATCCCCCAAGCCCCCTCCAGCTGCAGCAGGAGCTCCAGAATCACCCAAGCCCCCTCCAGCTGCAGCAGGAGCTCCAGAATCACCCAAGCCCCCCCTCCAGCTGCAGCAGGAGCTCCAGAATCAGCCACCACCACCCCCAGCCCTCGCTGGCAGCCCCTTCTGCTCCTGCAGTTAGGAGTGTGCTCTCACACAAACCCTTCCCAGCCTCTTTTCCTGTCGGGGTGAGAAAGAGGAGCTGATTGCAGCAGGACTGCCCAGCTCACCTCGTTGGTGCCGCCCTGGGCCGAGTAGGTGAAGGAGCAGCTGTAATCCCCCTGCCAGAGAGAGGAACAGCAGCAGCCTCTTTAGCAGCAGCTCTTCTCCCACAGCACCCAGGAACTGCCGAGAACCCCCCCAGGGCACCAAGTCCAACAGTGCCCAGCACGGCCAAGGCCACGCTGACCCTGTCCCCAAGTGCCACACGGCCTTAAATCCCTCTGGGGATGGGGACTCTGCCAGTGCCACCGTGCCAGTGCCCAGCCTCCCCTTCCATGAGGAATGTTTCCCAATATCCAGCCTAAACCTCCCCTGGCACCACCATTTCCTCCTGCCTGGAGAGCTGGGGTGAGGACTCGTGTTCTGGGGTGCCCAGGGACCCCCAGCCCCTTCTGCACTGGGGCCCTTCCCTCGCTGAACCCCCTCCCAAGCGGACCCTTCTTTCTCTGAGACCCCCTTCCCCTCTCCCTGCCCTTGGGGTACCCCCCCTTCTCCTGGGGGCCTCCTTGCTATAGAAACTGTCCCACCTTGGGGACCCCCTTCTGCTGGAGAACCCCACTTGCGGACTCCTTCCCCTCGAGGACCCCCTTCTCTGTGGAGGCTCCCTCCCTCCTCGAGTACCCCCTCCCTGGGGTCCCCTGCCTTTGGGGCCCCCTTTCCCCTGCAGACCCCTGGGGTCCCCCTGCCCTTGTAGCCCCCTTTGGGGACCCCCTTTCCCCTGCAGACCCCTGGGGTCCCCCTGCCCTTGTAGCCCCCTTTGGGGACCCCCTTTCCCCTGCAGACCCCTGGGGTCCCCCTGCCCTTGTAGCCCCCTTTGGGGACCCCTCTCTCCCTGGGGAGCCCCCCACCCGCTCACCCCGCCCTCCCTCAAGCCCAGCCAATCCCCAGAGCAGGCGATAAGAGTGACGTGTTCCTCAGCCAATCAGCGAGGGGCGCGTACCCTCTCCGCTCCCGCTCCCTCCCTCCGGGCCGCTCACCAGGCTCCGGGAGAAGGAATGAACCTCCCCGCCGGGCCGCACGTCGAACTCGGCGGTGCTCTGGGCCGCGTCCGAGGCCGTGCCCGGTCCCGCGGCCGCGCAGGCCGCCAGGCACAGCAGGGCCGCGGGCACCAGCGCGGCCCACGCGAGCCCGCCGCTCCTCCCGCTGGGCGCCGCCATCTTGGAGAGGAAGCGCGGGTACGGCGGCCGGCAGGGGTCAGCCCGGCGGCGGCACGGCGGCCATGTCGGGTGTGGGCAGGGGCCCGGGCGGGCCGGAGCGGCGGGGAGCGCGGAGGGACAGGGGGACATGGGGACAGAGGGACACGGGCACGGTGGTCAGGAGACAAAGGGACCAGACATTCCTTGGCACAGAGACTCTTCCACCCTTGCCAGGCCTCCTCCAGGGCAGGATCCGGGGCTGTGGCACGGCCCAGCAGGGCCAGCAGCAGCCCCAGGGTCAGGGGGCTCCGGGCTGAGCCCCCCAGCACAGCCGGGGGCTGGGAGCAGGAAAATCCTGGCTTAGAGCAGAGCGGGAGGCACAGAAATGTGTGCCAGCTCCGAGAGGGGCTGGAGGGGGAAGCAGGGACAGGAGGTTGCTCTGCAGAGGCCGTGCCCGGAGCATTCCCTGTGTCCCAGCACGGATCTGGGATGCCTGTGCTTTCACCAAAATCCCTCCCAGAGGATTCTCCAAGATCAATTTACAACCTTTGGTTTGGCCAGCACGAACACACCCAGAGCCCAGCCCAGCCCTGCTCCTCCTCTGGGGACCCTGGGATTTCTGAGCTGCTCCAGCTGTTGTGGGGTGCAGCCTGCACGGCCCAGGACAGAGATCAAGTGCCTGAGACCCCCGAGCACCCAGAGTTTCCACTGACGTGGCTTTCCCAGAGCCAGAGCTGTGGTGGCACCTGTATCCCACCCACGCTGGGAATGGAGATGCCAGGAAGTTTTCCATTCGAGCATCTTTCAGGGCAAGGAGTGACTTTTCTGAGCTAATTCTGTAGCTTGAGGAGTGATTTTGTTTTAAAAATAAGTCCTCAAGAACATCTGTTCTCCCTCCACGCCATCCACCTAAAAATAAAGCCCCACAGGGTGGGTTTTGGGAGAGAAATGCCTCCCAAGCCACTCTCAAGTCCCAAATTCTTGAGGAAAAGTGGTTTTTGTCTGGTTTCCCCAGCACCTGCTGGTGTCTCTGTCATCACCACTCACTCAGGAAATTAACTCAGCTTCATCCTCCAGCTGCAAATCCTCCACCCAGAGCCACCCTGCTCCCATGGCCCTGCCCGGGTGGGGCCTCCCACATCATTTGTGTTTCAATCCCCACAGAGCCTGCTCCATATGGAACAGCTCCGGGACGAGATTTCCCAGCTAATTCCTCTCAGGATTTTCAATCCCCAAAAGAAGATGACCAACCCCTTTCTAAGGTGCCAGAAAGTCCTGCAGCAAGCTGGGGGATCAGAGGAGCCAACAGATCTGCAAACTCCTCTAGACAAGAGCATCTTTAGACATTTTAAGAAACACTCAGCTTTTCGGGGACAGGAAAAAGCAGTTCAAATTAAGCCTAAAAATTCAGCTAGGGAAGCACAAAGCTTCTTACCATCCAGCAGCACCCACCCAGCTGTGAGGAACAGAGGGTGCAGCTTTGCTGGCTGCAGGGTGCTTTCACAGACACATCTCTGAGGTACTTCTTCCACCCCAGTCCCTCCTTTCAGCCCTCTGCCCTCAAAACTCACACCTGAGGTGCTTTGTAGCAGCTAAACCACAACTGCAATATTGGGACAATTATTTGGGCACAGGGACAAGAAGAGGGGGGGAAATCTGCTCCCAGCCATCCCCAGGAACCCAAATGCTCCATCTGGAAGAAGCTCTGCATTTAGAGCAAGCCTCCAGCAGCAGCCTCAGGGTATTAACAGCGGGTTAATTAACAGCAGCTCCCAGGGAGGAAGGCAAAGCAAGGCCAGGTTTGGGAGCTGGGAGGGCGAGCAGAGGCAGGCCCAGCCCTGCACAAGCAGCTCAGCGGGTCCCAGAGCGGGAGCAGAGCAGCTGCAGCCCCAGTCCCACCGCGGGCAGGGAGGGAGGTGCCCACCCCAGGCTGCTGCTGACTGCTCAAGGTCACACTGAGCCGAGCACACGGTCCAGGATTCCCAGCCCTCAGTTGCTTGGATCGTGCTTCCCCCGAGGAACATCAGGGATTTAATATTCTCTCCACTGCTCGGCACAGAAAGAACAGAGCACTTGGCTTGCAGCAGAGCTGCTCTGGCTGTGGCAGCAGCTGCTGCTTCCTCCTGCCCCCCAAAGCAGCCACCACGTCTCTTTCCAATATTTTAATGAGTCGCTACATCTTACACTCATAATTATAAAAGAATAAGAATCCATAAAAATATTTTCTTTTCATAATACGCACTTAAAATACTCCAGGGCAAGTCGACGTGGTTCATTTGGGTGGGTTTTGTTTGTGTTTGTGTTTTGCCCCTGGCAGAACCCTTGGCTTGAGGGGGGGATGTGCTCCCCTGAGGTGTGATTGCTCAATCCCCCTCCCCAGAACTGCAGTTCCTGTTGCCCAGGTAAATAAAAACCAGGAGAGAGCATTGCTGAGTAGACGGGCAGGGGGACCAGTCACTGACCCGCAGAGAACTGAAGCACAGCCAAAATTTCAGTGCACATTGGAAAGCTCGGGGAAGGACAGGGGGGGTCGGGAGGCAGCACAGAGAACAGGGGGAGGGAGGATTGCATAAATATCATCCATCTTGTGTTGCAAAAACCCAAATGCTGCTGTGAGCTCTGGAGAGAGGCTCTGGCTGTAGCCAGCTGCCAGTGCTACCTGTTGGCACAACTCTGAGTGAGAGCGGCCATGAGAGGAAGGATCAGAGCGCGCCGTTACCGGCCCCGGCCACTTCCTCCATCTGCTCTGCAAATTTAAACTTGAAAATAGATATATATAAAAAAAAAGACTAGTGTTGCATGCTTCTGTAGACCTCTCTTCAGCTCCCAGGGCTCCAGTGTGGCAGCAGGGCCAGGACACAGACCAGATCCCCAGGTGAGCAGTAGGTAGTTCTCTTCCCTCACACTCCTGGCTTAAGGCAGCTTCTGATTCGGCTCTTCCGTTTCCAACACAGGCACTGAGTTCTTGCAGGTAAGAGTTTGGGAACTGCACAGGTGCAGTGGAAGAGGAAAAGGATTGGGGAGAGAGAGATGGACACAAACCTCAGCCTCAGGACACAGACCACTGTCCATTGATTCCCAGGAGAGAGGGAGTAGCAGCAAAAAAAGCATTGAACAGCCAGGCTGGAGGAGAGGAGGAGGACGAGCAGCCGAGCAGGAGCAGACCTCCAGCTTGGAAAGTGAGAGAAGGTGGCACTGTCCAAAGGGAAGGTGCCCTCCAGCTTTTCCCCTGGCCTGGGGGTATCCCCAGCCCGACGTGGGCACTCAGCCCCTTGTGCTCTGGGTTGGACGCTGCCGGGGAGCGGGAGGGCACAGGGCAGGTGAGCTGTCAGTGTCCAGTTTGCAGAGGCTCGTGCTCTCAGAGGTATTCTTGTAGAAAGTGCAGCAGCGTGATTTCGTAGTGCTCTCCTGACTCAGGGCACCGAATACTGTGTCTCTCGTTGGGGTAGATCTGTGCCAGGGCAGACACGGGGCATTGGTCACTCAGCAGGCACACAACTCCCTCCCCTCAGCCCTGCTCCCTCCATCCAGTCTCCATCAGGACACAGAAGTGCCAGGGAAGGTCTGGAGCACCCCCTCCCTCACTGCAGCCACCCCTGCCCAGTGGGACAGAACAGCTCGTGGAGGAGGAACGTTCCAGGCCCCGGGGCAGCAGCCCTGCCTGCACATGGCACATCTGGCAGCCATGGAACAGCCACAGTGCCACCTCCCGGCCTCCTCTCGAGTCCAGCGAGGTGTTCACTGGCACCAGCATCACAACAGCATGTGGGGATCTGCCTCCATCCCCTCCCATCCCCAGAACACACAGCAAGGAACTTTCTCCAGATTGATGGGACCTTCCCTCCCCACTCCTGGCCCTCCTACCTGCAGCTGGTAAGGTTTTCCAGCCCGGATTAGCTGCGATACCAGGAAGTTGGTGTGAAAAAAGTGCACATTTTCATCCAAAAAGCCATGGAGGATCAGCAAACGATTTGGCCTGGACATGGGGTGAGAGATAAGGAGAGAAACAGGATGAGAAACCAGATGGAAAACACAATGAGGCAGCAGATAAAAGCTCTGCAGAGGGTTTGAGCAAAGAGCTTCCAGCTGGACAAGCCAAACCCAGGCAAGAGCAGTGCCAGGCCATGGCCACGGGCCCCAAGCCCTCCCTGGCAGGGGGGCTGGGGGTGCTGTGGCCCAGCTGCTGCCGAGTTAAAGCAGATCAGAACCCCTCCGTTTCCATTCCTCTGGGACTGAGCAGAGGTCCAGGAGCAGGTCTGGGGCAGGTACTCACTCGTTGGGAAGCTTTTCCACGTGCAGTGCCACCGAGCCAGCCTCGTAGCCCTGCTGGTTGTTCTCGGGGACGTCCATGTAGCGCTCGGTGTAGCCGGTGTCGTAGGCCATCCACACGGTGACAGGGGCACCTGCTATAGCAATCTGTCAAACAGAGAGGTGCCACCACAGCCTCATTATCGCCTGCTCAACAGCCCAAGCGTTCCCTGCTTTCCTGGAGAGGCAGCAGAAAGGCTCTGGGCTGTTCTGTCACTCAGACCAGGATTCTCCTTCAGCAATCCCACACACAACCCAGATTCCTCCTCCTGACGTTCCTCTTGTGGCCACAGTGGGAAAAATTCCTGCACATCAGCATCACCCTGTATGGCAGACCAAGCCCATCCCAGAGCCATCCTCCTCCAGCCCCTGCCAGGGATGAGCTGCAGCAGGACACAGGACTGGAGTCAGGGGCTCCAGGCAGGCAGGACAGGGGGACATTTCCACCTGTCCACCACAAATAAACCAAAATGGCAATTCCAGCTGCCAAGAGGGACAGAAGCTGCGAGAGCCAAGTGTCCCAGAGGTGCCAGCCCCACGTGCAGGCTCACCTTGAAGACGTTGGGTTTGCAGATGAGCCCCATGAGGGACAGAAAGCCCCCATAGGACCAGCCGTGGATGGCGACCCGGCTCAAGTCGATGAACCCGTATTTTTCTGCTACATAATGTAAACCTTCCACCTGGTCCTCTATCTCCACCTGACCCTAAAAGGCAAAAAGGAGGCTCATGTTAGTGGACTTGATACATTTAGAAACTTGAGACAGAAACACACAGGAAGTGAGCAGCCACCACCCTTAGGAAGGACAAACAATCAGAGATTCCCCAGCACAAGGAGGATGTTACCATTTGGTTCTTCAGGGCCCCTTCAAATTTGAGGCCTCGCTGGCATGATCCCCTTCCATCAATCACCACCACAGCATAGCCCAGGGATGCCAACGTGTTCAGCCGCAGGTACTTGATGCCTTTGAAGGAGTTGTTCACCAGCTGCACCTGCACAAGGAGGGAGGAAGAGTTTCAGAGCTCAGCAGCTGCCTTCCAGTGCCTTCCTGTGTCAGTGGAGGATCCTGAGCTGGACAGCAGCCACTCATCGAGCCATCAGAGCCATAGAAATCAAACCACATGCTGGAAAAGTCATCTGAGATTTGAAGCAGAGGTCAAACACAGGGACAAAAAGAATAGGAGGAAGTTTTTTGCTGTAATGGTGGTGAAGCCCTGGCACAGGGTGCCCAGAGAAGCTGTGGCTGGATGTGTTTGAGGCCAGGCTGAATCTCTGAACAGCCTAGGATACTAGGTGTCCCTGCCCATGGCAGAGGTGGGACAGGATGGGCTTTGAGGTCACTGCAACCCAAACCACTCCATGATTTCATGATTCCATGACAGTGCTCACTGCTACCCAAAGTGCAAGTCTTGATGCATGACTGACAGAGCTCTGCCCTAGGCAGCAGCCCCAGCCCTGACCCCAGCGTTCCCCTGGGTTTTTACCTGAGGGCCTCCATACACAAAGAGCACCGTGGGATGCTTCTTGCCAGGCTGGACATCGTGGGGTTTGTAGACCATTCCGTAGAGCTCCACGTCCGACTGCGTGCGGAAGTGGAAGATCTCCGGGGGGACGTAGTCTGGGGGACAGCCTGCAGCAGGAGGGTCACACTCAGTGCTGAGGGGCTGAGCAGGCTCTGCTCCCACCCCCTGAACCAGCCCTGTCCAAAGCTGACCCTCAGCAGGGCTCCTTCAACACCAAACCACGCCGAGGCTTAGCAGAGCCCCTCCCTGGGAAGCACAGCCTCCACCTGCCTGCACAGGGAAGGGATTCCACAGGAAAACCTCACTGGCTGGGAGTTCTCCAGTGGGCACTGGGCCACAACAGCAGGGTGGGAGAAGGTAATAACAGGGATGGTACAAAGTGCTTGCAGCAGGGGTTCAGGTGCTGCTGTGAGCTGTACCTAAACCTTTAAAACCTGCAGTGCAGAATGGAGCAGCAGTACTGCATGCCAGGTACTTGTCCCTTCCCTCTTTAAAAAGCACCCTGAAGTGTTCAAGGCCAGGTTGAACAGGGCTTGGAGCAACCTGGACTAGTGGAAGATGTCCCTGTCCATGGCAGGGCATGAGAATAGGATGGACTTTAATATCCATTCTCACCTAAACCATTCAGTGAATTCCACAGTAAAACCACATCCTTGTGTGTTTGTTAACTCTGTACACCCTGGAGCAGGACTTCTGCTCCAGGTGTGAAACACATCAAAAGCCCACAGAACATTTCCTGGGCAAGTGAGAAATACCTCCCCCACAAGATAACATGATTCACCTTCCCTCAGAGTGAAGGCACTCAGATCCCTTCCCTCCCCACCACTACTGGCTACTGCTGGGGAGTTCTCACTGAAAGGCCCCACTGGCACGCTCTCCAGGACTTACTGGCTGCCTCCATCATGCTGGCCCAAAACTTGGGCTGCTTGTGGAGTGGGTCATCGTCAGAGCCGCTGAGCTTGTAGATGTGCACACAGGGAGGAGTGCTCACACTGCTGTAGTGGCTGATGAACATGTCAAAGTTCTGGCAGGGAACACAGGAGAGGCAGAGCATGAGGTCCTGCACTGCCCCCATCTCGAGCAGCGCTCAGGACTCGTTACTGCCCACGAGTCATCGCCATTCCCAGTTAGGATCCCTGTCAGTCAGGAGATGGAACCCAAGGAACAACAAACCTGGCTCATGGAGCAGCTGTGGGAGAAGCCTGGAGTGGTGAGGCGCATGATCTCCCCGGGAGACTCGTAGCTGACCACGTAGAGGTGGTGCTCCAGCGGGGTGTCCTTCGTGCCTTGGAAATACACCAGCTTGGTGGCCTCATTGACCCAGATCTGTGCCAGGAGAGAGGCCTCAGGGACAGGCAGGGACGAGCTCTGCTCCTCTGCCAGCCCAGAACACACAGAGACCATGACAGGGCTGCTCAGGGCAGGGGCTTGAGGGGCCAGAGAACACACACAGCACTTGGGAGAGCTGCAGACAACACACTGCAGTGACAGACAGCAGTCCCTCAGCCCTTTTGTTAAAGACTCCAAACATTTGCTTATTAATGGGCATAGAAAGCTGGGCTTTGTTCCCTGCAGGTTAACAGGAAGCCATCCTCTTAACAAGGAACGTTCTGTGCTTCTATGGCATCTTACAGAACCATGGAATCATTCAGAAAATGGAAAAACCCCTCCAAGATCAACCATGAACCCAGCAGCACCGTGTTCACCACTAACCCACATCCCCACGTGCCACATCCACGCCCTGTTGAACACTTCCAGGGCTGGTGACTCCCCAGTGCCCTGGACAGCCTGTCCCAGGGCCTGATCACCTTTCCAGTGAAGCCATTTCCCCCATCTCCAACCTAAACCCCCCTGGAGCAACGTGAGGCTCTTTCCTCTGCTCCTGTCCCTTGTTACCTGGCAGAAGAGCCCAACCCTCACCTGGCCACAGCCAGCATGGCTGGATTATAAAGGAACAGGTCCCTTTTTTCCAGCCATCATGGCAATGCATTCCCATTCGTGGGAGGACCAGTCTAACAGCTCTCAGCACCAAACTTTGAGACACATTAAAATAGGTTTTACTGTCCAGATAAAGCTGTTTCTAAAAACCACCCAGTCAGGCAGGAACAGAGGCGACAGCTTTTAAATCCTGCATTGATCCAGCAACAGTAACTGAACTGTTTTTCCACCTTACAGTTTCCAAATGCTATTTCTGGCTAACCCACAGTTTGAAGACCCCTGTGAACAGCAAAGGGAAAAACATCCAACTCAATTGGCCAGGAAAACCAGGCAGAGCCCTGTGGAGCAACAAATGCATCAAAATAATTGCTGCTAACACAATTTTAGCCATAACACATGCAGGGAAGAGCTGTGGCCAAAATCAACAGCATGTACAGTGAGAATCCACATGGGGAGGGACAGCAGGTTAATTGCAGATTGAGGAAAAGCAGCAGAAACCAAAAGCTTGGAGCTGTTGGTCTTTTAAAAAGCGAGAAGTGAAAATCCAGATTAATTGGAAATGAACAGACAAGGTCTTTATTTTGACAGAATCACCTGGGAGTGTTAAAGATCAGACTCGGAGTTAATTCCTGAAGCAAAAATGAAACTAGGTTTCTACAAGATTAATAAAAATTCATTTCTGGCTGTTCTGCAAGCGACAACAGATACAGCTTCTCCATATTCCAAATTGCTTTATATTCCCCAGCTGCCTTGTTCCTAAAGGCTCTGTTGAGGGATCAGCTGGAGACCAAGAGTTCACTCTGAGTGCCAGGACACATTTCCACATTGCAAGAACTCATTGGAGTTAAAACGCCTCAGCAAAGGCAGCAATCCCCAGCTTCTCCACAAAATGGTTCTTTGTTGCTCTTAAACCTCAGACTTGTGTCCTTTTTTATGGCCTGACCCACTCCTGGGATTTACCTAAGGAGCAATCTGAAGTCTGATTAAGAAGGCAATCAGATCCATGTGCACTGGCCTACAGCACTTCTGGGGAAAGCAGAGGCAGCAATAAAAACAGCAACAAAATGAAGCTTAAGCAGTTCTAGCAGGTCCCAAGAGTAAGGGAGGACTCAGGCCAGGACTGGGGGCAGACAATGCAGAGCTGAGCACTGCAAGAGAATAAAAATAACCCCTACCTTGGATCCGTGCCTCGCCAGCACCTCCCATTCCCCAGCAGTCAGGGCAACCTCCTCCTTGATGGGACATTTGAAATCATCTACGAGAGAGACCACGAGCATCAATCACTGCCCTCCCCAAAGGACAACAGGAGGGGAGCTCCCAGGGCTGCAGCCCTTACCCTCACTGTGGACACAGGGCTGCACCCAGTCGTGGCTGCCTGGCTTCAGGATTGCTGTCACCCTGTAGAGGTGGCAGAACCCTGTTTTGCACTCGTTGGCTCGGATAAAGCAGAGCTCTTCCTCCTCCCCCTCCGGCTGGATGAAAGGATAGAAGATGTCATGAACCTGCCACACAAGATGAGAAACCTGTGAGTGATCTGCTTTATCAAACCCCTGGTTCAACACCAAATTTGGGACTGAGTAGCTGAGCTGCCATAGCAAAGACTTAACTGGACACCAAATCAACATGAGAATGGTTAACTGAGGGGAGGAAGGGGCAGCCTGTGCTCTCCTCCCAGCCCCGAGCCTCTTACATTTATCCACACATCAGTGGTTTCTTCATAGATCACAAATGGCTGGACATTTTCTGGCACAGTTTTGGCAAATTCAGCACGCTGCTCCTCATTTTCTGGGACTGGAATAAAGAGTGCTGGAGGCAGAAGGACTAGCTGGAGCCTCTGCTGAGGTCTGTCTAGGAACATAGCCCAGGCACTGGGGAAAGAAGTCGGAGGTGAATGTCAGTACCACAGAATAGAGGTCCCTTTCCAACACTCAGAACATGCATCCCTTTCTCCTCCCCACTGCCAGAAAGGATTTGGGCATCTGAATGCAAAGCTTTTCTCATCACTGCTGCTTTCTAATCCCCTGGAAGCTGTGCCAACACACACGTACTGCCAGACAGCTCTGGTATTTCACAGGGGTATCGCTCAGGCGAGATGTCTGACAGATTTGCCAGTGCCTGTTCCAAGGGAGCACTGCTAACACAGCCCTGTCTCCAGAATGGAACTCCTCCTTGGACACCCCTCCACCAGGAAGCACTGTTTGTGCTCCAGCTCTCCTCCAGCTGAAGTGATCACCCTCCCAGAGCTCTGTCTGCAGCCTCCTCCTCGCTCTCTGGCAGGGAGAGGCACAGACCCAACACGAGTGCCAGGGGAAGGAGCTGCTCCAGTCCCAGCCCTGCTCCCCTCCAAGGAGAGTCCCTGGAAGAGGTGCTGCACTGCAGGCTCTCAGCATGACAGATGGCAGAGCACAGCCACCCCAAGGCCTGTGAGTGCATCCAGGGGAGTTTCATCACGAAAGACAGATTTGAGAAGAGCCAGCTCTCCCCCAGCACTGCAGGATTTCAGGAACTGAGATATTCAGCACATTTAGATAAGCTCTGGTGCAGAACATCACAATCACCTCTGAGATTACCTGCTGGAAAGCTCTCTAAATTTCCTTTCCAGAGCAGAAAATTAATGATGAGTTACAGAATGCCACCTTCAAAGACAGCCAAGTCACCTTAACTTAATCTGCACACACACCAGTTAGCAGCCAAGCTTGGGAGGGGGAAAAATTAAGAACTTTAAAATTTCAATCAGATTGGGGTGAATTCTGCAACTCTTCAGGCAAGACTGTGTATCCCATTTGGAGCAATAGCCAGCCCCAGAGCAATCCTCCTCTTTGGACACGCTGCACGAAGGATGTGGCACCACAGCCACTGCCCCTGTCCTGTGACTCAAGCTTTGATGACAAACTGTGCCAATGAGCAAAGGTAAAACTGCCCACAGAACTCCCCCATTTTCAGCAGGAAACACCTTGTACCTGTGTTAGACATCTTCAGCTCCAAAGAATTCCCCAGGACTGCCCACTTACTGCATCAATGTCATTTAACTCTGGTTGTGACAAACCCCACAGCCTGTCACTCTGCTCTGCTTCGTTCCTGCTTTTAGGATGTTACAGCACTGAAGAAGCCAAATATTCATGTGCCATTTCTGGCACTCAGGGCTGTAAAACCAGGTCATGAACACAGCAGAAGCATGTTGAAGGTCTGCAACCAGAGGAGCCCTTGGGAAAGTTATTCTGGGAGGAAAATGGAGACTTACTATTTGCCATCGCGGGTCCATCCAGCACGGGCAATGTACTCCACGGTGGGAAACAAGGCAGCAAAGGGTTGCACCAGCTCTTTGTCCTGAGCACACACAATCTGCAGCAAAACCAAGGCCCACCATCAAATCAGAGCACCAGAGCTCATCACCTTCTCCCAGGGAAGCTCAGGGAGATGGCACAACAAGGAAGTTTAGCTACTGGCATCAGCAAGGGTCAGGCCAGGAGAAGCAAGCCTTGCTACAAAGAGCAGGAAGAGAAGGGAAAAACAGCTTCAAAGCAAAATGATTTTGGCATTTGGCCACAGGAAAGGACACAGGCAGGGACTGAAGCCCCAGATTAGACCTGGCTCCAGCCCTCCTAACTCTGCCATGGTGCACCAGGCAAGCCCCAATTCCCCCTTCCCTCCGCACTCCCAGCTGAATCTCCCCCAGAATGATTCTTGTCAGCATTTTCAAGTCTTTCTGTTTCTTGGATAAACACATTAGAGATCCAGCTATTGCAACAGACTAAAACACCCAGACTAACATTATTTAGGATTTCTTTGTGACCTTGTTTTGATTCTAGGGAGCTTCAAAAACCCTTCTGTGCAATGTCCCTTTCTGAGCTATCACTTACCTTACCCTTGCTGTCTGTTTTAAATTCTGCCAGTTTCAATGTAATCTTGGGGTTTTTGCTGCCTGCAGAGAAGAAGTGAAAAAACACCAAGATGATCAAGTTGAACATTCTGTGGTTACACAAAATACAGCTTCTAAAGGAGAACTGCCCCTGGTCCTACTGAAATGGCTCTGTGTGAATTTGCAAATATCAAATATGTATGTGAGCAAACACCAGAGTCATTCTGGGAATGGGAACAGTTTGCTTTGCCTTCCCTAGCTGGCTGTGCATGTTCCCAGGGGGGAGAGGAAAGATGGGACTCAGAATGTATTCCACAATATGCCACCAGATATATTCCACTTCCTCAGCAATCCTTTCATTTAGGGCTGGGAATTGAAGTTCAGCCTTTCTTGCAGCAGGTTTTGGGATCGGAGAGTCAATTAGGTCTCAACTTTCACAACCTGTTCCTACATCCCAGTAAGTGCTCAGATTAATGATGCAAAGTTTATAGCCCCAATTCCAGTGCTGATTCCAGCAGGAGTCCAGAGCTGCCTCAGCAGCCCCACGTGTTTCACCCACCTGTCCTGGGGTACCGATAGGAATCTGTTTTTCTCTCCTCCAAGGCAGGTGAAGGAACATGAATTATCTCCACCTCTGACTCATCCACTTCCTCATACAGGATCCGCAGTGTTTTCAAATCCTCTGAACCTGGGACAGAGAGCAGGAATGTTTACAACAGCATTTCCTGCTGTTTCTGGCTTGCCTGGAGCACTGGTGCAGAGGGAACACCTGTACAGCCCCAGCTCTTAGTGACCACCTGCAAACACTCCACAATTATAATCCCCTCAGTGCTTTGTTCCTTCAGGTGGTCTCCCCAGGAACAGCCCACATGAACATCATGCTCAGAACCTCATTCCTCGCCAGAGGCAGCAGTCCCATGCCAGGATTTGATGAGCAGAACAGTGACTGACCTTCTGTGGAAGCTGTGGGACACCACCAATAGCCCGTGAACCGATCAAACTCCTCCTGAATGACAAAAGTGGCTACACCAGCAGACTTGGGGTCATCCAGAACATTGGATAAGCCTGGAGAGGAACAAAGGCGAGACAGCATTTGCAATTTGCATTTACATCTCCTTGGAAAATGCTGACCCAAAAGACAAATGCACTTGTAAGAAATAAGCCGGGAATGTGGGTATTGCAGGCCAGGCTCCTCAGAGGAATTCCCTTCAGGGGTGGAGGGAGCCCCACACCTTTATGGCAGTATGTCATCCGCCTCTCCTCGCCCGTCTCGATGTTTGCCACCCACAGGTCGTTGTTGTTAATGAAGGAGAAGAAGGCTGGGTCAGCAGGGCAGATTTTGGGATCCATCCGTGGCCCTGTGCACTGAGTCTTGATCTCCAGAGGCTTCATTGGAGACACCTGTGGCAAGAGACACACACAGAGCTGGGTGCCACATCAGCTCCCAGCTCTGCAGAGAAAAAGCCTAAATCAGAGACACAGCTCAGCCCAGGGGATGATGGCAAATGTGGCCCTGACAGGACACAAGAGCAGCCACCACAACCAAAGGGATGAAGATGTGGAAGATGTGGACCTGCTAGAGCAGGTCCAGAAGAGCCACAGAGATGCTCCAAGGCTGAAGCCCCTCTGGAGGCAGGCTGGGAGAGCTGGGAATGTTCACTGGAGAAGACCTCAGAGCCCCTTGCAGTGCATGAAGGGGCTCCAGGAGAACCTCCTGTGAGGGTGGGCAGGCCCTGGCACAGAGTGACCAGAGCAGCTGTGGCTGGCCCTGGACCCCTGGCAACGTCCAAGGCCAGGTTGGATGGGGCTGGGAGCAGCCTGGGATAGTGGAAGGTGTCCCTGCCCATGGCAGGAGGTGACACTGGGATGGGCTTTAAGGTCCCTTCCACCCCAGTCCAGTCTGGGATTCCACGTGCAGCCATCTCCAATCCAAACCATCAAGCCCCTTGGAGGTGAGTCCATGAAATAAATCCCTGGCACTCACCATGAACCCATTCTTGCCCCCATCTCGACAATGGAAGAGGCTGTTGCTGGCCTGGAAGAGGAACAGGCCACTCTCACTGTGGAAATCATAGGATGTTATCCCAAAGACTCCCAGTCTCTTGCGTTCCCTCAAGAGCTCCTCCTCTCTGGAATACATCCCGTGGTGAGGGGTTGCCTAGAATTGAAGGAAAGGAATATCTGAAAGGATCTGCAAGGAGAGGAATGTTCACAGGAGTGCTCTGAGCCTGTCACAACACCCCAGCTCAAACAGGCAGCAGTGTCAGGGTACAGGTCCCCAGTTCCTGCACTCCAGGCTACAGCTGTGGGGTCCAGGAGGCCTAATCCCCCACACCCCCCAAATTTCCCTGTACAGGAGGGCTGAGCTGTGAATCTCTCAGTTCTACAGTTGGCACCTCAGCATGAAGTGAGAACGGCTGTGCTTACTCTGCTTATGCAAATCAGATGTAACCAATTAACTTAATGACGTTATCTGCAGCCTTCACAAACAGTTTCCATGTCAGACACTGCAAACAAAAGTTCTTCCGGGATCTTGAATTACCCTGGAGAGAACTCACAGCCCAAATGGGGTCAAGACAGATAAATTCTGTTCCACCAGGAACTGTTTAAGTAGGGCTGAAAAGACCAACACCCTCCAAGGCTGTCAGTGACAAAGGACATGAAGATACTGAAACCAGGGAGGGGAAAATTCCCTCCCTTTCTAACAGTGTAAGGCAGAAGCACAATTTAAACTCAACTTTCCCAACTTTTTAACAGCAGGAAGGATGACACACACCACACAGATGACCCCACCACAGCATCACCCAGTGTCCCCAGGCTCTTCCCACTCTGGCTTACCTGAAAGTGATCCAGCATCTGTTTCCAGGACAAGAGCAGCAAGGCCTCCTTCCGTACCTTTTTGGGAATCTCTGAGTAAAGAAGGGAATTCTCTCTGCTACCATATGGCATTCCTATTAGGAGGACAAAAGCATCATCCTTAAGATGAATTAACCAGGACAAAGAGCAAATTCAAACAGAAGTCTGGAAACAGGGGCTGGGGCTGCCCAGAGACCTCTACCCACATTCCTTCCCAAGCAGCTCCCAGATCAATCCCAGAATAACATCTAAACCACTTCGATATTGATTTGTTTGGAATTTTCCTAAGCAAGATTTAACACTACCCCACCTCTCCAGAATGTTTTAGGTCCAATTTTCCCCTCTGTGCCTGTCCTCCCATGCTCCAGATCCACTCTAAGAGCACCACTCCCTGAATGGGTGACTCAACATTACTCTCCACATTTCTCATAGAGAAATTTGCTACAGGGACCTGATTCAGGCCAAGGCAGCAGCTTGCAAGGGCGGAAGGAAAAGCCTGGAAGCTCCAGAGAGCCCATTCAAATGTGAAACAGTATCCTACAGAGTCAAAAGACCTTGTCATTTTACATAAGCCTTTGACTGTGGTTATCAAATGAGCTCCTGGCCTTAATCCAACTTCCAAAACAACCATCAAATATCCTGACATGTGATTTTGACAGCCTCCACCAAAACAAAGACCATGAACTTGGCCTCTACTTATGCTGCAGAGACTCCCTGGATCAGAAATTCACACAGGGATGTGTGCCCTGATACTGCCTACTCTGCACATGCTCTGGGCAGAACAGAGAGATTTCTGAGCTGGCTGACCCAGCAGTAGTTACTTCAAATTAAAACTGAAATATTAATAAGTGCTCAGGAAGCAGAGCAATATGTGAAGATCTAATCCTCAGAGATCCAGGAACACCAAAGTGCTGAGCATGTGGTGTTTAACATAAGCAGCATCTGCCACGATACAACACAAAACTCTGTGGGGATGGCCCAGGAATGATTGAGGATGGCCACACAGGAAAAACTGCAGAGGGGAACAAATGACTCTGGACACACGTATCTGACACTCAGGCAACTGTGACCTGGACTTCCCCTCCCCTTAGGTTAGAACTCTCTCCAATGACCTCAGGCTGACTACAATCAATTGGCATTTACAAGGAAAATATTGCCTTCCTCCCCAAAAGACAGTTTACTTTGCTTCCAAATGAAATATTCAACCCTACAGCAAAGTTCATCAGGACTCTCCATCCACTCCTCAGTTTTATTTAAACACTTTAAAATGTTATTTCATGCTGGGGCAGTAACAGCACACGGAGTTAAACACTTGTGAACTTACAGGCTGCCCAGAGAAGCTGTGGCTGCCCCATCCCTGGGAGTGTCCATTTATCATGGAAAAGAATCAGCATTTAAATCAGCATTTACCCTTTTTTAGGGACATCTGAGAAGAGGTACCCTGGGATTACCTGGCTGATGCTGATCTTAACTGAGGGATTACTCTGCTCTAAGCCCTGTACAATTCCTTAAGGAAGGAAACACTGAAAAGGCACTCGTGTATCCTCATTCCTGGTTCTGGCTCCTGGAACAGTCACACCCTGGCAGAACACCAACCACCCCGTAGCTGCTTTGGTTGCCATTTCATACAACAGAACATTAAAAAAAATTTAAAATTAGCCACTGAGTTCTTTAATCATCTAGATCAAAACCAGTATCAAAGTGAACTGGAAATACATTCAAGCTTTAAATCAAGCCTCACTGCTCAGACTTGACAAGAAAAATATGCCAGTTCTGGATCCTGCCCTTCAGAGCAGCACTTGTGTCCCAACAATTTATGAGAACTACACAAATGAAGTCACTGGCACACAGGAGCTGCTTAGTGACAACACAAATCACTCCCTCAAACCCAGCATCCTACAGTGACCTACACTCAAAACCTGGAAAAAGAAGGAAGAACAGCAGGGTCACTTCAGGGCAGCAGTAACTGCACAGAGTTGCACATCTGGCAACTTTTGTACTGGCCCAGTAATGATCAGCTCATGCCCCAAAGCACAACAAACTCTTTATAGGCTATAAAGCTTCCCATGTTACCAGCCACAAAATGATCCAGTTACTAAAATCCAACAACCTGTCATTAATTACATTGTGGCTCCATCTGTAACAAGGGACCCCTACAACACGGAATTCTGCTCTCAGTCCCACTGAAGGAAAGGGATATTTCCCTGCAAATGCCAGGAACAGCTCATTCCCAGCTCAATTTTCTTCCCTGCTTTTGAAAGCATCCTACCTTCATGATACCTAACACAGCAGGAGACACCACCACCCTGCCATTAATATGTTGCAACATGTAATTAGTCATTACTGACAGTGAATTTCTTGGAAAGTCAGTCTGGTTAATGAAGCAAGGAAATCCCACTTCTCACAAGCTACAGAGGCACGAGATAGTCCCTTCTCTTGCCCCATCCCCTGCGTGACAAAGGACACAGAAGTGCTGGCTGGCCAACACTTCCCCTCGTCACAGCTGAGCCCTGTGTTTGAGGCTTGTCTGGGACTGGGGAGTCCCTGCTCATCCCAGGCTTTGCAGAAGATCCTGCAGGCCTTGAGCCACGTTACCCAATCTCAGTTCCCAAATCTCACCAAGGGAGATCCCTCCCAGCCCCTCCCTTGCCTGCTGAGTTGGAAGAGCCCCAGGTTCCCCTGCTGCTGGCACGAGGCTTACCCAGGTAATAGAGGCGGTGTGAGTGCGGGCTGGACTCCTCTGTTTTCCGGACAAACTGGAAATCATGGGGAGCTTTGTTCACTATCATGCCCGAGTACTTCCTGCTGCTGTGAATAATGTCACGCAGCCCATCCCAAGAATGCTTTTGCACCTGGAATTGGGAAGGCACATCCTCCATCTCGACCACTTCGGAGCTGTCTGAGAGCGTGTCCACTGCAGTCATCCTCGCTTCCCCTTCAGAACTGGGCAAAAAACTGAGGGAGGAGAAGAGGGAGAGAATTGAGCCTTAAAATCAAGCAGGTGCTTCTTTAACTACACATCCTGGAATTCTCTGCACTCAAGGACTACATTTTAAACACACTGAAAGGAAAAGTCCATCTCCCATCCCATATGGAATCCTGTAAATGAAGGTGTTGACCTCAGAGAACTCCCTCTCCCAGGGCTAGCTCTAGAATAAGCTGTTAAAGGAAGCTCAAGCAGCAGATTCTGGTGCAGACAACAAACAGCTTGACTCAAAGGAAAACCACTCCAGGAATTCAGATGGATATGTCATCAAAGCTATGAGCTATCATAAACTCCTGCCCTGTGAGACCCCAGAAGTGGAATCCCCTTCTTACCCTGAAGGAAAACCTGCCCATTGCTTGGGGACAGAGGTTCACACCCAAGCACAGCAATTCACTTACCTGAGGAGATATTGAGGCCAGGAATGATGTAAGAGAGATGGGAAAGAGGGGAAAAAAGGTGCAATTGCTTTGCTAAGAGAGAGAAGGCAGCAGGAGCAGACCCTGGTTGTATCCTGAGAAACGTGGCACACATTCCTCAGAGATTTCCAAGTGAGCAGGTGTGGAAGGAGAGGACAAGAACCGCCTCCACATTAACACAAATGTTAATTTGAGGGGAGGTGGACCCACAGACTTGCCCAAGGTCAGTGATGTCATCCACTGCAAAGCAGGAATGAGCTGAGGACTAGGGAAACCTGTTTCTGACACCCCACTTGAGAAGCAGGATGTCCCTCCAAGAGGACATTTTTGGGGTTTTGGAGGTACCTGAAAGAATGTTACAGAGAATTTCAGAAGAACTTCAATTTACTGGACAAAATTAGCTTGGATAATTTTGGTCCAAGGAGACAGAATCAGTGTTGTGCAAGAGTTGAAAATGTAACATCTCCTCAGACTCCTAAGTCCTGAAATTGTACAAAATGTGCCAAAAGTAACACAAGAACAAGATCCCAAAATAATTCCGTAGGTACTCCTGGTACCTACTGCCCAGCAGTAAATCCACAGCTTCAAAAAGGATAAAGAGGAGCATTTTCCAATCAAAGGCAGGCAGGAAGCCCAAGTGAAACCACAAAAGAGATGTGGGATGTTTTAAGACTGTGTGTCTGTGGCCTCTGCCTGTATCCAGGCTCTCCACTGCAGCAGCTGAAATCTCAGCTGAAGGCAGAAGTGCTGCCTGTCAGAAACACATGGCAGAAAGAGCATGAACATCCATAAACTGAGAGCAGCTCTCCCAACCCCATCCCACTGCAGGTCAGTTAAATACTCTGGCTTTAGCTCACAAAGCCTGGCCCTGGGGTAACTCTCATCCAGCTGATGAATCCATCTCACTCAGCCAGGCTGGCTCCTCACAAGTGAAAGTTTAACCTTTAAAACCAATCCACAAATGTCATACTGGTACCTGTCCTCAGCTGAACTGGAGCCTGGAGCCCCTTCCAAAATATACTGCCATGATTTTATCATGTGCCAGCACAGCTCTAAGCTTGGCACTGTTCTCATCCTGGTGATTTCGACACTAGAATGGTGTGGGGAAGTGAGATAAGCACAGCACCCACCACACAAACTGAGGTGGGAGTGTTGGGAATTACCACTGGCACTGCTGGAGCTTGGTGGACTCACAAAATCACAGAATGGTTTGAACTGGAAGCAACTTTAATGATCATCTAATTCCAGACCCCTGCCATGGGCAGGGATACCTCCCACTAGAATGGAAAAAAAACTCCTAAAACTTAGGTCCTGGCATGATAGGGAGTAAAAGGAAACTCAGATTTCTGCCTTGTCACTACAGCCACCTCTGGAAAAAGTCGTAGTCAGTGTTTGGCAACACCGTGTACGTAAGTAAATAAGTACTTGGACTAACTTATCTCAGAGCAGATTTTGGGATTGCATTACTCAAACGTGAGCTGGATCAAGACACCAGTTATTAACCACCTTAAGACAGGCAGCAATAGCACATAGAAGATTTCCACCTTGCTGGAGAGGCCCTGTCCCTTCTGCCCCACGCTGAGGCAGGGACTGAGATGACTCAGAGCTGTTGCAGGAACACTGCTCTCTCCACTCCCAAAAACATGGAGCTGCCCCTCGGGGATCTTTTAATGCCATTTGTGCCCTGTCAGGTGAGGTGGGTGAGCCACCAAGCCCTCCTCTGGGAGAAGGTGTTAGTCTGGAGGGGACAACAAGCACAGGTGGGAAACCAGAACCCAGAAAAAACTGTAAAGCTCGATATTGGAGGTGAGTGAAACAAGTTATTGTCCTGAGTCACTTCCTGACTCACAGATCCTGACACAGAGCTCCCTGGGCAGGACTGCACAGATGGGATTTCTCTCAGTGCAGAGGTGATTGCTGCTCTGTCCCACAGCACACAGAGGCCACCCAGGGGCCTGGACATACCTTCTCCAACTTCCTGCAGTCTCGTTTTCCAGACGAACCCTCTTTATCTTCTGCATTAACTACTCAGAGAGCTGGGCAGGACAGGAAACTGGGGAGGAAGAGGGGAGAAAGGAGATTTCATTCAACTGCTGGGTAAAGGCATCTTCCACAGGTCACATTTCCAGCTGAGCGGGAATCCCAGCCTTGGGTTTCATTCCTTGGTCCAAATCTGTTCTGTCAGCACAGCCTGGGTTTGAACAGCCCTGATAAATCTGAGACTTCATCTGAACAACGAGGCCCAGTGAACTCTGTGGTGTGCCTCGTTCCTTCCCAGCAAATTCTTCTTAAAATCCGAGAATCTTGAGTACTGAACCTTTCTGTCATCCCCTTCCCAAAATCCTGGAATTCTTGCAAGTATCAGGTACTAAAAACTGATACAACAGAGGTCTGGTCCATACACTTAGAGGGAAGAATCAAAGGACACACCATAAGGAGCCAGCCAGAGGGTCACAGTCCCACCTGGGACTTAAAAACCACATTTATCTTCCAAGCCTGAATGCTGCTTCCCTGTGCCTCAGCCTGCTGCCACGAGGAACTCTGGCTCCCCACACCAATCTGCTCTCCAGGAGCACAGGAAGGTGCTTCACTGCTGTCCTGTCTCCCCAAGTACAAAGGTCCTTAGCTCTGAATCACAGACACACTCAAGACCCGCCACCGCCTTTTGTCGAGGCTCCTGCTCTCCCCAAACAGCCATTTCTCCACCAAAAGCACACTCACAGGGACCAGGAGAGACAAAGCCTCCCAAAGAAACTCCTGCGCTGCAGAGGAGAGCAGAGAGGGAGGAAGCAGCAGCGTTCAGCAGTTTAAGGGCAGTTTTTGATGCAGGCAGGGAGGGCAGCGGGAGCGATGCTCAGGAATGCTGAGTAACCTGGTCTGATCCCCCACCTGACCCTGCCTTGAGCAGGGGTTGGACCAGAGACTTCCCCAGGTCCTGCCAGGCTCGGCTGCTGTGTGATTTTAATGACTCCGAGGAACATCTTAACCCTCACTGCACCCAGCCCAGATGATGCATTTCACACAAGGAAGGAACGGTAAAATCTTGAACGAGGAGGAAAAAAAAGAAACTGAGCAAAATACACAAAAGAGATCAGGAACCAGCGTGAATCATTTGGGAAGAGCCAACGGAACACAGGAACAGAGTCACCTACAGGAGCCCTTACAACGTGTCCCTGTCGTGGCTGGGAGCTTTAAGATCTCAAAAAATTAAAGGAATTGAGGGTGGGATAAAGCGGTGGAGATTCCTCCAGAGAGGGATGAGCTCCGGCAAAGGCTGCCAGCAGCCCGTGTCCCTCTGCAGCTCTCGCCGGGAGCTCTGCCCTTGGTGCAGAGGAAAGGCCGGGATTCGGGACAGCAGGAGAGGGGCAATCCCCGGGGATGGAGCATCCTGTGCCCCCCATGTCCCTCCCTGCTGCAGACGGGTCCTTCCCGTGCAAGGGGAGCGAGCAGCCCCTCGCCCGCCTGCGCCCAGCCGGGGCTGCTGGGGGGGACACGGGACCCCCCCACAAGGGCAGGGGCCCCCCATCACCCCATCCATGGGCAGCCTGTGGGGGGAGTGAACTGCAAACCACCCCGAGGGCCAGGCCTGGGCCCAGCCCGGGCGAGCAAACGCCCCCCGGGGCAAGGAGAGGCCGCCGCCATCCCTAGGGGGGAAAAGAGCCCACGGAAGGGGCAAACACCGCGCCCCCGGGCACCCCCCCGCCCAGGGCAGAGGGGACGCGGCCCACGGAGCGGGCACGCGCTCCCCGCCCGCTTCAGCCGCCCCTCACGGGCGTGGGCCTCACCCAGCCCTGCCCGCGCCGGGGCGGGACCCTCCGTCCCCGCCATCCCCCCCTCCCCTCCTCACTCACCGCGGGGCGCGGCGACCTCCCCGTGCTGGGCGGGGGTGGGGGTGGCTCCTGCGCGGGAGGGAGGGCGGGGGAGGGAGGGGGCGGCGGCGGCTCCGTCAGTGCCGCTCCATGTCCCGGGCACGGGGCAGCCCCGGAAACGGGGGCGCGGGGGCGGCGGCGGCCACGGCGCGACCTCTCACCCGGCGGCGGAAGTGGCGGGAGCGCGCGCGCGCGCGCGGCGGGAGCGCGCCCGGGCGGCACGGGAGCAACCAGTGCCTCTAGCGGGGGGGAGATGCCTGCGGGAGTACGGAGCTATTAGAAAATGACACAGAATAGATTAGGTGTCGGAAAAGGTCTCTGAGGTCATCCAGTCCAACCTGTGACCGATAGTCACTTTGTCATCCAGACCATGGAGCTAAGTCTGTCCTTAAACACCTCCAGGGACGGTGAGTCTGCCGCCTCCCTGGGCAGTCCGTGCAATACCTTCTTGGAGAGGGTGGGCACAGAGAGAATTGAGGCTGATACAGGGTAAAAAAAGCACGGAGAAAAGATTCTTCTCTCCCTCAGTGATGGGCTCCAAATTCAGCATTTATTGCCGTCATAGCGCGGCTGTGGAATCATGCTCATCTTTCGTTGTGCTTTGCCCCCCTTTTCAAGAGAATGGTTGGGTCCCGCTGGGTGATGCTCCTGAGGGAAGCCGGGAGTCAGCTTTTCAGCGGCGTTGGTGGTATAGTGGTTAGCATAGCTGCCTTCCAAGCAGTTGACCCGGGTTCGATTCCCGGCCAACGCAGTGTTGTTTTGTTCTTCCGTTACCTTTTTTTTTCCTCGTTTTTCACGGATCCCAATCCGAATTGAGATGCAGCGGCACGCGGAGCGCCCGCCCGGCTGCGCTTTGCCCACTTAGCCCCGGCGGGAGGCGGGCACCGGTCAGCGATGAGGCGCGTGCTGCCGGTTACTTCACTTCCCGACTCGCGGTGGAGACCCCGAGTCGTGAGGAGACGTCGGGGAGATAAACAAATAACTCAGAATAAAAAAAGCCGCAAAGAAAAAACTAAACCAAAAACTCAAGTCCCCTCCGAACCAAAACAACAAGAAACTGAACGGCCACAAAAAACCACGCCGAGGTGAAGGAAAACAGGTGTTTCCGCCCGGGATCGAACCGGGGACCTTTCGCGTGTGAGGCGAACGTGATAACCGCTACACTACGGAAACCCGTTATGGGAAGGCTATCCTGGCAATGGGGCATGTTTCTACCATGGCGGCTGAGGGGACTCGGATCTCCCTCACGGCGGCCTCAAAATAAACCTCCCGCAAACCCCGAGAAGCGCCGCGCGGGACACCCAGTGATTATCATCAAAGACTCATTGGAGTTCTCAGACACCCGCTGGTCCCAGGAGAGGACTGAGGTGCGTGTCCCGGGCATTGTTTCCGCGGTCCCCTCAGAGATGACACGGCCCCACAGGGAGGTTCCCGCTGCGGGGGCGCAGGGCGCTGCTGAAGAAATGTCGCTTTTCCCTAAGGCAGCTGCCACCAGATGTCGGTAGAATAGTGGCGACAGGGAGTGGAGCTCCCTGGAGAGCCGCCCGGGAGGGACAGGACCCGCCTGCTCCAGGGGACGGGGGCTGGAAGAGGAATGGCCCCCAAGGACAGACCTGTTGACAATCACAGATTCACAAGATGCCAGACTGGTTTGAATTGGAAGGACTTGAAATCTCATCTCATTCCACCCCCTGCCATGAGCAGGGGGAGCTTCCACTGTCCCAGGATGCTCCAAATCTCATCCAGCCTGGTCTTGCACAGTCCCAGGGATCCAGGGGCAGCCACAGCTGCTCTGGGAATTCCATTCCAGGGCCTCACCACCCTCAGTCAAGAGCTGACAATCCCAGATAGCTCTAAGTTTGTTCCTCTTACCCTACTGCAATGTTAACAACTTACTTAATGGCAATCCATCTCTTTTTGGTAAAACCTCAGCCATTTAAATCAGGTGGTAACATGAGAATTATGTTTTCCTGTTTTGTTTTCTTTGTTGAAGTGTACTTTATGCTCTGCTGGCTGCAGAGAAAAGCTTAGAAGGGAGAAATGAATCATAGATGAAAGCAAAAAGAACCTCACTTTTAATAACACTTGCTCTTAATAAAATCTACTTTTCATTTTACAATTTCATTTTACAATTTTGTAGCTGATCTTTTGATTTGGGGCCAAAAGAGGTAGAGAAGAGGTTGTCCCTTGTCCTTTAACTTCAGGCCTTGCCAGTGCTTTATTCTGATGTGATTTACGATAAGGATTATAATGTTACCTCCAAGTCCGTGACAAGCCCGATGTCTCGGGACTTGTTTGCTTCGTGTTGTTGTTAAACATCCTGGAATGAAATCCTTTTTGCCTGCAGCTGGCAGAGCTGCAGGGAGGACTGGTTACAACCTTTGCACTGAGCATCAGCTGAGCGTGCTGGGGCAGAGCTGATCAATAGCTGGGGGCAAGGTCCCCTCCCTCGAGCAGGGGAAGTGGATCTGCGAGTGACCCAAAACCATCCGTGGGAAGATTCAAACGCTCTGGGTTTTGTTTTTCTTTTGCAGCCCTCTTTCAGTCTGGCGATGGTGGAGAGAGGAGCCACAGAACAAACAGCCCCAGCGAGGAAGCTCTTGGAAGGTACCTGTGGGAGGCAGAGGCAGGGATTCCATGGGAGACGTCGTGCTGTCGGTGTGAACTCCCAAACCCACGGTGGGGCCTGGTTCTGGCAGCACCACACCGAGCCGTGGGCTGTGGATGCGCCTTGTGTGGGCAGCACTGGCTTTGGGGCCCTCTTCCCGCTGCTTCCTGCTTGCTGGAATGGCTCCCGGGATGTTCTGGCTTTTCTGACAAAGATCCATTGTCAGGGACGGCTCAAACTTCACCCACAGGACAAAGATCCTGCAGCATTCTCCCTTCCAGTCCGTGACCTACCCCACTTCCTCTGCTCCCAGCACTTCCCACCCGTGTGGCGCTGCAGCCCTGGGCCTCACCCGCTCCCCGGGCACGGTCCCCAGAGCACGGGGAAGGACTGTGGCAGGGAAAAAAGAACCGGGGGCTCATTTGGAGGTGAAGGCTGGAGATTCTCTTCTATTGTCACCAGCATCTGCCCTTTCTGAGCGAGGAGCCCTCCCCCAGCTCTCACCGGCGGCCGTGCTCGGCTTTGTTTCTCTGACACGCTGCGCTGGCTGCACAGTCCCATTCTCCCCTTTTCCTCCCTCCACTCCCAAAGCCTGTTCCAAGAGGGGAGCTGGAAGCACCGTGGAGCAGGAGAGCTGACAATCAGGGCCGGGAGACGACGCTGCTGCCGTGCACAATACCCCCCCAATTAGCCATTCATTTCTTCTGCCTCTGAAACGGGGAGCACAGCCCTTGTGCTGGGAGATAAAACAAGAACGGCTTCAATAGCACTGATTTAAATTAGGTCAGGCTGGCTTTTGTGCGGCAGGGGCCACACAATAGCTGTCACACGACGGTGCAGGGGAGCAGCATAAAGGAAAAGAGGCCAAGCAAGTGGCACAGATGCTGGGAGTTGGGGGGTGCTGGGACCTCCTCCCCACGTGGGGATCCTGGAGGGGCAGACACTCACCCAGCAGGTGATGCTGAGGCATAGAAGGGGTGGCATGGTCAGCAGGAGACAGAGGGCTCACTCACTGCCTGGGCACAAACAAGCTCTGCCACACCACAGCCATGTGCCCCTGGGAAATTGGTCTTTAAGTATCACTGGTTGTGAGACAAAGGTGTGACTAGTTTTGGACCCCTCAGGAGAAGAAGGATATTGAGGGGCTGGAGTGTGTCCAGGGAAGGGAACAGAGCTGGGGAAGGGTCTGGAGCACCAGGAGCAGCTGGGGGAGCTGAGTGGGCTCAGCCTGGAGAAAAGGAGGCTCAGGGGGATCTTCCTGATTGTTGGGGTGTCCTGTGCAGGGCCTGGAGTTGGACTGATGATCCTTGGGGTCCCCTTCTAACTCAGAGTATTCTATGATTCCATGACCTGAGTTGCAATCCCCAGCGTTGCCCAATTTCTTTCCCCTCATAAGTTCTCCAAAAGTCCATTCCTGGCCTGAGCACCTGGTGTGCTCTGAGATCCTTCACTGGCTTCTTTATGGATGGGTGTGTTTGGGAAAATACCAGCAGCTCCCCCAAAATGAGCTCAGCTCAGGTTCTCAAAGCCATCCAAGTGTCTGCCTTCAGAGAGAGGTCCTGGGGAGAGTTTTCTAGGAGGATGTGAGCACTGGAGCCTCGTCCCATTTCTCCCCCCAGTTTCATGAATATCCTCATTGCTGTTTTTACACTGGCAATGCAGATGTTCATGTTTATCTGGCCATGGGAGGACACAAGAGCAGCGTGCTCAGAGCTATCAGCAAGATCCTGATCTTTTCAGCAAGATGTTGTCGTGGTCTAAATGAATTTATCCAGGTAAATCCATATGCAAAGGAAGGGCAGGTAAGTTTAAAAATGAGAGTCCACCCCTTCAAGTCTCCCAGGAATAAATGAATGGTATTTTGTGCCCCAGGTTGGACTTTTATAGGTCCCCATTTGCTACATTGGGCCAAAAACCAGGGGGAGAAATTGTGGGTGTGGAAAAGTGGAAAGACATAATCAGCCATTAAATTCAGTCTTTTTGGAAAGACAGATTGATATTCTTTTGCACTTGCAAGAAAAAGCTGTAAACAAAAAACAATACTTAAGAAAAATGTTCATTGTATTACCAAGTCATAATTTGCATACTAAAATTGCAATTGTTATAATTTCTACTACTGATAGTAAAAAAGTAGGTGAGCCAAAGCACTGAGTGTGCCAGTCAGTGCCAAAAGGAGGAAACTAGGTTAGGCTGAAGTATCAGTTGTTCCTATTCCCCTTCATTTGTTTGTTCACACATGAATAATTTTTTTTTTTAAATACAAGACAGCTTAGAGCTACCCTGGGCCATCAGCTACAATGGCCTACATAATTCCCAGGCTGATTGAAACACACTGCTTCCCACGGGCACACACAGGCAGCGGAATATTCCGTGGCCACCAGCTGATACTGGAAAGGCAGGCACTAAAAATAAGTTGTCCTTTTTAACAGTAAATGTAATTAAGCACTGAAATAGTGCCTGTTGTAGGGAGGTGGCCCTGAAGGCACGGAGCCAAAACGAGACATGTTGTTAAAAGGTATGTTCCCTTCAGCAGATGGTCAGAGCACCCAGTGAAATTATCCACCCAGTTCCTCTAGGAAGCCCGTCTGGAGCAACCATAATAGCCCTAATTTCTCTCAAAATACAAATATATGGTTGCTAGTTTTCACTGCTTTACAGCTATACTATTTGGTGTATTTTTAGCTGTGTAGTTGTGAGAACACAACAAAAACAGCAACAGCCCACTTTGGTTTACATTATGATTTACATTCTAAAGCCCACACTGCAGTGGAGCCTGGAGGTGCCCAGGTACCAAAAGCAGTTTAACTGTGGTAGCACAAAAATGTGCTGTCTGTCAGGGGAAGGTGAGGTGGAATATTAGGAAAAGGTTCTTCCCCCAGAGGGTGGTGGGCACTGCCCAGGCTCCCCAGGGAATGGTGACAGCCCCAAGGCTGCCAGAGCTCCAGGAGCATTTGGACAACACTCTCTGTCCCTGCACGCGGGGGGACCCAGAAGCAGAAGAGGCAGGAGTCCAGCTCTTGTTGACAGCTTAGGAGTGTGATCATTGTGGGTTCCAAACAAGAAGACATAAAAGTGATATCTGATCATGTTATTAGTGCAGACACCCGTATATAAAAATAAATCAGAACAATACAGTTATGTGGATATAGGTAGAGATTGTTATTCTCCAGCAAATGGCATCATCTAGGATGCTCCTGAGTTGTGACTGTGTAAATCCCAGTATTCCTGAGATGGCCTCTGTAACCTGAAATACTCATTGGAGTCCTCTCCAACAACCCAAAATCCACTGCAGAAAATAATATGTTCTGCAGAAGATTGGTTCATTCTCTGAATATTTATTTGCTGGTTTGGGCTGGAGTATTTTTCTATTCTTATTACTACTATTATTTGTTTTGTTTATTTCTTCTCCTTTTATCAGCTCCAGCTGAGACAAGGGAGGGTGGGAGGAGGGTTTTGTTCCTCTGGAGATAACAGGAGGCTGTGCCTGTGCAGCCATGGTGACAAGATCCAGGGTGCTTTCTGGCTTCCAAGCAATTTGCTCCCCACCCCTGGCTCCCAAGTAAAAGTGGGGCAGAGATAGAAAGGAGCTTTTGTTTCTCAAGTGCTTCAGCTGTTACTTCTAATTAAGCGAAGAGCTCCAGTGCCTTCCCACTCCCCAGCCGAAGGAGGATGGAGTTGGGGCAGAAGGAGAGCCAAGAGGCTGTGGCAGCTCTCCTCTTTCCAGCTGCAGCCTGGCTGGGTGACCTGTGCCATCCCAGTGCCTCAGATTCCCTGGCTGCAGGGGGGAAGAAATGAGAGAGCCCGAGCCCAGCACGAGGCCAGATGGAAACGACCACCCTGCTGTTCAAGGAGTTATTATCGGTTTAGTGCAGTATGTTCCCAGCTTCCCAGACATGCTGACTAGCAGCAAATTGCTCTTTCCTTCTCCAGCTTTCCCTGGATGCCATCCCCTTCTCTCTGAGATGCCAGCCCCTGCCCTGAGGTCTAACAGCATTTCTCCACCCTCCCCGGTGTGCCTCTTTTTAACCCCTGCTGGTATCACCGGGATGTGCTGCAGGAGCCAGGTGAAGTGTCAACAGCCAGGCACTGGGCAGGTGGCCTTGGCACAGCCAGGTGGGGTCTGTGGCACAAGGAGAGTGCCATGGGCAGAGGGCAGAGCTCTGACAGCTGTGAACCACACAGCCCCTGCCCAGCTCTGCAACAGGGAGCACAGACTGTTCCACAGCACTGCACGAACATGGGAAGGACTGACTGCCAAGAGGAAAAGAGGGTGGAGATGTGGAGAGGGAGAGAGAAAAAAATCAATGTAGGCAATAGGAACGCTCAGGAATCCAACAGCCCACAGACTCAAGGTCCGAGCCCTGGCTCAGCTCTGGAAGTTGCCCAACAAGGACTGAAGGAGCCCTCCAGGTCATGGCTGCTCCCCTGTGCTTCTGCACCCACTGAACTCTGTTGGATCTCTTCAGCCTGGGATCTCACAGGGAGAAGTTTAGGGCTTCACTTGGAAACAGATGGTCTCCCTCTTGGGCCCCATCTGCCAGGCAATGCTGGAGCAGTTGGTCTCTGCAGTGCTGAGCAGAATCTTGTTTACTTTCCCCTCCCATCCCTAAGGTGATCGCAGGGCAACCCAGGCCTTCTGTTTCAACCCTGATTTCCAGGAACTGCCAGGGACTCTGAGGTGCAGGAGGGTAACCCAAGAGCAAGAGAGGGCATGTGGCATTGGCCAGCCCTGATCTCTGTCACTGCTCAGCGATGGAGAGATGGAGCAGCACCTGGCACCTGCCCCTTTTACCCCCTCAGGACACAAGGAATCTCCATCCACCAGGGATGCAGGGAACTGTCTCCTGACAGCATTAAGTACACAGAAAAATAGTAGGTCAGACCAGCTCTCTCCTTGAGCAGCACCAGCCAAGATTGTTGCAGCATGCCCCATAAAAGAGCTTTACTTCTTCTTCTCTGGGTTCTGCTGCTGCAACTCTGTGGCAAGGACTGGAGGATATCATCCATCCATGCACCAGCCCATGTTTTCCAGAGACCTCGGCCCCAGCAGCCAGAGCAGCGAGGTCCTGCTCTCTCAGTTGCCAGGTTAGGCAGTCAGTGCTCTAATGGTGCTCGCTGAGCAGAGGGCACGGAGCACGGCTTCATCCCTCCCCTGAGGGCTCCCATCCAGCCGGGGCGCTGCCGGTGGCAGCTCCGCACTAATCAGCCCCGAGGCAGGAAGTGGAAACTTTCTGCTTGCAGCCACTTAGTTTCAGTAGAAGCATCACGAGAGAAAACAGGGCCTCAGGTGGGGCAGGGAGAGGCAGGAGGTGGGGAGAGGGGTTTGCAGCTTGTTTGTCGTGGCACTTGGCATGGCAGCTTCAGCTGGAGAGGAGAGGGGCAGAGACAGCCTGGAGCTGGGGCCTGTCACCCACACTGGTCAGAGCTCTGGAGGTCTGCAGCTGGGTGAAGTGATTGTTGCAGGATATATTATTCCCATCACTGCAAAGAATTTTTCCCCATGTCTAGCCTAAATCTTCCTTGTTCAACACAAACATGGTACTGTGCAGAGGTGGAGTATTAAGGGCTGGAGTCGCTGCCTAACCATGTATTGATTTCAGTGGAGCTGAGCTCGATGAGAGGAGTCTGCCCGGCCTTGCTCCATCCCCCTCGTGCCCCAAGAGAATGTTTTGTGTGAGACTAAATGCCTCTGTAAGTGCCTCTCAGCTCCCTCATTGAGAGCTGTTCTGCACAGACACATTGGAGCAGGGAGGGTGCAGGATCCTGGAATCACATTTCCTTTTGGCAAGAGGGATTTTATCTACCTCAGTCTTCCTGGGCAGTGTGCATGGTGGGGCTGTCAGTTCCCCTGAGCAGGACTGAGCCCAGCCAGGCAGGAATTCTGGCCCCACCAGCAGCCCTCTACCCCTTGCCTTCCATTTCACTCATGTCCTCACCCAAGAGCATAAGCAAACTCAACTGCTCACCTCTAAGTCTGATTTCCCTGCTTACATTTTCACTAAGCCAGCTCAAATAAAGCAACACTTTCAGGAATTGGACTTGATGATCCATGTGGGGCTCTTCTAACTCAGGATATTCTGCATTTTGTGCACCCTGATGGCTCTGGGAGAGATCTGTGACAGGGACAGAGCTGGCAGGATAAATAAGACAGGAAAAAGTGAGCAGAAGAACAGAGCTCAGATTCCTGAAGTCTCATTCATGAAAAAGTGTTGCCCCTTGTTCCTGGTTTGTGCCTCGTTTGTGAACGCAGATGTTCTATTACTCCCACGTGGATGAGCAGTTGTTTTCATGTGAGTCCTGTCCATCTTCCAGTTAAGGGCTCGTTTGTTAGCCTTGGAGATTTCAGCAGCAATAATGCTGTTTGGAGACACCCACGCAGTCCTGCAGGATCTCTGCCCTGGGATGGAGAGGAGCTGGCTCAGGGAATGCAGCAGCCAGGAGATGGAGCAGCTTGGCTCCTCAGCCCAGAACAGGAGCAGGCTCGGGAGAGAAAGGCCAGGCCCTTACAGGGCTCTTGTCCCTGATGGAACAGATGTGGCAGCTGCTTTGTGCCACAACTGCTGCGTGTTTGTGGAGTGGCCAAAGGACTCCCCGGGCTGTGCCTCGGGCTGGCACATGGGGCCTTTCATTTTCCTCAAGGGCTCTCGAGGAAGAGCTCATTGTACCTGCTCGGAATTAATTCTGCCAGTCCCCAGCCTGCTCACGGACTCCCTGTGCTGGAGTTCAAGACATGCCTTTCATTTTTTTCCTTCTGTCTGGGCCAAATGATCTCCTGGGATGGAGCTGCATCCTAGTGAACGCCACACAGACCTGACTTGGAGCCTCCAGGAATTGGATTTTCCAAGTCTCCCTGCAGCAGCTGCTGGCTGACAGCTTCGTCCTGTTCCCTGGTTGAACAGCCCTCATTCCTCTAAGGCCAAGGATCCCGCTTTGTGCTCCATCAGCTGGAAGTGCTCTTCTGTTTGGGGCTGCCTCAGAACTGCTGGCACAACAGAGCTGTTTTGGTTCTGGCTGAGCACTCGGCATCTGAGCTCTCATGTGGTTGGAGCCCATTTTTTTGCAAGAATGAAAACAGTGGATTAATGAGCTGCTTGTGGCTAATGTGCAGGGTTTCTCAGAACTGGTGCTATTAGAGCCCAGCGTCATGTAGGAGGTAAATGGCAGCACGCAGTGAATAAAGCAGTGATATAATAGGTTTAAGTAGTCCATTTCCCTTTGGAGTGTTACTGATAACAGGCCCAAATGCATACAAGACCATTCCCTTAATGAATAAGACTGCTCTCTAGCAGAGCACACACTGCAGCGCCTCACAAGGGGTTTATTTTCCATCATTTTCATCCAAAACAAGGCTTGGGTGTTTGAGTTGGAGTGGGGTGCAGGGAGGCCTATAAACATGGTCTGACTGCTCCACAGGAGACACGTCCTTATCCCAGTGTGCTGGGCCTGGATGTAACCAGAGGAAGATACCCAGGACAGGTCAGGTCACAAGGCTGTAAAAAGAATAAGGCTTCTCCCAGCTGCAGTTTTGTAGCTTCCAGCAATCTGTGGGGTCTGCTTGGATGTTGCATCCAAACTATTATGTTTAATCATCACTGATAGACCAAACCTCCATAATCTTGTCTAAAACCTTTTGAACTTATTTATATTTTCAGGCTACAAGATATCCTGTGGCAAACGAGTCCAAGATTTAATTATGTGCTGTGTGAAAAAGCAATTCTTTTTGTTTGTTTTAAACTGGCCTTGTAATTTCACTGGGGCACTGACTCCCTGTGTTGTGAGAAACGGCGTCTAAAATACCTGAGGGAAGTAGAATCCCAGATTTTATTGGAAGGGCATGTGATTATGACTTCTATGTGTTAAAAGCACTTCTGAAAATGGAGCATGGGTTCTACTTTTAATGCTTGTGGAAATATTGCCTCCAGTGCTCTTGTTTGCTCTTCAGCTTGTTTTTATTTATTTAATTTCTTTCCCTTAACCTCTCTTTACAAGCTACCCTAGTCCCTGACAGAGCCAGTTCTCAAGCTCCTTGTTTACTCTGTTTGCATGGGCTTTATTTTTTACAATATTCTCCTTTTAAGTGCTGCAGCAGCCGAGCGTCTCTTGCGGGAGCTCCGAGCACAAACCCCACCAAGGACAGGCACACGCCTCGGAGCGACCTCTTCCTGCTCATTATGTTTGTGATGGTCTCAATGTCACCAGTTCAAGCACAGGCACACGGGGTTCAATACAGCACCGAGATAAAGGCAGGAGAGACATCCCCACTCCCCCGAGGCGTCAGTGACTCTGCCGCTCCTTGACTGTGCCTTTGGCAGACACCTCATTAAAAAGGGGTTATTCCACACAAACATCCCCTTGTCCTTTGGCAGGCGTAATCTGAGCGTGGAGGGAGAGCTCAGCCCCACAGCAGCGTGTCTGAGTCTGTCCAGACCTCGACTCTAACGAGCTGCTGTTCATTTGTAGCCTTCTCTGCCCCTCCTGGAGTTGTACTTTCCTGGTGCATCCTTCACTTACACTGCCTCACAGGCAGTTTTGGTAGGGCCTCCAGCTACTAGAATGAGAATTAACATTACCCAAACCAAACCCAGGACACTCCTCTTGCAAATCCTTTGGTCTTAGGCCAAATAACGTTTCTCCTCAGTCGGATACACCTCCTGCACGAAAAGTTCTGATGTATGACTAAGTCAACAGGTAGAGGAACCAGACTGAATCTTTCCCTTCCCATCATGTAAATGGTTTAGTGGAAGGTGTCCCTGCCTCTGACAGGGGATGGAACTGGGTGATCTTAAAGGTCCCTTCCAACCCCAACCATTCTGTGATCTTCTGTCCTGCAGCCTTCTCCTGCTGTGCTCAAAGCCGTGGCTCTGAGTACTCTCGCACTGCAGAGAGCTTGGCAGAGGCTGCCTGTGCCTCAGTTTCCTTTGCACTGGAAAGTTTGTAGGTCGATTTGGCAGTACCGAGTTAACAGCTGGACTCAGTGACATTAGAGGTCTCTTCCAGCTTAAACCTGCGTGTGGTTCTCTGCTCTGTGTGCGAACAGCCGGGGATTACTCCAGGGCTCAGAGCGAGATGCCTGCAGGTAGCACCTCCACAGGGAGGGACTGTGGAGGGAGGTGCGAGGAGCTGCTCTGTGTGGAGGCTGCCCCGCCTGCGTGTGGGCAGAGCTCCAGCTGCATCTGCAGGGAAAGGGATTTGGGGGAGGGAGAGGAGATTGGTCTACGTGGGAGCTCTGTGCCAGCCTGCAAAGGATGCAGGTAGGCTGGATCCGTGCGTGCAGCGGTGGAAAGCTTCCACCGAGGCCTCTGTGATTATAAGAGACTTTTTAAACACACCTCAGCAAAGAGGTCTCAAACGTGTCCTCGAACTCCTCTTGCAGAACTCCCACGGAGCATCTCTGCTCTGGAGCTGTTGTGGAGTTTGTGGTGCGGTTTGCTGGGATGGGCGTGTGCGGCAGGGCTGAGCCAAAGGCAGCTCACGGCTCGGGGGGCCGAGCACGCCCCGCAGGGCTCTGCCCGAGCCGCTCCGCCAGCAACATCCCCGAGTTCCACGCGAGTGCTTTCTGTTTGGGGGGTTTCTCCGCACACCTTTGCTCCCCTCTTCTGTCCGGCTGGCGTCAGGCCCTCGGGACCGAACCGCGGCTCTCCCTCACTTGTTGAGGAGCATCGGCAGGAGAGGGAGCGGTTCCCTTGGAAACCTCTGGATGCCCAGCAACAAGTCGCTGACAGCTGCCATGTGACCAGGTGCATTAATCAGAAATGTTGTATGAATCGGGTCAGATGGGGCCAAAGTCCAGCACGCTCCCCCTCCACTCCACTGCTAATTACTGAGCCGCGAGGGCTGCTCCGAGCACGGGGTGGAAAACAACTCAAAATAATTAAATCAAACAGTGACCTTTCTTGTAGTGGATTCTAAGTTCATCCCAGAATTTCTCCATGAAAAAAATCTGTCCAATCCCCTCTTCTGCTGAAACAAATCTTGAATGCAAATGAATGAGGCAGAGGAGTCTCCCCAGGTGGAAATCCAGGGAGAATGAATGTGCCATGGACACAGAGAATTCCCAGCTCTCTACTCAAAATAAGCCAAACATTTCAAAAGAATCTTTTAAATAAGTAGATCAGGCTTGAGACAGTTTTGGCTGGCTTCTGTTCATCACTTGGATCCCTTTGATAATCATATTTCTGAAGCTTTGACTGAATTTGCTGGCCAGCATCACCAATTAGAATGCAGGGAAAGGACCTGAGTCCAAAGTCCTGCCCAAGAGCCCTAAAAGAAGAGGCTGCAGCTCTCAGGAAAACAGACAGTGCCTGTGAACACCTCATCCCTTGTGAACTGCTGCAAAATGGCTGTTCTTTGTAGATACAGAGACCTGGAGCCCCTCAGCTCCAGAGCCAGGCTGGGAGAATTGGGGTTGTTCCTTTACCCTGGGTTTCCTTTCCAGGATCTTCTAAGGGAATTAGGTGTCCAAGGACTTGGGCACCCCTCAGCATTTTCCCATAGGATGTTGTTTAGAGCTTCAGCTCTCATTCTTTTCATATTTCCCCTAAATTTCTGCTATGCCTGGACCAAGTGAGAGCAGTGGCTTCCAGATTTGTCTCCTGAAGGAAAATCTCTTGCAGACGTATGTCCAAGGTCAGACACCAGCAAGGCTGTAACATCTTCTCTTACCCCAACACCAATCTACATTCTTTGTGCTGTGACTAATTCATGGCAAGGCCATCAGGTCCTGCCAGGCTCATGCTGTGCTGCAGGGTTTGTCTCCTAGGCTGTGATTTGTGTCACACACAGGTACATTCTGCCCCAAACCAGCTTCTATCTCAGGCAAAACAACACTGTTGGCTGTGGCTGGGCAGGGCCTGGGCTGGCATAAGCCAGGCAAAGGATTTGGCCCGTGGTCCATGGTAGTGGGGGGGAACAAACAAACAAACAAAAAGAGTTGGAAACAGAGCACCTGGCTTTATTGTAATCACTCTGTAATTTGAATAGCATCCAGTGCCACTTGAAAATGGGCTCCTTCATCTCATCTGCTCTTACTTGCAGGTCTTAAGAGCCCCATTTTACCCACAGGGATCCATTTGTAGCGGAAATTTCCCAAATCAGACACGAATGTGGGTCTCAAGTATTACCCAGAGATCTCAAGTATTACCCAGACCAAGCCTTCAACTCTGGACCATTTTGATTTCGATCTAATTAATGTCGCCACCAATTATTATTTTTCCTTTGGTATCATGTGGTAACACATCCCATGCACAGGATATTCCAGAAGACAAAGCTTTACTCAACAGGCTGACCATCTAGGGTAACTTTAGGGCAGTCTTGAAAAATTGGTGTCTGCAGCTTTTGTGTTTTCCATCCTAGAGGTGCAACTCAATCCCATCCCTGCTGACACCCCCAGTAAAACCCAGGAACATGAGTGTTTCTGGAGGTGAGGGTTAGGAAATAAATTTGTTCTCAGTGCTGAATGCTGTGCTCCTTGGCACACTTGAGGGAATAGTTCTCTGACCTCCTTGCTCTGGAAATTCAGCTACTCAGATCTGGGCTTTCAGTTTGGTGTGTCTGGGAAGAAATGGAGAGTTGGGGTTTCTGCCAGCCCCAAAAACGGGATGATAAGGGCTGAAGCTTGGCTTGTCCATTGGAGTGGGAAAGCAGCGGGTACGAGCCCCCAGGCCGAGGGACACTGCGGCAGGATGGAGAGACAGGCTGGTGGCGTTTGGTCCTGGGGAATCCGGAGCGAGCGACCCGCACAAAGCAAAGCTTCGGTGCTCACGCCGGAGCCAGGTGGGCTCTCCCTGCGGGCTGTTCCCGCTGCTCCCCCTCCCAGGGAGAGCTCGGAGCGCGCTCCGCCGGCGCTGTCCCGTTTCCGGGGCTCGCTGCTCCCCGGACGGACCTGTTGCCGTGCGGCCCCGGTGCCGAGCGCCGGTGAGACTCTTACACTGAAGGCGGGCGGTCCCATGATGTAATGCTGCCGCAGCTGCCCGGAGCGGCCGCTGCCGTTGGCCGAGGCGCGGAGTCCCCGCCCGGGCGCTCCGCCCGCCGCCCCCCGGCGGGCCATAAAAGCCCCGAGGCAGAGGCAGGGCAGCTTTGCCGGCCCCTCCGCCGCTCCGGTGACCCAGGGACAGGTGAGCCCCGCGGGG
Organism: Haemorhous mexicanus; assembly: GCF_027477595.1. Lineage (NCBI taxonomy): Eukaryota > Metazoa > Chordata > Aves > Passeriformes > Fringillidae > Haemorhous > Haemorhous mexicanus. The sequence continues at coordinate 653,859 of NC_082369.1, forward strand.
GCGGAGGCGGCTCGGGGACCCTGCGAGGGGCTTCTCGGCCACCTGTGGAGCCGCTCCCGCCTCTGCCGGGCGGCTCCGCCGGCGCAGGGACCCGGCGGGCGCGGGGAGCGCTCGGGGGAAGGGGCCGCTCTCCCCCGGCCCTGGGGGCAGCCGGGGCGGGCGGGCCGGGGCGAGCCGGGGGGATCCCGGTGGGATCCCGGTGGCGGGGCCGCGGATCAGCACCACGGACAGCGCCCGGCGGCGCCTCCCAGGCGGGGCTGGACCGGGACGGGAGCCCGGCCCCGGGAGCCGGCACCGGGAACCGGCCCCGGGAACCGGCCCCGCGCACCGGCGGGTGCGGGCAGCACTCTCCCGGGACATCACCGCCCACCCGGAGCCATCGAGGCGGCGCTGGATGTTCGCCGGGGCCGGGGTGAGTCCAGCCCGGAGGGCTCTCTGCGGGAGAGGGGAGGCAGGAGAGCGGCAAAGGCAGCGGCACAGCCCGGTCACCGGCCCGCAGGTCCGCGGTGCCGGACAGGGGTGCTCGGCTCGCGTCCCCGTCCAGCCCTGGCCGGCACGGACACAGCGGCCGGGAGCCGTGCCGCTGCCCCCAGCGCCGCACTCGGGAGGGACTCGGGCTCTGGCCGAGAGCCAAGGGCCGGATCAGGTGGGAAGGGACGGTGGGATGGAGGCGTTTTCCAAACATCCCTGCCAGCCTCAGGTAAGAGACACTGACAGCCTCGGGTAGGGCAGGGAATGAAAACATTTGGGAAGCACGGTATGACTGCGTGAATCCCAATGTAACTGCACTTCACATCTACTCAACATCAAAGCTTCATGCTGGAAAACCCAACACTCCCACTTTGAAAATGTGTCTGACTGGCAGTTCAAGTGTAAAGTTGTTCTTAAAATCCCCTAGTTTGTAGGAGAAGCAGGGCATTTCACCAAGGCACTGTTGGGAGATGATGCTTCATGCACAGTTATTTGAAATTATTTTTCCTCCATGACTACTCAGAATCTGCCTCACAGTAGTGGCACACTTTGGGTCCATTGACAGATTGTGTTATCTTGAAGTGCTCGATGGCTAAATCAGAGTGGATTTTTTCCCAAAATGCTCACCTCCAGAGAAAAGAAATTAAAAATTGAGTGTGATCAAATTAAATAAAGTGGTTGGGTTTTGTTTTTAATTTTGACAAAATTAAAACATCAAAGTATTTATCGCTGGCTCATGCTGAAATAAAACATTTTCTCTTTAGATTGTTAAACCAAGGATCTAATCTAGAAAATAAAAAAGATAAAATGTTCAAGTGTTTGAGCACTTTGGAAATTAAGCATTTCACAGAGCTATTGACAGCTGAAGTGATTTGCTGCCTTTGTTTTATCTCAATTTTTGGAAGCTGGGGTACTCCCTGAATGAATCCCTGTTCATTGGAAATTCTCCCCCAGCTCTACTAAATGTGTGTTTAAACACTTTGCTGAACAGAGGCTCAAGGTGATTTAATCCAGGCTCAGCCTGGCCACCTCTGTCCTTGCACTTGTATTCTTCCTGAGTGATGCTGGCCTCTCAGAGGAAAAGGAAACAAGCTGTTCTCCATTTTAAGAAAACTCCTATTTTTTATTTCAGAATTAAATATTTTGGGGGGAAAAAGAAGAAAAACACTTGAAAAGAAAGTTATTTCCTTTCAGGCCTTGACTATGCACACAGCCTTTAGACATATTTTGTAGACATTGAACAAAGTAAGGGTGGTGATGTTTCCCTATGGAACTGGAGTGGAGAGATCTTTGTTATCTCTCTGTAAATCTTCTAACACCTCCCATCAGTTCTGTGTGCACACAGTGACTCTGATCTGTCCTGAATGCAACGACTGCTGAGGTTGTCTGGGCTCTACCTTCTCTCTGCCAACACCAGTATCAGGCTTTTCTTCTTGAAGTGCAGCTGTAAAATAAGGGCAAAATCCCATATTCTTCACCTCCTGCCCCAAAAAGCCATGCAGAAGAAGCCAGAAAATGATATTATACCAAATACCTATTCCTGCTTTTATGGGTTTATCTCCACATTCTGGGAAATTACCTAATCAGATTTCATATTTAATATAAAAAATAGTAGGACAGATGATATCATATCCTCGAAGCTAACTAAATTTTGTATTGTGCAGTTTTGCTTAATCAAAGTTTCATTTCCATTTGTTCAGGGCATATTTTGTCACTTTTTTTTTTTACTGGCAATTTTCTGTAGATCTCATAGATGGATCCAACCCAGAGGTCTCTGAAGAACAGAGGACTCAGGGTAAGGTCTGAACTTAATTCAATTTAATTCCTGACCCTTTAAGTATTCTTCAAAATGAGTAAACTAGAAATGAATCTGGCAGGAGGGTCCCATGTCACCTGCTGGAAGCAAATATTTGAAGTTTTGCTAGAAATAAACACCCTAGAGCCATCCAGATTTTTGTTGTTTGAAATTCAATAGAAATAAAGCCTGTTAAAGGCAGGATCCTTCTTGCCCTCTCCCTCCCACCACACAGACAATGTTCCAGGCTCCTGGCTCTGTGTGCCTTGCACAAATATTTGTCTGTGTGTCGCTGCCACTCCACTGCAATCGTGGCATCTGGTAGTAGCTGGGAGACTGGGAGGTGCTTGGGAATCTCAGCAGGAAAAAGAGAGTGGATTTCAGACACAAGACCTGCCACAGCTTTTGAGCCTGGATAAACAGGACGAGGTGGCTGTGCCTTTGGCAGGGATTGTTCTGCCCCAGCCACCTGCAGGGGTTCACCCCCAGCCTCTCTCAAACTCTGCACTGGGGACACAGCACCTGCCCCACCTACACCCACCCCAGCCCTGCAGGCTTCAGGCCACAGTCCAAGCCAGAGTGAGAGCTCAGGGAAGTCTGAGCAAAGGATTTGGCTTTTCTGCTTGCCCAAATCACAGAATCACAGAATGGTTTGGGTTGGAAGGGACCTTAAAGCTCCTTGGGACATGGAAATTCTGTTCCATGTGTGTTCAGCACTTAAAGATTCTGACTCTGGGACTCTGGCTCAGGGGTTTAGGAAGGGCACAGAGAAGATCTTTCATGGCACACCCAGTCTGTGGCTCTGCAGGTGAACACACAGACCTGCAGCAAGCCAGCAAACCCTGTATGTCCTTGAGAACTTTGCCTTTTGATTTATTTTAATTTGGAGACTCAGAATTTTTCATAAACCTACAGTAACTTACACAATGTCAGGCTCCACTTCAGGAGAATACAAATGCACAAGCTTCAGCACTGAACTCCCTCAGGAACCAAACTAAAGTCAAGCACTTGGCTGCACTGAGGATTAAAGGATGTTTCCATAATGTTATGCAAAGATCTCTTTATCCTGTGCTACTTAAGGCTGTACATTCTTCCCAAGTCATGTTCAGAAACACAACTCCCTCCCCTGTGATTTTCCAAAGCATTTCACTGTTTTCAGGTGCTCAGCATGACATATTCCAATTAATCCTGATTTTCAGGGACTTCTAAGCACCTGCCTCTTGTAATTGGTCCCTTTCAGAGTGTCTCAAACACAAATATAAGGTGTCCAAAATTGCTAACTTCTTTGGAAAATCCAGAGCCATGATGAACAGTCCACCTACAAGATTCCAGCCCAGGTGAAAATTGCATGGATTCAAGCCCCCCAAACTCAGAGGCAATAGTCAATACCTGCTCCTGTGGGATGACAATGCACCCTGCCATTAGAGCAAAGTTTCTCTTAGAAAGGAGAAAATTGCACCATTCCCAGCGAGAACAAGCTCAAATCTTTTCAGTTCAGCTCACAAAATTATTAATGTTGTGGTCTGTAATTCTGGCTGATCAAATATTCCATTGCTCTGTGTTGCCAGTCGAATGTTCATGGAGAAATCAATGCCACAAAGAGATTGAAAACTTATCCTGAGCTCCTCTCCTCAGACAAGGAGTTCCCATCTGGGGCCAAAGGCTCCAGCAAAGGGCAGTGCTTTGCAGACCTCGCATGGATCAGGAGCAATGGGAATTTCTCAGGAGCAAGGAGAGCAAAGGCCAGTTCAGACAAATCCTTTCCCAAGTGGGAAAGAGCTGGGAGTGTTTAGAGAGTTTGCAGTTGCTCCAATGGGTTGTTCAGATCTGCTCAGATATAATCTGTGGCCTGAAAGCAGAGGGGACAGAGGGGACAGAGGGGACAGTGCAGGGCTGATCCAGATCCCACCAGGAGCAGGGAGCAGCAGCAGAGCTGTGCCCTTGCACAGTGCCTGGTGACAGGGACAGGGACACCCCTGGGGCAGGCCAGGACTGACTCCCACTCTGGCTCAGCTGGGAAAAGGTGGCTGCAGCTCGGGTTTGACCAGCTCCTCCTCGGCCCTGCCTGGGGCACAGGGAGAGGGGAGAAGCAAACTAAGGCAAAGGCAATGCTTTGGCTGATTTTTGCAATCCTAATCAGAAACCTAAAGCCATTCCTAAATGAGGCACCTCAAATCCCTTGTCCATAAAGACAGGCCTAGTGATCCCCATTTCCAGGGTACCAGAAAACCAAATTCTGTGAAATCTGTAAAGCTCTGGTGATCTGAGAGCAAATGGAACCAGAGAACAGAAAAAGGTGATTATCCTGTCAGGTTTGGCCTGGGAGGAAGATTATCCATCTATCTTGCCAGACTTATTTATTGTCTGATTTTCTCCTGGCTTAGCTTTTATCACCTTTCTAATCCTCCCCACCTAATTCAGACAACATTTTATCTCAGCAGTTCTCACCCAGTGCTGACAGTGGGCTTGGAGCTCTGGGCAGGTTTAACGTGACCTCACAAGGGGCTGCACAGGTGGGTGGAACATTTATTGCCAGCTAATGAGTTCACAACTTTCAAAAATAGATGAGCTGGTATATTTTTCCAGAAGAGCAGTGTTCTATCTCTCTGCTGGTCTGGTCAATGAAGGGATGGGTTTGGAAGAACTCCTTTCCATAGTTTTTAAAGAATGGACTAATTCCACATACACAAATCTAAATGTGTCTGTGTGTGTACCTCTACCTGTTGTACAGGGTGTATTTAAGTGTGTGGATGTGATGTATTATATTGGTTTTTGGGATGGGAAATACTGGGATGCATCATTTGAATCAAGCAGGACTCAAAGACAGGTTTGAGGCAGATTATGTTTTTTGAGTATCGCTCATGGTTTGAACCCACTCAGAGAAAACAATGAAATTCCAGGGCTCCCAGTCCCTCAGAGGGTTCAAGGCCCAATCCCAGTGAGATGGAGGTTTCTCTGGATACCACAGCCCTTTGCCTTTCCCTTTTCATCCCAAATCAACAGGCACTTTCCCCCCCTTGCTGCTGGTGAATGCATTAGGGGCTAAACCTTGTCATGTCCGCAGCGGTTCCTGGAATAGCTGCAAGCTGAGCACTTGGTTAGGGACAGCCAGGAGGCTGGGAGAGATGATTACCTTCAGGCAGTCTCCCTGGAACATCCCAGGGTTCCTACAGGCACAGCCTAATGTGGGACTTAGGATGCTGAACAGACTCCCATTACAGGCCAGCCATCTCCACACCTGCACAGGAGAGGGCTCCTCGTTAACATGCACACCAGTGGCTCCAGAACACAGCAGCCCAGTCGGGGCTCATTAAGGGCAAAATCATTCCAAGGGACATTGTTTCAGGAAGGAAAGAATTTAATTTCTCTCAGGGCTGGGGTTGAGTTGCAAAGAGCCTGGGGATTTTGCTCAGGGTTGTGTTGGAGCTTGGCTGTGGTGGGGTTACCTTGAGAGGGACCCACAGCATCTGCCCCAGAGGGACCCTGGCTCACCTCAGGGGCACTTTAAAATAAATCTTTGTGAAAAAGGTGACTTAAAAGCCTGTGTGTCCTCTGGGAATCAGCAGCTGAGGTGGGAATTGCTCAGGCATGAGCCACAGGCTCTGCTCTGCTGGTGGAGGCTCTGTCCCTGCCCCGGCCCTGCAAAGCTTCTGAGACCAGGAGGGGCAGTTGTGATGAGGAAATCTCAGTCCACTTTTATCAGCAGGTATTAAAACCCCCTAAGAATTATCATTAATAGATACAAATGAGTCACTGCACAGCTGAAATGTCCATTTTCTCCTGTTTACCATGGAACAATCCACTAGAACACACAAGATGTCCAATGCTTTAGTAATACACTACAAATAAACATCTGATTATCAGGTCTGAGAGGGGAAGGCCTAAAAAGCAACAAGGATGAAGTCATTTGTCATCTCAGTTTGATTTCCTGTTCAGTCCTGCACGAAGTGTGCTGGTAGCTCTCCTCTCCCACGTGTGCTCCTTGGGAATGACTCTGATGCCTGCTCGTTCAAAGCTCAGCTCTATTTTAAAAATCTACTCTTTCTGAAAGGGCTGTCTTTAAAAAAACCAAAAAATTGTACAGGAAAAAGGACAAAATTGCTTCTCAACAAAGGGGCTTATCAACAGCCTGTCAATAATGTGCCAAAGGCCAGAACCTGCCTTTCAAAGAGGCTCTGAAGCCTCGACGTGTACTTTGAGAGCAATTAAGGGACGTAAGCAACATGATTATTATCTCATGGGTGACATTTTCATCGGCTCTTTGGGAAAAAGGAGAGATGGGCTTGAGATGGCTGTGATCAATGCTCATCCCAGTCCTGCAGAAATGGCAGGAAAACATGTGGTAGATGGGCCTGGAAATGAAAATGCACAAGGAAAGGAAGGGTGGGAGGAAGGGGTGATGAAGCCAGAAGGATTTTAAATCATAGAAGCTGAAAGAATGAGTTGCATGAGAAGGAGAGACCTGAGAAATGTGAGTGGGAACCTGTGACTTCCCTTTCCCATCCCAGGCCGGGTCTTCCACCGCTTCCCTTATCAGGGCACAGCTCCATCCCGAGCCTGAGGAAAGGGGAACAGAACAATCCCAGGGACTGGGGCGATGCTTCAGGGCTGACATGTGTCATGGTCACTCTGCTCCTTCTCCAGAGTCATTGCACAGACCCACTGAGCTTGGGGATGAGCTCACCCTGGCTATCCTGGCTGGATTGTTGGGAGCACAGAGCCCACAGGGACTCTGCTGCTGGCACCAGGACAGGACAGAAGCCAGGCAGAAGCTCAGATGTTGCACATACCCAGCTCTTTTGGAGCTAGGCAAAATGTTTCATGGAAAACACATCTGCAAAAGCCCATTTGGCTGCAAGATTTCCCCAGTTTTGCTGAATTTCTTGTTTAGGAAAACAAACTTAATTGCAGCAGAACAAATTGTTGCTTAATTTGCTATAAAAAAATCTCCTTCCTACATTTCATTTTATGAAAAAAGTTTAGAAATGTTAATGTTGAGTGAAGGAAACGATTTTTTAAATGTTTGGAAATCTCCCTTGTCCCAAAAGATGCTGTTATATTCCCAGCTCCTCTCTGCATGTATCAGCTGAGAGGAGCACATATCCAAATTTCTGTGTGCATCCCCACAAGTGTGCACTCACACCCTGGGCAAACAATTCCAGGCAGTCCGGACAGGCATAAGCTGCTCTGCATTCTCCAGGAGTGCCTTTTGAAGAGGATCTTAATAATAAAAATAATGTTATGTTACTAGTTAAACACTGGGAATAATTCCTCCATGGCAGGCAGACTGAGCTGAAGCCAGAATGAGCCCACCCGTTCCCTGGGAGGCATCCCCAGGGTCCCAGCAGGATGCATTAACAGCACATCTCTCCAGTGAGCCGTGATGGGAAGAGCACGGAGCAAAAAAAAGGTAAAGTGGTTAAAAACAACTTGTATTTTTAGAGCCCAGTCTCCCACAGAAATCTTCCGAGATGCTGAGCTCTCCACTTCTGATTTGCAAGGAATAATAGTTTGGAAGCCCAGCTGAGACTCCTGGGCTGTAAATTTTCTGTAATGTTTTTCTCCAGACCCATTTGCTGTCCTGCTAATTAATCCAGGTAATGGCTGGGTTGTTTTTTTTCCCTTCAGCAGCAGTTTTCCTTTTTGTTAACACGAACAGAGAACCGATCTCTCGAAGGATCCTGCCTTGCAGCAGTATCACCATCTGACTGAAGAGAACTCAGCCACACGCATAATCCTGGGGAAAATTCATCTCCACCCTCCCGCAGACCCCGGTGAGAGCCCTTGAAGTGGTAATTAAAGTCTATTGAGTGGCAACTGCACCTGTTTAGAGAGGAGAGTGCGGGTAAGAGGTGCACAAAGGGAGATGAGCAGCGCGGAGAGAGGAGCTGCTGGAGGTGGGGAGGAAGAGAAGTGGAAGGAAGGGGGGAAAGGTGTTTGTTGAAGTCGATCCAATCAGTTGTGCATTTCCATCCCGCCCTAGATTTGCTCCCTCCCCGCTCTGGCAGCCGCTGGTGGAAGCCCCGGGGGGTTTCCCCGCCAGGCCAGCCCTGGTCCCCACTCCCGAGGTGGAAATCCGCAGGGTCCTTGAGGGCTCACAGCAGCCCCGGTCACTGACAACGCTCAGCCCCCTCCCAGGGACGCTCAGCAGCAGCCCCCGGCTCCTCGGGCTGGCCCTGGGACGTGCCAGCTCTTGTCCCTCCAGGTGCAAGAGGGTGATCTAGGTGCAGGCTCCTGGGAAATTTTCCTTCTGAGACCCACGGCTTGATCTCAGAACCCCTGGCTCCTTCTGTCACAACCCCAGTGTGACCTCGGATGGCAGCAAGCAGAGTCCCAGGCTATTTGCCCTACAGATGAGGCTCTAAACTTAAGTCAAAGACCCCTGCAAAAGCTTTTTATTGTAGGAATAAATAACCACCCCTTCCACTCTACACAGGCAGTACTGATACCCCTGACTCCCCTTTCCCGACCCCAAAATCCAGTGTTTAGGTGGCACTAGAACAGTAATGTGGGCTTTGTCCCTTGTCACTGCAAGTCCGTGTGTGCCCCAGAATCAGCTGGGCTGAGCCAGGATTCCTGGGGTGAGGACAGGAGGGGCCAGAGGTTGACCCTGAGAACACCCCGAGGCTGAGCTGAGCAAACGAGTCAGGCAGAAGAATTACACCGGTGTTGGCAAATTCTTCCCTCTCACTGGACTTGATGGCAGCCAGTCCCCTGTGAGTCCCTGACCTTCACACTCCACAGGCTGCCTGGGATGGCTCACAGAAACCACAGGAGATCTTCTCCTGTTCCTGATTGTCAGAGCACACAGCGGTTCTGGTGTGAATGTTGCTGCATCTGCTTTGGACAAGTCCCGTCAGCAGCACCTCTGCAGCTCCCCAGAGCTGTGCCAGGACATGCTTCAGGGTGCAAATGAGGGTAGGGAAGAATTTGCACTCAGAGAATCACAGAATCCCAAATGGTTTGGGCTGGAAGGACCATAAAGCCCATCCAGTGCCACTGCTGCCATGGCCAGGGACACCTCCCACTGTCCCAGGCTGCTCCAAGCCCTGTCCAGTTCCACTGACTGTTCCAGATGGGGTTTGAAGTTAGTTGGGTGCCTGATCCAACCACTGGGCCGCAGTCTGTGGAGACAGACAGACATCCCTGGACAGCAGGACAACCTGCCAGTCAAGTCCTGTCCCAGGGTGAGAGGAGCTGTTGTGCCAGCTGGGCAGGGGGGCTGCATGACAACACTGAAAGCCCAAGTGCCATAGAATCCTCCCTGAAATACCCTCCTTGCCTCTTAAACTCCAGTCTTGTGCATGAACCAGCTCATGGGTGGAAGGGCACCCTGTGATAACTTGCCTTCTTTCTGCCTTTTGACTCCCAAACACTCCTCTCTCATTTTTCCCTTTTAGCCCTTCTGTCCCTCGCCCTTTTCTCTCTCCACCTTCCCTCTGATTGCTGAGCAGCTTTTTGACTTTTCCATCAATAAGTCTAAAGAGCATTTGAACTGCTCTGGTCCCCCTTCTCTCCTCCCTCCAGTTCCAAATCAGGCAAGCTCATCGATCAGAGGAGCTCGGGAAATATCTGGTGTTTTGTTGTCAGGCTGATAATAACATTGCAGTTGTGAATGGGCTGCTGCAGGCCTGATCATGGACACCTGCAGGGTTTGTTTAATTGCATTTAATGACAAATCCTATACAGAGGAGCATTGCCAGAGAGATTTATTATCCGCCAAAGAGGCAAAGCACAACAGCTCAAAATATAATTTGCACTGAGCATTTTTCCCCCTGCCTCTCTTTAAAGCACGGTAATAAATGACAAATCGGGTAAAGTGGGAGACACGGGGCTGGGGAGGAGGTGGAGGGCAGAGGACAGAGATTGAAACCAAAGGAAATAACAGCAATAAGGCCACATTGTTCTCTCTGCCCTCCCTGTGGTCTGGTGTGCAGGAAATTCTGTTTGTTTAATTTACAGCCTGGAAGTGCAGCTGGGGATCTCTCTGTGATGAGCCTGCTGGAGATAGCTGGAGGCCAAGAGTCCCCACTCTTTCCAGACAGGCTTTTTCCCGTGTTCAGGAGCTAAGTTTAGCTCCCATCCTTAGAAATAATTCCCGAGGAGCCTCCCAGTGCTGGGGAGAGGGGCGAGGTCTGGCTGCCACAGGACAAGGAGCCACGTCCCTGGAATCTCTGGGACAAAGCAGAAGTGGCAGATCCCCTCCTGCCAAACACCACACAGAGAAATACAGCCCCACAGAGACAGTCTAGACAAAAACCTCACATGCCTCTGAGCCTGCAATTTATCTTTCCTGCTGAACACCTACCTCACTCTGAACAGGGAATGGCTGGGTGTGAAACCAAGAGAGGAGCCCTTGCTCACATGTCTCTGTCTTGATTTTTACCTGACTGTCTGGCAATGATTTGTGCTAAATCCCTTTGTGCAGCTGTGTCCCAGAACAAGGACTGAAAACTTGGTCCTGGTCACCTGGAATTCCAGTCCAGCTTAGCACTTCCCAAACTCTCCTCTCTCTCAAATTCATTCTTCTTTACAATTCATTCTCTCTTCCAGTTATCTTGGGCCGCAGACTGAATTGTCCTGAATTTCTATTTCTAAATATTGTCCCACTCCCCAGATGTTCCCACTGCATACTCACTACTGTTCCACTTGATACTCAGATTAGAATCACAGAATATCCTGAGCTGTAAGGGACTCACAGGGCTCATCCAAGTTCAGCTCCTGGTTAAATTTTACCCGGGAGGTCTGGGGTGCCAGCAGTTTTGTACAGAACACATCCCCTCTGTTCAGCAGCTGGCTCTGTCCTTACACAAACAGGGTGTTGGGTAACACCTGGACCCGTTTTTATCTGATTTCCTGGACAATGGCAGTATCACTAATGCTCCCTGTTAAATAAGACCACCTGGACATCTCCTGGTATCAGCCCCAGCTATCACAAACACTCCTGCTACCTAGGCCAGCACAAAGGGCTGTTATCTCGGAGCAGCACAAATCCCCAGACTGAAACACCCATCTGGAGTTTGAATAAAGTGTCCACGGGAAGCACATATGTTGCAAAAAGGAGAGGCAGGGATGGGCCTGCTCCCCCTGAGCTCCCAGAGGGCACAGCCCCTGCCAGCAGCAGCAAACCCAAACCCTCTCCTGTTGCTGCATACTCTGCATCCTCCCATGGAAGGAGCAGCCAAGGCAGCTGAGGAATGGTTTTATTTCTTTCCCTTTTCCCCACCTGCTTACAAAAGTCCCCATAAAAGCTGAGTGAAGATGGGAAGAGGCTGTTTCCTGCCTGGTTTCAGTGGCTGAGGTGAGCAAAGCTCTGCTGGACAAGGAATGAAGTCAGATCCTTTCCATGGGTGTGAGCCAGCACTGTCCTTCCACTCCTCATCCACGTGAGGGATTAACAGAGAAAACCTGGGCAGTGAAAGAAAAGCTGCACCTGAACCAGAGGTGCTCACCAACAAATCCAGAGAAAGGGAACAGCAGAAGGGGTTTGTTTTCCTTGCTGAAATCAGCTTCTCAGTGGGAAACCAGGAAACTCGACACTATCATTATCTTTCTCTTTGCAGAGTCCTTTTCTCCAGTGTTCCCCAGCACATATTGCATTTGCTTACTGTAGTCAGACCCCAAGACAGCTGGGAGACAGCTGACAGAGCACTCCTGGAGAAGCTGATCCCAGGGTGAGGCAGAGGAGCCCCTGCTGAGCCCTGATGTCCCTGTAGAGTCTCTGGAGCGAGGAAATGGAGCAGAAACTCACGGGAACAGCACAAATTGGAGAGATGGTTACAGGGAGGTTTGATGTGGTCTCAGGAGGAACGCTGCAAAGGGCAGCATCCATCCCTGAAGGGGTGACAGGAACAAGGATTACAGGATGAGAAGAACTGAGGAAGGATGCTGGCAGAAGACGTCCCTGAGGAGGAATGGCTGCTCTCCTGGCCTGGCTCTGTGTGGAAGACTAGTGATTTTGTTGTTGTGTTTGTAAAGGTGACAACAAATCATAGCCTGCCATACAGCCCAGGCTGCCACGGCCCAGGTGTGCAAGTGTTTTGGGGTGCTGGAGCTCCTGTTGTGGCTTATTCTGCTCCTCAGTCCAAATGTCCCCCAGTTCCTTCTTTGGCCCCATTTATATCCTGAGCACGATGTCCTGTGGTCTGGAACATCCCTGGGGTCAGTTGGGGTCAGTCCCAGGCACCCCCTGCCCCTCCCCAGCGTGGCTGCACAAGGACAGCAAAGGCCTTGGCTCTGAGTGAGCTCAGCAAGAACAAAAACATCTCTGAGTTATCAGCCCTGTGCTCAGCACAAACCCAAACACAGCCCCAGAGCGGCCACTGAGAAGGAAATTCACTCTGCCCCAGCTGAAAGCAGCACAGGAGCCAAGGAACCCACCCCAAACACACCAGAGCAGGGTCAGGGCACCCAGACACTGCTGGGACTCCAGTGCCTGGCAGGGCTTGTTTGGAGAGCTGAGCCCTTTGCTTCCAACAGGGCCTTAAAATATAAAAAGAACAAATTTTCAACACCACTCAGAGCCTCCATTCTCAAAGGTATTTAGGTGTGAAAATGAAACTCTTGAATCCTGCAGAGGCCAGTGGTAAAAGCACTGAAATATCTTTAATAATTTGGGTTGGTTGTGCTGTCAAGCACTTTTCTCTTTTTCCTTTTTTATTTTTTTAACTCCCCAGGCTCAGTATTGTCCACATCACTGGTACTGTGGCAGATGTGATTTGGGAGTCACAGAATGCTTTGGGTTGGAAGGACCTTAAAGCTCTCCCAGTGCCACCCCTGCCATGGCAGGGACACCTTCCCCTATCCCAGGTTGCTCCAGGCCCCATGTCCAGCCTGGCCTTGGACATTCCAGGGGTCTGGGTGCAGCCATAAATCTGCTGCCAGAAGAGTTTTAAACCTGTACAAATAGCTGACATTTGATGGTGCCTGAAAGACAAGATCCAGGTTTCATAAAGCACAACAGCTCTCTCTCCCCCTGTCCTTTACTTCCCCACTGACAGATTAAACCCACACAAAATGTCGAGGGCAGCAGTGCAGCCATGAATGCTGCCATGGCCAGGCTGGTGTCTGATGTAAATGAAACTTTGATTTAGTGTTCCCCCAGAAGCCTCCCCAGCGTGTTCATCCTCTGCAGGCTGATCAAAATCCTCCCTCGCAGGTACCTGCAGCCTTGTGGCCCACAGAAGCACAGAAAATAATGTCATCAGAGCCCTGCTGATGGAGGCAGTTACAGGACAAAGGCCCTGCAGCAAGGTGGGGATTGGGTCATCGTTCCTCCTAATGTCAGGGTGCCATTTCTCCCTATTTTTAGAATTGTTCCCTTTGTACAGCAAATTGCTTAACTGTAGAGACAATCTGGTGTTCAGGGCTCTGGGAGCAGGGACCCATCTTTCCTGCCTTCAGGAAATCACACAAACTGCTGAAAGCTGGAGATGGATAAAACCTGGGTACACAGGAACCTCAATTTGCACTGAAAAACCTGAGGAGCTGCTGCAGCCCTGACTGAGCACAAAAGAAATTTCTGCAGGTTTCTAAATTATCCACTCTCTGTTCAGAAGGAACTCAGGGATTCAATAAATCAGTATGGACTCTGCTCCTAAATGATTTCAATGCTTTTGGAACTCTTAGCACAGCTCCAAACTCCTCCACGTTTTGAGGGAAGAGATGGGGAGCAATGGATCAGGAATTCTAGAGCCTTTCTCACTGAGGATGTCCCAAACCATCCATCCCAGCCCTTTGCTGTGCCCCACGCTGTACACCGTGGCTGTCCCAGACACCTCGGCGTGGATTGAAGCTCTTGGGCTTCAAAGCACAGCAAACACGAGCTGTAAATTCTGAGTGTGCAGCCTAAATAAGCCGGGCAGCCAGAGAACAGTTATTATTCCTGTGTTATTGGCAGGGAATTGAGACACAGGAAGATTAAATGACTGGCCCAAGGTCACCAAAGGAGCCTTCTGTAAAGGTGAGGGCTCAGCCTGCATTTCTGAAGTCTCTGCCCAGTACTTCAGCCATCCATTCACTTGCTCTTTAAGTACCCTGTCATTATTTCTGTGAAGGAAATTATGCTTCTCCTGCAGCAGCCAGCACCGTGTAATTCTGCTTGTCTGAAAGGGAATATGAAATGGCAGTTTCACAAAAAATTAACCCTCCTGCCTCGCAGCCTGGCAGCCCTGTCACAACGTCTCATTTCTTATCTGCTCTTCCTCCCGTGGGGTTTAAGTCCCCTCTTATTGCCAGGACTCAAAAACCCCACACAGGTGTCCCCTGTGGGGTCTGCAGGGGAGGGATGTGGGGGCTTGGAGCCCCTGGTTCCTGCCCCAGCTGTGGGGATTCACCCAGCTCCTGAGCTGCTGCTGCACGGGGAGGATCCCGGCAGCTCCTGGGAGGAGCAGCAGCAGCTGGAGCTCGGCAGGAGCACCTGGCAGCAGGCACAGGTCCCTGGCACCCTCAGGGGGTGGCACAGATCAGAGGGGGAGCAGCCACACCTCCAGGGCCTGAAGGGGCTCCAGGAGAGGGACCTGGGACAAGGCTGGAGGGACAGGCCCCAGGGAATGGCTCCCAGTGTCAGAGGGCAGGGCTGGATGGGAGATTGGGAATGAGGAATTGTTCCCTGGCAGGGTGGGCAGGCCCTGGCACAGGTGCCCAGAGCAGCTGGGGCTGCCCCTGGGTCCCTGGCAGTGCCCAAGGCCAGGCTGGGCTGGGAGCTGTGGTCTATAAAAGGTTTGGGGTGAGGTCCTGAGGCTCCAGCACACTCCACACCCAGGGATCTGCAGGGAGAGGCTGCTGTGACACTTCTCCTCCTGCTCTTTATTCCCTCATTACTGAGAAATTTCTTATTAATGGAAAACCCATTTCCATCAGCTGCACTTTACCCCACGATGTCTCTGAGCCCACCCAGAGCTGGGTTTGGGACCTAAAAACCTGTGTGGTGTTCTGGTGAATTCCTAATGGATTCTATGGAGGGGAAATTAATAGGAAGCTTTGGTTAATAGATACTTGAGATAAAAGAGCGAGTGCATCTGGTCACCATGGCAACACGAGAGCCGCGGGGAGAGGAAATGTCACCGTGTCTGTGCCTTGACCTGCAGCACAAACAGCCTGGCAGCTGGGGGTGGCACTGCCTGTTCACAGAGGGGACAGGGACACTCCCAGGCTGGACAGTCACAGCCCTGACACACCCAGAGGGCTCACGGTGTCAGATGGAACTCGTGGGGCTTTTTCTGGGTGAAAACATGATGAACTCGTGCCCAGAGCTGTGAGTTTCCACAGCCCTGAGGGAGAGGTTGGACTTGGTGGTCCTGGAGGGCTTTTCCAAGCCAAAGGGTTCCCTGGTTCCTCCTGCCCTGGCGTGCAGCAAGCTGCCCTTGCACAGCACAGACACCCTGCAGGTGCTTCAGGGACCCTTGCCCCTTTTCCTCTCAAACACAAAGTCACTGTGCCACAGAATTCCAGGAGGTTTTGGGCTGGAGGGACCTCAGAGCCCACGCAGTGCCACCCCTGCCAGGGCAGGGACACCTGCCACTGTCCCAGGGGGCTCCAGCCTGGCCTTGGGATCCAGGGGCAGCCCCAGCTGCTCTGGGAATCCCATCCCGGCCTCCCAGGGAACAATCCCCGGGCACAGACCTGGTGTGGGAATTGTGCCACGGACACTCTGCTCCAGGAGCAGCTGCTGCTGCTCCCGGCGCCTTGCAGAAGCTGCTGAAGTGAAAATTGGGCTCCTGCTGCCTGTTATGCAAAAGCAGTTTCTTAGCAACAAAAGTGATATTCTGTGTGAAGGCAACAGGCATCAGTGGGATAATCCACTGTAATTCCAGACAAGACCTAAAACGGGTGGATGGACTGAATAGTAATAATCATGACAGACAGAATAATAATAATGGAAATAATGAGAGTAAGCTTATTTCCCTCGGTAGGAGAAACCCGGCTATAAATAAAATACAATGGGAGAAACCCTGTGCCAGCTCTCCGTATAAAGATTAGGGACACCTAAACTCAATTTATGCCCTAAAAATAGACTCTAGTGAGTAAAGCTTTGCTCATCTAAGCCGGGCTATTTATTGCTTGAGTATTTTCCTTCACTCTGGGCAAGTATTGTCGCTCAGGGATGGAGTAAGCTGGACCTAATGCCCCGTGGGAGGAATTGGAGCGAATAAATCTGTGTTCGCTGCTGGGGACAAGGCTTTGCCACCTCCAAAGCAGGAAACTCGTATTTTAGAAGGCACCACCAGACCTGTGCAGGACCGTGGACTGGCCTGTGTCATCCATGTGACTCCGTTACAGCTCAGGACCTTATGGCTTCATAAAACCTGCAATTAAACCACGTCAGATGAATGCTGTGCAGCCGCTGTGATTTGAAGTGCCATAACATCAAGGAATTTAAGAGAAATAAAACCGCTATGAAAGCGGCACACGCTGGGTGTCACAGAGATACCTGGACAGCGCCTGGGCCGCGCGGGGCGCACTGGGAAGTGTAGTCCTGGCCCTGGTGAAAGCCCGTTAGCGGCGCTACCCGTAGCGGGCTAAGAAGACTACACTGCCCAGCATGCCCCGCGAGGTAAGGGAGCACATCCTCCCCACCTCTCCCCCCATCCCCTCTGCCTTCTGGGAAACAGAGTGCGCACGGTGTGGCGTCGGGGGAGCAGTGCCGCTCCCGGGACTACAATTCCCATCATCCACCGCGCGTCCCGCTCCTCCCCGCGCGCCGCCATTTTGTTCCGCGGCGCAGCCTGAGATGGCGGCCGGGCCCGGGCGGTGAAGGTCCCGCCGCGCTGAGGGCAGGGGGGTCCCGCCGCCCCCCGCCCGCCCCGCGCCGCGCTGGGGCCGCGCCGCCGCCGCCGGTCCATGGCCTGGAGGCGGCCGCTGGCGCCATGGACCTGCGCACGGCCGTGTACAATGCGGCTCGAGACGGGAAGCTGAAGTTGCTGCAGAAGCTGCTGGGCAGCCGCAGCCGGGAGGAGCTGGAAGCACTGACGGCGGGGCCCGGCGGCGGGGGCGGCCCCGGGGCCGGCAGCACCCCGCTGCTGATCGCGGCCCGGCACGGCCATCTGGAGGTGGTGGAGTACCTGCTGGATCACTGCGGGGCCCGCGTGGAGGAGGGCGGCTCCGTCAGCTTCGACGGTGAGACCATCGAGGGGGCCCCGCCGCTGTGGGCGGCCTCGGCTGCGGGACACCTGGGCGTGGTGCGGAGCCTGCTGGACCACGGCGCCTCGGTGAACCAGACCACGCTGACCAACTCCACGCCGCTTCGGGCCGCCTGCTTCGATGGGCACCTGGAGATCGTGCGGTACCTGGTGGGCGAACGCGGGGCCGACCTGGAGGTGGCCAACCGGCACGGCCACACGTGCTTGATGATTTCCTGCTACAAAGGGCACCGGGAGATCGCCCGGTACTTGCTGGAGAAAGGGGCCGACGTGAACCGGCGCAGCGTGAAGGGAAACACGGCCTTGCACGACTGCGCCGAGTCGGGCAGCCTGGAGATCCTGCAGCTGCTGCTCCGCTCCAAGGCCCGCATGGAGAAGGACGGCTATGGCATGACCCCTCTGCTCGCCGCCAGCGTCACCGGCCACACCAACATCGTGGAGTACCTGATCCAGGGGGGGCTGCAGCAGGACGAGGCTGCGGGGGGCCAGAGTGGGACCTGCGCCTCAGGTGGGAGCCATCAGAGGGGCTGCAGTGAAGAGGGCTGCGAGGGCTGCGGTGCTTCGGCTTCCAGTCCGGACGAGGTCCCAAACGTGTTCTGCACTCGAGAGGCTGCCGTGGAAGCGCTGGAGCTGCTGGGTGCCACGTTTGTGGACAAGAAACGAGACCTGTTGGGAGCCCACAAGTACTGGCGCAGGGCGATGGAGCTGCGCTGCGGGGGCGGGAAGTACCTGCCTAAGCCCGAGCCCCGGCAGCTGGTGCTGGCCTACGACTACTCGCGGGAGGTGAGCTCTCTGGAGGAGCTGGAAGCCCTGATCACGGACCCCGACGAGATGCGCATGCAGGCGCTGCTGATCCGGGAGCGCATCCTGGGCCCTTCCCACCCCGACACCTCCTACTACATCCGGTACCGCGGGGCCGTCTACGCCGACTCGGGCAACTTCGAGCGCTGCATTAACCTGTGGAAGTACGCCCTGGACATGCAGCAAGGCAACCTGGAGCCCCTCAGCCCCATGACTGCCAGCAGTTTCCTTTCCTTTGCCGAGCTTTACTCCTACGTGCTCCAGGACCGTTCCAAAGGCACTTTAGCCACCCACCTGGGCTTCTCCGACCTCATCGGGGTGCTGAGCAAGGGGGTCCGGGAGGTGGAGAGGGCCCTGGTGCACGGCAAGGACCCCGTGGCTGACTCGGCACAGTTCACCAAGACGCTGGCCATCATTCTGCACCTGGTTTTCCTGCTGGAGAAGGTGGAGTGCACCCCGGAGCAGGAGCACCAGAAGCGCCAGACCATCTATCGCCTGCTCAAGTGCAGCCCCCGCGCCAAGAACGGCTTCACCCTCCTGCACATGGCCGTGGACAAAGACACCACCACGGTGGGGCGGTACCCCGTGGGCAAATTCCCATCCCTGCACGTGGTGAACTTGCTGCTGGAGTGCGGGGCGGACCCAGACAGCCGGGACTATGACAACAACACCCCCCTGCACGTGGCTGCCCGCAACAACTGCCCGCTGATCATGAGTGCCCTGATGGAGGCCGGGGCACACATGGACGCCACCAACGCCTTCAAGCAGACGGCCTACGAGCTGCTGGACGAGAAGCTGCTCACCAAGAGCACCATGCAGCCCTTCAACTACATCACCCTCCAGTGCCTTGCTGCTCGCGCCCTGGACAAGCACAAGATTCCCTACAAGGGATTCATCCCCGAGGAGCTGGAAGCCTTCATTGAGCTGCACTAGGGCGTGACACCGGCGGTCCCCAGCCTGTCCCACCCCGCTGAGGTTGTGCAGCTGGAGGGCTCGGGCTGGCTGTGCCAAAGTGCCCAGGGCTGTCACTGCGCTGAGCTTTGTCCCCATCTGTCACCACCCAGCTGGCGTGTCGGGGCAGGGGAGGAGGAGGCCCCAGAGCTCATGGCTGTCCCTCGTTGTCACCTTCAGGTACCAGCTCTCTCCAGTGCACTCTGTCCACAGAGGCCACAGCCCCTGCCCTTCCCCATGCCACCATCGTGTCCTGAGAAGGAAGGAAATGGAGATTCCCTGGGACCTGCTGCCTCTCCCCTTAGTGCTGGATTAACTCAGTGTTCAGCTTTGGAGCAGCTACACATCCCCCACGTGCTCTGGCCCTTCCCACCCCACACACCCAACAGATAGAAAGTGAGTGAGGAGTGAAATACCCTCCAGTTGATCCCTTCCCCTCCCTCCTGTCAGCTTTGGGACAGCCCATGCCCAGCAGCCGAGGGGCTCGTGCTCTGCCTAGGGATGGCACAGGGCTGGTGTGCTGAGGATGGGGTTTGTCTCTCTCTTGGTTGGCCAAGTAGTAAATGCTGTTAAAGGCCTGAGGTTCCATGATTGTGCATAAAGCTGGGATGTTTTTTCTCTCGTAGAGCCAGGCCCTATCTATGCTGCAAGACTTCTCCAATCCTGTAAGATAGAGGAAGGTCAGTTCTGGTTATACAGTTTCATCCACAGATGTTGTAGTTTATGAATGGGGAGGAAAAAACTAAGAACAAAATCCTGATGTGGTGTTCAGGCCCTTGGCTTGTCCATTGCACACCCATTTGCTCCATTCCCAGCATGAAGGTGCTTTGGCTCCAGAGGGCAGCAGGGATTGAGCTGGAAGGGTGAATGTGGACGGTTTGGGAGCCAAAACAGCACATTCTGGCCTGTTTTCAAAGCTGAGCTCTTGCAAGCCCTTTAGGCCAGGAGGTACCTGCAGTGTGGAGGTGCTTGGAGGGGGTTATGAGAGCAAGTGAGTGTCTGTGGTAGGTTTGCACCAGGGTGGGCTGTAGGAAGAAGCAAGAAATGAAAGTTTAAGGTGCCTCCTTGTCCTTCTGAGGTTTTAGTGTCATGTGCTTGGGCTCTGTTATTGCCCCATTCTGAAACCTCGTGCAGTGGGTTCTTAGCAGCAGGTTTGGGCTTTTGAATCTTCTTTTTTTTTTTCTTTTTTTTTTATTTTTTTATTTTTTTTGTAACTTCACTGAGGATGGTGCTACTTCCAAGGTGGAATTTGAAATCTCACCTGGCTGCTGTTTGGGCAAGCCCCTTCCTTTGATGAGGATCTGCACACACCTTGTTTTTAACTCTGTAGTCTCAGGGCAGGTTTTTGCCTCTATGAGCAGACCCCTCCATGGTGGAAAACCAAGAATTTCCAGCAGTTTGTCCTCATGCAGGCAGTGATGGGCAGCCTGTGGCTCCTTCCCTGGCCTGAGCAGGGTGGGAAGCACAGCTGAGGGGGGAAGCAGCTGCCTGGAGCTCTGGGAAAGGTGCACCTGGGAGAGCAGACCCTGGCCCCACCCTCGCTCTCTGTGCTACTGAAGCTTCTCTACTTGTATTTATCAGCCTCAATAACCACGCTCTCCGCCCCTTCAAGGTATTGTAGGTCTGCCAGTACATTTTGCAGTGTTAACTATAACATTTATTTATAAAGCGAGGAGGTTTAACTTGAATTGAGCTGTAAAGTGCAGAGTTAGTTTAGCTGCCTTCTATTTTTTTTCCCTTTTGGCTGAAACCTGAACTAAACTGCAGGAATGGGATTTGTTCCTTTGTGAGCTGATGAGCGCTCTTAACTTTAAATAATAAAACAAAAAATGGCTGCTAGAATGCAAGTGCCTTGGACTTCTTCCTGATAAGCCTCTATATTCAGGTGTTTTCCTCTATTTTCAGTTTGTTTCCCAGGGATGGGACACTGTGGAATTAAACAGGTGTGATTGGTTCATTTCGTGGTTACTCCTGTGAAAAACCAACCCGTGCTGCATTGGCAAACTTCTCCTGGAAAAGAGGAGCCCTGACACTGACATGACACCTCTTCTTCTGTGTTTTGCCTTTTGATGTAAATCAACGTGAGAGGATGTGTGTTGATTGGGGTTATTACCTGCCTTACACATGTGGGACAGTGGACGTGGCCAGCAGAAAGAGGGACCCTGTCATCAGTTTGGTTTCCAACCCCCCATCCATCAGGGACTGTAAAAACAGAGGAATTAATGGTACTGGAGTTAGTTCCACACAGGCACCTGGATCCCAAAAGTGCTTGGTCTTTCCCAGGGAGGGTGGGTGGATAAAGTATTTGAATATTTGTCCTGTCATTTAGTTCTTGATGCCTTGATGAGGGATGGTGCCCCTGTGCTAAGAAAGCCATTTAAGCAGTGTCTGGAGAGCCTGGGGCTGTGCTTCTCCCAGCCAGACATTCCTCCTGTGCTGCAGGTGATCTCCAGCTGTGGGAGGGCAGCTGCCAGGCAGGTACCAGGAGCCAGGTGGCCTCAGGGCAATTCCATCTGCACCCAGAGAGGTGGGAGGGAGGGGGTTAATCCAGGCAGGAGCAGCTCTGGAGCTGGGCTCTTGTGGTCAGGGAGCTGGGGGACCCAGTCAGGTGCAGCAGCCCGAAGGAGGAGAATATTCTGTGGGATGGAAAAGGCTTCACTTTTTTTAAACACATAAATAATCTGTAATTACATAGAGGACCCAGCAATTAAATGTCAATAGTAATTACAGGGTGGAAGAAATCACTGCATGATTTAGGGGTAATTACACTGAGCAGGCCTGCTTGACTGTAGGGCCAGCTTCATGTGGGCAAAACATGGAGTTGTGAGGAGCAGGGCAATGTTTCAGAGATTGTTTTGTTAATTCTTGGACAGAGAGAAGCTTTTTCTGCACTGTGGTGGCTGCAGACCCTCCTGTAGCCCAGCCACAGCTCTGCCTCCCCTGTGTGTGATCCAAGCACGCTGGATGTGGCTGTGCTGAGGTTGTTTACAAGCTGGAGCAGCTTGGAGTTGACTAATTTTGCATGATTATTTATAGTAGGAGAGGAGCTGGGAAAGGAGGGATGTGGGAGTGCTCCTGGGGGAGGGACTGTCCTGCACCCACGGCAGGGGACAGGAACTGCAGTAACACACCAACTCTTAATGGTGCTATGGAGGAGAGAAACCAGGAAAATAAAAGGAGTTTGAGCACTTGGAGGATGCCAGCAGGCTCTGGAAGGAATGGATGAGTTAATCCATTGCCACTGGGTCCTGCAGAGTTAAAATCCAGTCTTTGGGAGCTGGAATCCAAGAGTTGGGGGCAGCTCAGAGCCTCCTCCAAGGATTTAATAACATCTGTCTCAGGGGTTGGCTTGGGGCTCAGAGGGCTCTTGGACCAAGGCTGCAGTCTGGAATGAGGCCTGACAGAGCCCAGCTCAGGCAGGGACGGGCTTGGATCCTCCTGGAGCCTGCAGGGACAGCCAGGGAGTGCCAGGAGCACACACAGACCTGCAGTGGGGTCACTTCCCTGGGCTGATCCCAGGGGCCTCCACCTTAGCAGGGCGTGGCTCCTGAGGAGCCTGGAGCTCTGCCCTGCTCCTGGCACGGGCTGAGCTGCTCGGGGCTCTGCTCCGGGAGGGAGCAGCCCCGTTTCCAGTCTCTCGGTGGCTTTGGGGTGACCTCTGCTGTCCATCAGGAAAATGGCTGTGCCTGGAGCCTGGGAGGAGCAGCGAGGGCTTTGCTCCAGGTGCCCTCCTGGTGTTAGAGCTCAGTAGGTACCACCCTGGTAGATCCCTTGCTCAGATCCTGCAGAATTACCCCTCCCACTCTCCATTCCTGGATTTCTCCACCCTTCTGCACTCTTCTGCTCACTGGTTTTGGTTTTTCATTCTGCTTTTTTCCTTTAAGGCAGCTTCCCAAAGCATCCCTTGCAGATTGGCCCTCAAGTCATTTGGTCAGTGCTCTCTCCCAGCCCCTCCAGCCAACATGCAGAGTAGTTTTCCATATATCCCTGACTACCCCTTTTCTAATTCTATAGGAAAGAACTGCAGGAACACAAATAAATTAATTAAAATTTATTTATAAAATCTTCAAGTAGTTCCAGACAATCAAGAAAATAATTTTCTTAGTTACTTGAAAATAAGCACAAGGACAAACAGTTTCAAGAGATCACTACATCTTTTTTTCCAACAAAAAAATAAAGAATTTTCTTTTGTGCTTCAGGAAAATGGAACTCTTGCTGCATAGAGCAATAATCCCAGTCCCAGCAGAATCACTGTAATGCAGGATTGAAATGGATTTTGTCTCTGCCCTTGGCTGCCCCGGGTCAGAGGTTGTGCCTGGCTTGCTCCTGGCTGTGCCCTGGCCCGGGTGGGGCAGTTTCCACCTGCATCACGTTGTGGTTCCCGATCTGAACCATGCGGGCGTTGTGGATGATGAGGGCTGGCATCCCTGCCTGGCCTGCTGTGAGGTTGTAGTGGCCTGGGGGCAGCTGTGCTTGGGAAGGGGGAGGACCCCTCTGAGCAGGAGGGGGGTGCATGGGGGCAGGAGGACACCAGGGTTGGGCTGCAGGCCCTGGTGGCCACGGCCGTGGCGCTGCTGGAGGCACCCAGGGAGGGGAGCCCAGGCTGAGCACAGCCAAGTTCTGCTGGGCTTGGTGCTGTTCCCAGCGTGCCTGGAGCTTCCTTCTCTGGTCCCACATGGCTTTCTTCTCCCTGATCTTCTTGGGGTTAAAAGTCTTCTGCACATTCTTGGAGAAGAGAGGAGAGCTCTCATTCAGGGTGACGAGCACGCTGAGCATCCTGGGGATCTGGCTGCACTCCAGGGCGTTTGCCTTGGGTAGAAATGGGATGACTGAGTCTTGCTTGGAGGGGTCCAGGATGGACTGCATCAGAGCAGTGTCTGTCTGGTACAGGCACAGGTTGCAGGGAAAGTTCTTGGTCAGCAGGAGGATCATGAAGGCAGAGTTTTCCATGGCCTCCTGGAAGCAAAGCATGTGGCTGCGCCCGGCGATGAAGAAATCCTCACTGAGCGTGGCACCGTTGGACACCCCCATGCTCTCCAGCAGGTCCTTGACCTGCTGGGCCACAATCTCATCTTCACTGGCGTGCAGGATAACAAACGTGAAGAACTTGGCACCATCTGGCTCTGATGGATCCATGGCTGGGGGAGCAGGAGGCCTGGCTGGAGAGGGGGATGAATGCAGGGGAGGGGGATATGATAGTTTGGAGGGAGATTCCTGAAGAGGAGGAAGAGTTGGGGAGAAGGAATAAGTGGGAGGAGGAAGGGAGCAGGTTGAAATAGAAGCACGTGCAGTGTTACAGGGAATGCCTGCTGGAGTGTTGGAGTCCTGTATGGACACGGGGGCAGGAGCAGTATCCCCTGCAGCCCTTGAGTCAGGGACATCAGCAGATAGTTGCTTGTCATCCTGCTTTTCATCCTGCTTTTCATCCTGCTTGTCATCCTGCTTTTCCCTTGGGGTGTGAGGCTCTGTCACTGTGCTGGACACGTCACTGCTTTGGGCAGGCTCCGAGGGCAGCGGTGTCTTGGGAATGGGGAGAGGGGTGGGGGGACAGGGACCGACCTGCAGAACCTTCTCTGGCTGGGGCCCTTGGGCAGCTGTGCCCTGCCCAGGGGGAGGGCTGGGAGTGCTGGCCCAGCTGGATTCCTCTGGGCCATGGCTCTCTGTGTCCCTGTTGAGGTG
Source organism: Haemorhous mexicanus (assembly GCF_027477595.1). Classification (NCBI taxonomy): domain Eukaryota; kingdom Metazoa; phylum Chordata; class Aves; order Passeriformes; family Fringillidae; genus Haemorhous; species Haemorhous mexicanus. The sequence goes on from NC_082369.1 coordinate 678,696, forward strand.
TCCAGCACGGCTGGGCCAGGGGACACACTCGGGGACAGAGGGCTGGGTGTGAAAAGCAACTGTTGGTGATGCACTGATCTCCAAACAGCTGGACAGGGAGGAGCTCCCCACAGAGCACAGGGTCCGTGGGCCTGAAAGGTCTGAGTTGCCTCTGATCTCCACTGGTGAGCTCCTCACCATCCAGTGGGAGGTGGCTGTGTGGGGAAATCCTGCATCCTCATGGGATCTCAGCATCCCAAACCTGTCCCCTGAGCCCCCGCTGCCTGCAGAGCCCCGTTTGTCCTGTTCCTTGGGAGGGATGTTGTTGAACGTCCCCTGCTGAGTGTCCTTGCTGGCAAGGCAGGCTTTGTCCCTGGCCTCAGGACTGCACAGCTGTTCCTGTGCCAGCACTGTGTACACCTGTGCCAGCAGTGCCACAGCACCTGCATCCAGCTGGGGAGGCTGCAAATCCTCCCTGTCCTCCTGCACTCCTGCAGTGCCCAGTTTGATCTGCTGGATGTACTGGGCTGCCCGGTTATCCCTCAAGGCATCCAGACAAATTCTTGCATCCGTTTCTTGCCCCAGAGTAAGCAGGACCATAGCTTGCAGTAACTTGTTGCAGGGCCCAGGTATCAGGTGCTTCAGTTTGAGTTTGAGACTCAGCAGTTTCTCTGTTGGGGCCTGGGACAGAATGTTGAACACGTCCTCGAAGCTGGGCTGCAGCTCAGCGCTCTGTGCCATCTCAGCAGCTGTGGGCCCAGGGCACGGACTGGAGCAGGGATGGGAAAAGCATCTTATGGCAGAGGGTTGTCAGCCTGTGGGGCTGGGGGTGCCCCGCTCACACTCCTTGTACCCCACAGAGCTCCGGTGCCCAGGGACGCTGCTCGCAGCTGGGGCCTCGCAGGGCTGGCAGTCTGTGAGGAGAACAGAGGACAGCGTTCAGAGGGGTGATGTGGGCACTGGGGGATGCTCTGGAGCTGACAGGCTCTCTCTCACACCTCCCAAATGTTTCTGCATCTGTTCCATGCTTGCAGCTGTGCCAGTGCTCCGTGCATTATTCCAACTCTGTGATTAAGGAAGGAGCACATTCTTTGCGTTCATTTCACATTAATTACAACTGGTTTAAGATAATTGATGAAATAATGCTATATTTAGGTAAATCCAAGCGTTTCCTCCAGGCAGCTGCTTCCAGGGGTCTCGCAGGCTCCTAGTGATAGCAGTCGAGGAATGAAACAGGTGTAGAGGAAACCCTTTCCAGCCGATAACCTGTGTTATCAGGGAGCAGTCACAGGAAATAATTCCTTCCCAGTATCCCACCTAACCCTGCCCTCTGGCACTGGGAGCCATTCCCTGTGTCCTGTCCCTCCATCCTTGTCCCCAGTCCCTCTCCAGCTCTCCTGGAGCCCCTTCAGGCCCTGGAAGGGCTCTGAGCTCTCCCTGGAGCCTTCTCCTCTCCGGGTGAGCACCCCCAGCTCTCCCAGAGCTCCAGAGGGGCTCCAGCCCTGGGAGCAGCTCCGTAGCCTCCTCTGGACTCTGTCCCAGCAGCTCCCCGTCCTTCTTTCATTGGGAGCCTTTATATCCCCATCGACAGGTGATCCCTGAGCCCCTGCACTCACCCCAGGCCTCTGATGGGATTTTAATTAAACAACAGGAGTGGCTGGAGGGGAGGAGCAGGGTCTCGCTGGGACACCGCTCCAGGCGCTGCCTGAGCCTGCTGCAGAAGCTTTCCCTATTTAAAGGCAGCCCCAGCAAACGTCCCGAAATAACTCTCAGCTGGGTAAAGTTTGCAATTTCAGTTTTGTTTTCCTGTCTCACGAAAACCCTGCAATTGCCCAACTGCCCTCCGTCCCCCGCCGGGCCCACCCTGCCCTGTGCCCCCCGGTGGGCACGGGGGTGGCACGGCCGGCCTGGAGGAAGTCGGAGCGGGCCGGGGCCGCGCTCGGGGCGAGCCCCGGGCCCGGGAAGGGGGGAAAGGGGTCAGCCGGGGAGGGAAGGGTCGGGAAGGGAAGGAAGGAAGGGAAGGAGGGGAGCAGCCTACCTGCGGCCGGTGCCCGGGCCAGGCGGAAGCGGCGCGGGCGGGGCAGAGCGGGGCGGAGCAGGAACCGGGCACCGGCGGGGCACAGCCCGGGGAGCGCGGCACCAGGGCCCTGGCCGGGTGAGCCACCCCCACCTTCCCCAGCCAGGCCCAGCCTGAGGTGACACAGCGCTGGGACGGGCAGGGCAGGAATAGGGACGAGCAGTGCAAAGCCCAGGATCCAGGGGGGCAGAGGGAGCTAGGCGTGACGAGGAACAGTGGGGCATGGACAGACGCACCTGAGCCTCAGGAGTACAGGCAGAAGCCAGGCAAACAAAATGATTAAGGTGTTTTTGTGGTTAAGAAAGCATGGGACCTGCTAAAGGCACTTTGTTTTTTCCCTCCAGCGAGAGCAGGGAACAGACAAGCTGGCCAGGGACAAGCGTTGGTAAAGGCAAGGCTTCATCAGAGCTCAGGTAAGGGGAGAGCACAACCCTGCAGCTTCAGGTCCACACAAACCCACATGGTTTTGAACACAGGTCAGGCTTTATTCCAGTGTCTGCTCACCAGCCCTGGCACAGGGACAATGCTAGGAACAGTTACCAAAATAAGTTACATTAGAAATTATTACAAAGTAACATTTTCTGGGAAAGAACCAGCCCCTGGATTAAAATCCCCCCTATTTTAATAAAAATAATTAGGATATCCTAATCCCATGGCAGAGTAACTCCTGGGAAAAGCTGCCTCATTTAATGGCTGTGAAGTGTTTCACACATGGAGTTACAGATAATCCTTGAAGTCATTCACAGAAATAGGAAAGATGAATAAAGAAAACCCCACACTGCTGAGTGCTTCTCCATGAAGAAAGGAGGGTTTGGCTGATCCATAAAGAGAAATCTCTTCTTGAGAAGCAGCTCCTTGCCCCCAGCTGTGCCAGATGTGCTGCAGGGCTGAGCCTCCCCAGAAGCACAACAGGCACAAAGGAAGTTGTGTCTGGAACTTGTATTTTTAAATGTGGAGAAGGTGGGAGATGGTATCAAAGGTCAAGCATAGCACCTTCTCAAGAGTTCCACAGCTTGGGCAAGTTAAAAACAAATCCAGCATTAATAATAAGTTGAGATCACTTCTCTCCCACAACTTGTCTCAGCAAGATTTAGCCACTCACACCTACAGCTGGGCTGAGTTAAAAAGCTGCAGTGCAGGTCCCATCTCCCCTTTCAGCACAGCAGTTGTATTTAAAAACAGTAAATCAAGATTCAGAATCTCCCCACCTTGGTTATTAAACCTCCTTACAACTACATCTGACTCTAGATTCAGAGAGCAGAGGCACTCATGGCACAGGTGGGCACACAGAAGACCCAGTGCTGTTCTAGCCAAGTAGCCTTGGCCAGAAGAGCTGGGATTTATCAGAGATCTTCCTCTGCTGTGCTGGTTTTTATCTCCTTTGCGGCCAGGGCCACCTCTGTGTCCTTCCCTGCCTTCTCCTCCAGCTTCTCTAGCACTTCACACCATTTGTCTGAGAGCCTGTTGGTTCCCTTTGGCTCTTCAGGTGCCTTTGTCACCTCCTGTGACAGTGGGGCCTTTTCCAACTCGGGTAATTTTCTGTCACTCCTCATCTCTTCCTTCTTGTGCCTTCTGCTGTCCTGTGCCACCTCAGCCATGGCCCTGAAGGGCCCCACAATCCAGTTCAGAGGGGTGTTGTGAGTGACATACTCAAGGAGGACATCGAGGGACCTCCGGGCCTCTGCCACACGGTCCTGGCTCCGGGCCAGGGTGGTTCTGGAGAGGTCCTGGAAGGACACAGCCCTGGAGAAAGAGCTGTGGAGCTTGTGGATGTGTCGAGTGGCCCGAGACACGGCTTCCTGGATGCTGCTGGGGAGGCCGTGGATGCTGAGCTTGAGGCGGTGGTAGGCGGGCGGGAGCTGCTGGGTGATGATCCTCAGCATGGCCAGAGTGCGCGGCTCCACCTGCCGGGAGAGAAGAGCTCAGGGCCGGCTCGGAGGGCCCGGCCCCGCGGGGCTGCTCCGGGCACCGCCGGGGGTACCTCTGCCTGGCACGCCGTTCTGACTTGGTTTCCTTTGGGCTGCGTCAGGCTCCAGTCCACCCACAGCTGATGGAGCTTCTCCTGCCCCTCCAGCAGCTTCTGGCCGACCTCCTGTTTCACAGATTCAATCTGATAGGAAAAATGAGAGGAAAGGTTGTACTGCAAGCTGTACTACACAGAGGCACAAGCTCTTCCCTGCCAGGGAAGGATCCGAGGTGACACGGAGCTGGTGGGGGATGGAGCAAGAGCTTCCAGCCGGACAGCAGGGCAGGAAAGGCTACAGACAGGAGGAAGAAGGGCAAAGCATGTTGGTACCAGTTTGATTGCCAGCTGCAGCCGTGCCAGGGTGTCCTGGGTGCGGTGCCTGAAGCCCTGCAGCTTGGCCAGGGAGTGCTGGTAGGCTCGGTGCCGGACCCGGCCCGACAGCGAGCCCAGGCGCACAAAGTAACTCCGCTGCCTCTTCTGCTCCTCCACGGAGGCCACGCCAAAGCCCTGCACCGTGGTGGCCAGTTTACCTGGAGGAAACAAGAACAGAGTGCAGCCAGGCTCACTGCCAGCTGGGAGGGGTGGAAGAGGTTGGATCACCCCTTGGAAAACATGAAGGCTGAAGCTTGCTGTGGGAGCAGGAGGTTTGTAGTTGCTCGTGTGCTAAAGGCAGGTTAGTCCCTGCTCAATCTTCAGGTAAGCAGACTTGATGGAGAGGTTGAAGCATGAACCCATGTGTTTATTTACTTTGAGGCTGCTGGACAAGGACCAGCCAGCAAATCCTTGAATTCTATCCTATGCCATGTGGCAGTTTGGTGTTGACAGCCGGCAACTTGGTGACAAATTCAGAGCTACCTGTCTGCTTCAGAAGCTGAGTCTTGCTGTGTCAGGTGCTCTCTACTCACATGGGAAAGGACTTGCATCTACAAGCGCCAGGTAAGCATTTTCTTACCTAGTTCCTCCTCAGTCATTGGGAGGTAATGATCCACCAGATCTTCTGACATTCCCAGGACAGATTCCACACCTCCAGCCACTGCCTGGCTCACAGCCCTGGCTTTGCTTATGCTGTTGGTCACCACTGAGTTGGTCATCTCCACACCCTCCTGGAGAACCTCCCTGCCCTGCTCCAGGGCTGTGTTGATCTTGCTGGTGATGGTGCCATAGGCAGCATCCAGAGCTGTACTGACCGTAGAGGTGACCACAGACTTGGTCTTCTCAACACTGTCTTGAACAGCCCCTTTGGTCAGGTCCACTGCTTCGGTCACCTTGTTGGCCACCAGGTCCTTGGCCCCCTGGGCAGCCCCCACAGCTGCAGTGATGGTGGAAGCAACAGCAGACTTGGTCCTGTCAATGCTGTCCTCCACCGTGTGCTTGGTGACATCCACGGCCTCTGTCACCTTGCTGGCCATCAGCTCCTTGGCACCCTGGGCAGCCTCCACTGCATTGACAATTGTAGAGGCAACTGCAGACTTGGTCAGGTCAACACTGTCTTCTACAATGTGTTTACTGAGGTCCACTGCCTTGGTCACCTTGTCTGTCACCAGCTCCTTGGCCCCTTGAGCAGCCTCCACAGCACTGACAATCGTGGAAGCCACTGCAGACTTGGTCAGGTCAACACTGTCCTCCACCATGTGCTTGGTGACATCCACAGCTTTGGTGACCTTGTCCACAGCATCTGTCACCTTGTTGGCCACCAGCTCCTTGGCTCCCTGGGCAGCCCCTACGGCTGCAGTGATGGTGGAAGTCACAGCAGACTTGGTCCTGTCAACACTGTCCTCCACAAGGTGCTTACTGAGGTCCACAGCCTCTGTCACCTTGCTGGCCACCAGCTCCTTGGCCCCCTGGGCAGCCTCCACTGCATTGACAATCGTAGAGGCAACAGCAGACTTGGTCCTGTCAACACTGTCCTCCACCATGTGCTTGGTGACATCCACAGCCTCTGTCACCTTGCTGGTCACCAGCTCCTTGGCACCCTGGGCAGCCTCCACAGCACTGCTGACAGTGGAGGTGACCACAGACCTGGTCAGCTTGACACTGTCCCCAACAACATTTTTAGTGAGGTCCACAGCTTCAGTGACTTTGTCAGCCACTGCTTCCTTGGCCTCACAGGCAGCGTCCATAGCAGATGTCACTTTGGTGGCCACCAGCTGCTTGGTGTCTGAGATCACCTGCACCAGGGAGAGGCAAAGAAAGATTTTTTGTTGTTGTTCCAAAATATGTTTTCCCTCCCTGAAGAAGCTTTTCCACTTGGGTTAGTTGTGCTTGCAGTGTGTGGCAGGGCCAGGGAGGTGGGCACACCTGCACTGACATGGACACATTCACTCCTGCATGCTGAGGGCACCTCTCTAGCTTACCCTGCTGCTGAGCTTATTTATTTCCCCACATTCTTCTGTACCCATAGCACTTCCACCAAGCCATGGCTTCCCCAGGAAAAGCCTTTCCTTACCTTGTCTGCTGGCTGCTGCAGGAAGGGCAGGTTCTCCTCCAGCTGATCCAGACCTTTACAGGCATATTCATTCACAAGAGCAACTGGAAGAGACAACAGGCACCAGTTTATTCTTACATTTGGGGATGGGTTTTTGACCCTACGGTGGCCAGCTCAGGATGCACTCATGAACACAAGGCCCAGAAAAATAAATCCCCATTCTAGGGTGGGATGTGTGTGGGCATCTTGTTAAAAGTGAACAAGCCTTAAAATTCAGCAGGTTCAAACAAACAAACAGTCTCCATTTTGCCTTTCAGCAGGCTTTAATCCAATTGCACTGTAGCACCTGCCCTCGGTGGGTAGGACACTGGGTTTAAAGGGTTGAAAAGTGCTGGGATAAACCAGACTGAGCTCTGCTCCAGACTGACACAGCTCCTGCCTGGGATGGTCAGAATTTGCAGTGAGAGCCAGCGAGCAGGGAGTTACTACTCAGTAACCTCAAGAAATCAAACTCTGCTTCTCCTGGAAACAGTTTAATTGCCAGGCAGTTCAGTGTCCAGGAGCTGCTGGGTGGGAGGCCCAGTGCTGGAGGAGAAGGTGCTGTGGGAGGTGGGATCACCCTACAGACACCTGAACCTCCCCTCCCCTCCTGTCCCAAGGGTCCCCCCAGCCCTGCACTTACTCTGTGGCTCGAGCTGGCTCAGGATGGGCTGTGCCCCTCCGACCACACTGCCCACAGCCACGGCAGCCACGGTCTCAGCCATGCTGCAGACACCACTGAGGCAGGGGTGGGACTCCTTGGTGTGGTTGTAGGCAGAGGAGACCAGGTTGAAGGCAGAATTGAGCAAGGGCAGGCTGGTGACTCGATTGACAGCGCTCTAAACCCAAGAGAAACCCTGATGTTAGAGCCCAGCCTGAGCTGGTGGGTGGACACAGCTATGTGTCTGTCCAGAAAGGTCCCAGCAAATCCACCTCCTCATCCCTCAGCAAGCCAGGGTTAAGAACTCTGAGTCACACTGGTTTCAGCACCAAACCAGGTGTGGAAATAGGACCTGTAACAGCTCGTGTTTCAGAACTACTTGCATCATTTGGCCAGCCCTGAAGTTGTCTCTTGAGCAAAACAATCACCTTCTGTTCTGAGGGGGTTTTGATTTGGCCACAGCTTCATAGGGCTAATCTTTCTGTCCCCCCAGCTTGGTTTTGGGGTGCTGGCAGAGGTTTACCAGTACATGTCAGTGGGTGATTTAACTGCTGTGGGTGTCCTGGCACCTACCACACTCTGCTGCTCCTCAGCCTTCAGCAGGGCTGGGGTTGGGGTCTTGCCTGAGGCCATACTGACTTCAGCTGCAGCTGGAAGGAAAAACAGGAGTATCATGAGCACAACTTCATTGCCTCCAAAGAAATAAAATCCTGCCAGAACAGGGGAAAAGCAGAGGGCAGCAAAGCTGGGATCCATCATTCAGCTGCTCCCAGGAAGGTTCAGGTTAGAAATAGGTGAGAACTATTTTATATTTCTTGTGTTTTCTCTGTGGGGTGGGATGACCCTGCCTGGACACCAGGTACCCACTAAAATAACTCCATCACCCCCCTCCTCAGCTGAACAGGGGAGAGAAAATATAACAATATAGCCAGTCTGGGAAGGACATGAAAATCCTGTGGAGTTTTCCCTGGAGGGTGACCCATGTTTCCCAGCTGCAGCATTCCTTGGCTACCTGGAGACTTGCCTTCACATCCTACTGACCAGCAAGGCAGGAAATCTCACTTCCTGTGAAACCAAGGCTCAGAGACATTCTCATGACACAATGGGATTGAAGAAGTCTAAAATGTTGCAATGATCTGAACGGGCATTGGGCCCCCAGCACAGATCTCCGGTGGTATCTGGACACTCCTGTATTGGTAATAATAAACCCAGGATTACTCTGAGCCTTAGCCAGGCACAGCAGGGATTTCAGCCCATTTGTTCTTTGGGACAGAGTCTGCTTTTCTCTCCTTTGCCAGTTAACTCCTATTCTTAGATTTGTTATGACATTTTCCAGTGGAAAACCCCCAAAATTCCTCCCAAACTGGATTTCCAAGCCACGCACTGCTCCAGGCTCAGTGGCAGACTCCTCCCAAAAAAGCTTTCCATCTGAGTTGTGGTGGAGCCCATTGTCTTGTTCCTTGTGTGCTTTGCCTCGTGCAAGGTTTTGATTTTGCTGAGAAACAGGAACAGAGAAATGGAGAGAAGTAGTGAAACCAGCATTTGTGAGCCTGGACTGGGCTCTGCCACTGGCCAGGGACATCTCAGGAGGTAACGTGGCAAAACCACCAAATATTGCTGCATTAGCCACAGAATTAGTCAGAGTTCAGTGAGACTGGAGCAGGGCAGGGATCCTGAGTGCCACATGCCTGTAGCAAAAGTGTCACACCAGTTGTCACCTCCAGCCTCTCCAGTGAGAAGCTGGGAGCCAGCACTCCTCTGGGGGCCCTCCCCATTTATCTGCACAGCAAAACCACCAGTGGATCCTCACCAGGCTGGGAGAAGTTGTAAAAAGCTGCTCCAAAGAAAGCAGGGCTGAATGTGAAACCTGAGTCCCAAAGTCCACGGGTTTGCTGTCAGTGGCTGCCCCTCCTGCTCTGCCTCAGGGCAGCTTTGTTATTTCTTTGGAGCCTCGCAGGGCTGATTAGGGGCAAAGCACAGCTCTTTCAACACCATCACAAACAACCCCTTTGCTCAGTTATTTTACTTCTGGACAGGTGGGAAAAGCTCAAACTGTGGAATTTGACACTGGTGGCCTTGGTGTCAGGGCCAGCACAGAGACAGCAGCAAAAGGAAGAGGGGAGGACTCTGCCTAGAATAATTCAGGAGTAACTTCTTGGCTGATGTAAAAACTGCTGTAAGGTTAGATCAGCCTCTGAAGTACAGGGATCCCGTGGTAATGATGGATGCAGCCTGCCAGGGACAATCCTTCAGCACAGTCGTGTTGGAACAAGGTTTGTTCCCCACTGTGGAGGAGAAATCCATGTTTTGCAACACCCAGATTTGCATTGTGGGCAGATCTCCACAGCATGGTTTTATTTTCTTTTTCCCTGCAGAAGTGCTGAGCAGCCCTTGCTTTGCTTCAGAGATGGCAGGAAAGCCCAGTGCTTGGCAACTCTGGGTCAGGTGGTTCTGAATCCTTTGGAGAAGCCACAGCCAAGCCAGGATGGTTGGGAGTGGAAATCCCAGTGGGCAGGGGAGCAGAAACAGCAGCACTTAGTTTTGGTTGTGGCTTCCTGCATATGAAAGTGATGATCTGATGACTTCACACCATTGCTACATCTGAAATATTAGGTCTCTGCTGGAGAAAGCTCTTGAAACAGGTGGTTTCAGAACAATGAAACTTCAATGCTCTTTTCTAGCATCAAGGTCAAGAGGTTTTCTGGGATCAGGAGCTGAACTCCTGATCACTGCCCAGGTGGAGTCAGTGAAGGAGCAAGGGCTGGCTCCCTGATTTCTGGCACAGGCAGTGACCAGTTCATGTAAAACTTTCTTTACTCCCCTTGGCTGGAAGGTTTCCCTGTGGGAAGCAGCTCAGCTCCACCACAGGCTGCTGGTGTGTGCTCCTGTAGCATCTTCATGTTCAGGAAACTTCTCTCCCTTCCAAGGGATTTCACCTTGGGAGACCAACTGAGCCACAGCCAGCATGGCTGGTTCAGTGGCTTAACTGGCAATTCCTTAATGACCACGGAGGAAAACAAACTAAATTCAGTGCTTTAGATGTGAGCAGGGAAGGCTCATCAGGGCACAGGAATTCAGTCGTGGTTAAAGCACCTATTTACATTCTTTTCGAGATTTGCCACTGATACCCGGTTCCCAAAAATGCAGAACTGAGTCATGGGATGTCTGTGGGGAATGGGCTGCAAATGCTCTGAGGACAAAATTAGTTTTAGGAGGAAGATCAAGTGATTCCCGGCTTTGACCTGAGGACAGTTTCGAGGGCTGGCAGAGGTGCTCAGCTCACCTTTCTGGATAAACCAGCAGCACTAGGAAGCCTCAAAGATCAAAGCCACCCTTGCTGATGGATGCAGGGCTTCCCCCACACACCTCCAGCAGAAATTAAACACCACAGCCAGCGGCCACCACTGGGTCAGTAACTGCCTGAAACAGAAATGTTTTAGGAAAGAGGAGAGGAAGTTTTAACTGAAACAGCTTCTCAGTGCTTCCCAGTCTTTCCATGAGGACAGTTCTTGGTTTCATCTGGAAGCTGTAACTTGCAGAGCAAGCAGCTCAGCACATTTCCATCTGGAATTTTCAGCAGAACCAGCTACAGAAACTGAAATCCTTCCCAGCCATCCACAGCTCAGGGTAGTCATGACCACATTTAAAGCCTTGTTAGTCTTGAGAAACAGTAATCCAGTTTGCCAAAGCTCCCTCTGGGGGCTGGCAGAGCCCTGCAGGGACAGGGTGCTCCTGAGCAGGAGTTCTCTGCCACTCAGCTCTCGTGCCTCCACCGAAGGATCACGAGAAAAGCCCCGGGCAGGGCTGGCAGCGCTGTCACAGGAAGGGAATGCCGGGCTGGTCACCTGCACCTCCTGTCCCCGGGGTGTCACCTGCACCTGGAGCATCCACCTCGTCCCCACCCTCCCCAAACACAACACTGGGCTGTGCATGTGCAGGTGACTGGGGGGAGTCACCTCCTGTGGACCCCCCAGCTGGGATCCTCAGCAAACCAGAACCAGGGAAGAGCTTTGAAACCCCAAACTGCTCAGTCACAGGTGAGAGATGCACAGAGTTACCAAGGAGTCATCTCAAAGCTGGGAAGGAGCCTTTAGGGAATGGTTTGAATCCCACCACGGTTTGGGTCGGATAGGACCCTAAAGACCACCTAGTTCCACCCCCCAGGCCTCCCAGCTGTTACCCGAGGCAGACACATAACGACACCAGAAAATGTCACCTTTGGTCTCAGAGAGCACAGCCCCCCCGGCCAGAAAAAGCAGGGCCACAGCACCCAGCTCCTGCTCTGCAGGGTGCTGGAAGGGCCCTGGGGCACAGCCAGCCCCCACCCAGGGACTCTGAGCCACCGGCTCCCACCCAGCCTCCGCCCCGGCCAGGGCTGCAGAGCCCCTGGGGAGGCACCCCAACCCCCAGAGAGGTCACAGAGCCCCCCAGCCCAACCTTACCTGCCTCCTCCACGGCCGGCACGGCTGGGACTGGGAGCACTGGTCAGACTGGGAGCGCGGGCCGCCGCCCCGGTTAAGTAGCCCGCAGGGTGATTGGCAGGGCCGGGCTGATGGAATCGGGAATCCCCCGGCCAATGGCAGCCGAGCCCGGCGGGGTGGGGCCGCAGGTGAGGGGCCGGGCCGCAGGTGAGGGGCCGGGGTCCCCTCGGGGCCATGGGCAGTGCTGGGAGCTGCTGTTTGTCCCCCCAGGAGGGACGGCCCTGGCAGGGTGGGCAGGGCATCTCTCAGAGGGTGTCCCGTCCCCTGGTGGAATATCCTGAGTCGGGAGGGGCCCCCAGGGACCCCCTGGCCCTGCACAGCCCCCCCAGCAATCCCCCCGTGCCCCGGAGCTGCTCATGGAGGCCAAGCACCTCCATGAGCTGCTGGGACAGGAGGGAGCCCCTGTCTGTCCCCCAGCTGGGGGGACAGGGCTGCCCTGGGGCTGCTCCTCGCAGAGGGTCACAGATGTTGTCACCAAGTCCCAGGGGAGCAGGACGTGCTGTTTGTGGTGTGAGCCATCATCACCCTCGTGCTGATGTTTTCTTGGCCAAGCTGCCCCTCCCCACACGGGGCTGCTGTGCCTCCCCACGGAGTCAGAAGTGCTCTCCCACCTCAGCCCGTGCCTGGCCCTGCAGACACCTGATGATGAAACGTTCTGCTTTTCCTGTTTGCTGGGATTTTCAGGGTAGGAGTTGATTTATATTTTTATCCTTGCAGAGGGCCCAGCAGTGCAGGACTCCAGGGAGCTCAGGGCTTTTTAACAGCTATAACAAATATGAAAACTCCAGTTGATGCTTTTCTTTTCTGTTTGTGCCTTTTCATCTTCAGCTCTCAAAAACTGGTTTGAAAACATCAATTAAGCTTCCTGTTGTCTGTTTTCAAGATCAGCGGGGGAGGAAACTGAAGCACAGGTAAAAATTATCTGAAGTCTTCTAACACTATTACAGTGATTGAGTCACCTTGTTTTGGGCCTCTGGATGCAGGAGACCTTGGCTCTGTTTCTGTATTGCCATTCAGGCAGGGGGGTGCCAGTGGTTTTTGAAAAATGTGCTGTTAAGCTGACAAAAATGTAGACAATTGTCACTCCTGAGCTTTGGGGCTGGAAGGAATCCTCATCCTGAGGCTGGCTTAGCTGGGAGTGCTGGCTGGAAAGGCCTCTGGAGCTCAGGCAGCCCTGCAGAGCTGAGTGTGGAAACATCCCAGGGATGGAGATCTCCCACAGCCTCTCTGGCTGCTGGACCCATTGGGTCTGGATGCTGCATTAATGGAGGAGTGTCCCCTCTGAGCCTCTCCAGCTCCAAACTGTGGCTTTTGCCTCTTGTTTGATCTCTGCACTGCTGGAAGCAGTCCTTGTGCATTTGTCTGTGTGACATAAACTCCATATTCCATCATCACCTGGGAACCTGGCAGAGTCTCAGGATCCAGAATGGTCTGGGTGGGAAGGACCTTAAGTTTTTGATGCAGTTCTGAAGTGCTTGATGTCTTGTACTAAAACTGAAGCCAGCTTTTAACAATTGTGATGTTTGTAAGGGAAATAAAAAATTGTTCTTCTCTGTCCTGTGAAGAATTGATGAAATGAAGGTTTTTTTACAGGAACAGGGAATCAAGAAATGAGTCCTGTGTGCTCTGGAGTGTTGGCCTGACCTGGCTAGTGCTGCATCCTCAGGTAAGGTGTCAGTGATCCAGCTGCCAGGTGCCCCAGTGGGTCAGTGCCGTGGGGATGGTGAAAGTCTCATGGGACAGGGTTTATTTCATCCCCTAAGTGAGTGAAACAGCACTGTCTGCATCATGCACCTCATGTGGCTGTGGTGGGGCACAGGGGAATGGGAGACTTGATAACCAGTAATTAAAATTAACCAGGCAGTGTTTAATATCTAATGTGTGGCTTTGATGTTAGGGTAAAATGTCAGTGCTGGGATTTCCTGCTGGGTGGCAGAACTGCCTGCAGGGGCAGGACACTGGATTTGGGAGATTGCAGTGTCAGAGCAAAGGTTTGCACAATTGCTTCTGTGACCCTTGGTGCTGCATGAAAGACACAGATTTAAATCTGAGATAAAATCATCATAAGAGGTTTGGTGGGGTGGGAAGAGCGTGGGAGGAAGTGGAGAAACACGTTTGGGGAATGGAGAGGAGCTCTGTTGGTTGGGAGCCCCGTGCAGCCCTGAGCAAAGCTGCAGCACCCAGACCCAGGGCAGGATCCTTCAGGTGTGAACCCCACCTGCTGCTCCTGGGGGAGCCAGGAGCCCCTGTCCCCCAGCCCTGCTCCTTCAGCTCCTCCTGGCTCTGCCTGGGGACGAGGCCTCAGCCTCGAGCTTCTCACTTGTGCCATCCTGGTGGGTTTCTGTTGAGTGCAAACCTGCAGGCGTGTGGGGGATTTGGAGGGTCAGACCCTGTGCTGGGAGCCATTCCTTTCCCTGCTCTGAGGTGTGTTACAGCTCAGCATTGTCCCTTTGGGCCCAGAGGCCACACGTGACACTGGAGTTCCCACTGCAGATGTTCATGTGCTGCAGCGGAAATCACACTGCTGCTCTCCCAGGGCCCTGAGAGCATGAGTAACCTGCCACCATGCCACGGTCACCTTCCCCCTGTCACCTCCCCTGGGGCAGGCACAGGCACGAGAAGGGATGAGAATGATGATTCAGGGCTGGGGCATGGCGAGCTCTGGTTCTGTTCCTGAGGTAAGTGAAGGCTCCCAGAGCTGCCTGGGCAGCTCTGCAGGGCCCACGGAGGGGACAGCTCTGGGTCATTGTCATTCACTGCTGTGCAAAGCCCACCAACCTTCTGGTGCCCCCAGGCCTTCAGAGCACTCTCCTGGGTCAGGACCTGCTGCAGGTCTCTGCTGCCCTCCCTCTGCATCAGCCCAGCAGGATCCTCCTGTCTCCTGTACCTGCTCGAGGTGAGCCCCTCCTGCTCCCCTTCCAGCACTCACCTGGGCTCCCCATCCTGTTCCCTGTCCAGGCCCTGCTCCCCTTCCAGCACTCACCTGGGCTCCCCAGCCCCTGTTCCCTGTCCAGGTCCCCTTCCAGAAGGACCTCCCAGAAGGAGAGGTGGTGGCAGGTTCCTGCTCCCCTTCCAGCCACTTTGCTCTCACAGCGGGAACAGCCTGATGGTTCCTGGCTGCTCTCCCACTATTCCAGTTCACCTTTCTGCTGCTTTTTCAGGCTGCAGGATGGTTTTCTACGTGCTTGGCTGCTCCTCCCTCTGCTGCTGCTCTTTTGCCTGAGGTAGAGGTGAGCTGGGGTAGTGTAATGCTGCTTGGTTTTGGTAGATGGGAGAGGGGATGTCCCTGGGCCTGTAAATGTGTCCCCTCCATCCTCATCTGTGGCTGAGACCCCAGAGCCACAGGCCTCCTTTGCACTCCCCAGCCCTGGGCTTTGGCCAGCTGTACCCTGTAAACTGCTGCTTGTTCAGAGCTTTGCATGGAGGGAGGGGAACATGGAATCCAGAGAGTTCCTGGGTGCAGGATGGCTCTGGATCACCCCACAGCCCTGAGCTGCAGCCCCACTGCCTCACCTGGGGCAGGTTTCTGGCTGTGCTGTGTGTGACAGGCCTCAGTCATCACCTGTCCTTGGGAACAGCTATGCAAGGAATAGCTGTTTATGCACATAAAAGCATAAATGCCAGTGCCTTTGTCCTGGTTTTGGCTGGGATAGTGTTAATTTTCTTCCCAGTAGCTGGTCCAGGGCTGTGTTTTGGATTTAGCATGGGAATAATGTTGATAACAGCCGATGTTGTGGTTGTGGCTGAGCTGTGCTTACTCCAATCAAGGACTTCTCAATTTCCCAGGCTCTGCCAGTGGGCAGGGGCACAAGGAGCTGGGTGAGAGCATGGCCAGGAGAGCTGAGGGATATTCCACTCCACAGAACATCCTGCCAGTACAGAAACTGGGGGGCTGGGACCTGTCTGTCCCTGCTGTGGGACGAGCTGGCTCAGGGTGGTGAACGACTGTTGGGCAGCTCTGGCAGGGAGGAATTCCTGTCCAATATCCCAGAACCCTCCCAGGCTGCAGGAAGGGCTGTGGTGGCTTCAGGTTCATCCTCCAGTACATCTGCAAGGCCAGCAATGACTTTGTGTCAAGGCAGAGCCCTCAGCCCTGGGAGGAGATGAAGCCTGGCTGCTGCAGGCAGCCGGAGTGCCCCGGCACCCCCAGCCCCCAGCACCGAGCCCACCCGGGGCTCCTGCCAGCCGAGACCGTGGCTCATCCCTGGGGTCCATGGCAGCTCCAAGGGAGGATGGGACCTGCCCTGCGTGTCCCCTGCGTGTCCCCTGCGTGTCCCCTGGGCACCCTGGGCTGGCAGGGCACCACGTCCCGCTGCTGGCTGTGCTCTGGTGCCGAGGGGAGGCCGTGGGGGCGGGGAGGGGAGCAGGGAAACGGGCTGTGCCGGGCTGTGCCGGGCTGTGCCGCGGCCTCCCGCGCCTCGTGTTCCTTTGTTCCAGCCCCGGCCGCGCCATCGCCGCGGCCCCAGCCCGGCCTCTCTCCCCCACTAACGCCAACCCTCGGCCTTTCATCCTCCTCTTGGAGCGGGCTTCTCTCAGGGGCCTCTTGGCCACGCTTTCCCCCATCCAACGGTTGTTTGAAGCAAATATTATCATTTTTTATTTCCTCATAGCACCGGTGGGGTTGGGGATAAACATCCTGCTGGATCTGCCCTTTCTGTCGGCTCACACGGCCACGCCACGGCCCTGCCGTGTCACGCAGGCCATGTTGTCACCAGTGGGGCCCTGCACAGTGCCATGAGTCCCCCCGGAGCTAACGGCCTGGGGAGTTAGAGCCCTTTTGCGGATTGTTCAGTTTATTCGGATTGCTCTGTTTATTCAAATTCGGTTATTCGGATTATTCGGTTTATTCGCATCATTCGGATTATTCGCATCATTCGGATTATTCGGGGGCCTGGAGCCCCCCAGGGGGACAGGAGCCCTCCTGAAGCCCCCAGGATCCCTGGGGAAGGGTGGCTGTCATAGCAGGGTCATTGGAGTCTCCTCTCCTGCGGGGGCTCACCAGGTTTTAGGACAATAACCGGGACCGTGCCCGCGGCCAGCGGGGTTCAGGGCTGATGGAGCCCTTGGGGATTCGGGGGGTTTTGTCCCCGCCATCGCAGCGGAGCGGGGGTCGCCGGGCCGGGTCACTGGCGGGGGATCCCCGCTGTCACCCCCGGTTGCCGGGGGTGTTTTCCCGGTCCCGTCTTCCCCCCAGGGCCCCCCCTCGGCCCCGGCAGGAGGCGACGGCCCCGCCCCGCCCGCGCGTTCCCGCCAGAGGCGGCCAATGGGCGCGCGCGGGGCTCGCGCGGGGCTTTTCCGCGCCAAACTCCAAAGCCCGCGGAAAGCGCGCGCGGCACCGGCTCCAGCACCGCACCCCGGTGAGTCCGCCGGGACCCCCAACCCCGGCACCGCACCCCGGTGAGTCCGCCGGGACCCCCAACCCCGGCACCGCACCCCGGTGAGTCCGCCGGGACCCCCCAGCCCCGGCACCGCCGCCCATCGCGATGTCGCCGCGGGCCGGGGAGCGGCCGGTGGCACCGGGAGGACAGCGAGGGGCGCGGGGCTTTCCCCGCCCTGCCCGGGAGGTGCAGGAAGCGGCGGGAGCGCTCCGCGGTGCCCGGGCAGTGACAGCTGGGTCTGGTGCCCCGAAGGGGTCGCGTCGCTCGGGGCTGCGACAGCGGGACCGACCCCCGCCCCCGAACGGGCCCGCGGGAGGGGGTGTGGCCGTCAGGGGCGGTGCCGGCGGCACCGGTGCCCTGCGGGCCCGTGGAGTGGCATCGCCCCGGGGGCTGCGCGGGGATGGCGCGGGCGAGCTGGGGCGGGTCCGGGAGCGGCGGGGGTTGCTGACGCCCCGCGATTCCCGTCCTGTCCCGGGCGGGCGTGCAGCCGGGGGGCCGCGGGCCGCGTTGTGCCGGTGACGGCCCCTTTAAGACCACGCGCTTCCCCCCCTACCCCCTTTATCCCTTCTCTCATTTGCATGATCGCGCGAGACTTGGCGCGTGGGCGCGGCGGGCGGGTTTCAATTGTGGCGCGAGATACGGCCGGCGCGAGCGGAGCCGTTAGGCTCCCGCGTGGGAGGGCGGGGCCGCCCCCCCGCAGCCAATCAGCGGCCGAGCCGGCCGGGCCGCCGGCCAATGGCGTGCGGCAGGCGCGCGAGGGGGGCGCGGCCGCGGGCGGCGGGCCCGCCCCGCCGGTGCCGCCGCTGAGCGCGGTCCCATTCCCGGGGCAGCACCGGCGCCATGTGGATCCAGGTGCGCACCATGGACGGCAGCCAGACGCACCGCGTGGACTCCCTCTCCAAGCTCACCAAGGTGGAGGGGCTGCGCCTGCGGATACACGAGGTGTTCGGCGTGGAGCCCCACCGGCAGCGCCTCTTCTACCGCGGCAAGCAGGTACCGGCGCGGCGGCGGGACTGACAGCCTCGGAGCGGCAGCAGCGCGGTGCCGGACACCCCCACCCGGCCCCTGCTCCCCTCCAGCTGAGGACCGATGTTCCAATTTATTTATTTTTAATTGCGTGGAAGTGAGGGGTTTTGCTGCCATCTAGTGATCCCCGCTCCCTCCCGCGCTGCCCCGTCCGTGGGTTTGCCAGGAGAGGAGCCCGCTGCAGAGCAGCCTTTATTCTTACTTTCCTTTACTGTTTTTCACCTCATGTGTTGCTCTTCTGCCTTGACATCGCCTTTATGAAGTGTCTGGAAATTACCAGCGATTTTATGGTCTTTAAAGTGCCTAATGTTTTTGAGCCTTGCAAGTTTCACCGCTCTAAAAGCCGTAAAGATCTAATTTTCCTTTGTAAATTGGAAAAAGCATCTCATGATTTTGAAGTTTCTCAGCTCTGATACCAAATTCTCACTAGGTACAGAACACTTGAGTGTCTCAGTGCTGTATTATGTTCTCAATAATACGTTTACAATTGCTGTTGCACAGCTGTTTTATTCCCTGTGAGTTAATAACGTAACTAAATTAGCAGTGAAGTCAATCAAAAACCATTTAAAAATACAATTGCAGTATTCTGCCTAGTCCTCTGCTGCTAAACCTTCGTGCTAGAGAAACTCCTGAGCTGGTGTTTGGTTGATCACAGGATTAATTTCAGGAAAAGCAGTGGGATGCTGAGTTGGCTGCAGATGAACAATTTTTTCTAGCTGCTTTTCCTTCTGTTTTAGGCAGTCTTGAGCTAACTGTACTAATTAGCAGGTGTGGCTGTAGAATATGGAAATACACCTGGGCTAGCCTCAGCCTGAGTCCAGGTACCAGTTCTAGCATAAAAAGAGGCCTGAGGGATGGTGTAACATCACCTTTCTGTTGGGTTGGTGTAGGTTTGGATGCATTAATGACCCGTTTGTGTTGTAAATCAGGTGATAAGGGGGTTGGTTCAGGACAGGTGCCACCTGTCAGCCTTTCCCTGAGGTCTGTGCAGGCAGCTGGGGTTAAGCAGATTTTCAGAAGTGGTGACTTTCAGTCACTTTGCCCCTACCCTACAAAGGGAACCCCTCCTCCTGCAGTTCCAGTGTTCCTTAGCTCGGGCAGGAGCGTGGCCCAGCCTCTCTTGGGCCTTGTTCCCGTTGTGCTTTGTCTGGCTCTTGGAACCCCTGCAAGCCTTCCATTTCTTACTCGTGGCCTTAGAAAATTAGCTGTTAGCTCAAACCTGCCTCCTTTGTTTGAGGTTTGTCCTCAGTCCCGGGCTCTTCTTCCTGGCAGTGCTTTGAGCTCCTGTGGTTTCCTGTCCTGTTCCTGTGCTCTTCCATTTCACTTTGCACCTGTTGTCACTCGTGTCCTCTGCTGCTGCTGTTCCCATGTTGGTGACGCTGTGTCCTGGCTGAGAAGAAACAACCCATTTCTGGGGTGTTCTTATGCACCTCGAGGAGTTTTCATCTCTAAACCAGCAAAAAGCTCAGCCCTCTTCCTGTGCAGTCAGATTTCCAGGGATTGTTCCGTAGCCATTTGATGCCATAAATCAGAATTGAATTATCTTAGGGATTGCTGTGAAGTGTAAATTTTTGTGGTTTTGCTCTGCTTCCCCCCGATAGAGAGCAAAGCTCCAGGGATTGCTTTTTCTGGTGGTTTAGGCTGGAAAGGGATGATCATTTCCTGTATAATTTCTTAGTCAGACCTTAAATATGTGGGGAAGCTTGTCTGAACTTCTGACTGCTCCGTGGGCTCCAGCCTTACATGTTAACTCTAAAATGGTTGTGCTCCTTGGAGCTCTTGAGAGGTTACTGAGGGACCTCCTTCTGCCTCTGCACTTCTCTTTTTGCAGGGGCAGGGTCTTGATTTGACTGCAAACCGTGCCAGACTTGCCAGATAAGCTCTTAGAATCAGAGAGGGTGTGAAATTAGGACACGCCAGGCTACGCTAAAGAGCGATCGAGTAGTTTCGAGTTGAATTGAATCTTTTTTGATTTTACTTTCCATGGAAAAAGTGTGTGTGTGTTTGCTGGGAGAAAAGTGTGTGATTAACTCTGGCTTCTACTTAATGCTACGAATAACGGGGATGGTGTAACAATAATCCAGATCACACTCAATTAAAATATAAAGACAATCTGCATTAGCATTTGGGATGTGTCAGAACTGAGGAAGAAATAATTTCCCTTTGTGTTTGTAGGTAATGTGGAATTATCTTTGAATCCTGATGGGAATGTGGGGGATCTGGAGTTGTTTAATTGATGTTTCTAGGGAATGTGCTGCAAACTTTTCCAGATCTCCTAGAGGCTGGGTAGCAAGTCCAGAGCAGCATGGAAGCCTTGCAGTGGCAGATTGCAGGGTGATTGAAGCAGGAGCATTGAACTAGCAGGGCTGAGAGAGAAGAAGGGCGCAGATGCGGCTGATAATGGTTCCCAAGCCACGTGGTGGATGTTGGCGGGCTCCGAGCTCGATGGGAGGCTGGAGCCAGGCCGGGGCAGGCGGTGAGCGGCTCGGTGCTTTCCCTGCAGATGGAAGACGGGCACTCCCTGTTCGATTACAGCGTGGGGCTGAACGACATCGTGCAGCTGCTGGTCAGACAAAGCCCGGCCGTGCTGCCTGCTGGCAGCAAGGAGAAGGACCCCGAGCTCTCGGACACCGACTCCGGCTGCGGCTCCGGCCCCAGCGAGTCCGACAAGAGCTCCCACAACGGGGAGGCTGCGCTGGAGCTGGAGGGCCAGCCCGGCACGGCCGCGCCGCCCGGCTGGGCCCAGCCCGGCTTCGGCCTCTACAAGGTGGGTGCTGGCACGCTGGGAGCCCCCAGCCTGCCCCTGCCCCGGGGAACTGTTCTCTGTGCTGCACAACTGCTGAAAATCTTTCACATCCAGTTGGGTGGGCAGTCCCTTTCTTCCTCTCAAGCCCTCCGACAACAAAGACAGAAATACCAACCAACCCACAAACCAATTCAATGCAACATGCTGTAGGTCAGAAAACCTAATTTTTTCATTTTGTCCTTTGAACTAAAACTGCAATACATTAATTAAAAAAAAAAAGTATTCAGAGTGTCTGGTTTGATTTTTTTACAAAATTTCCCAATATTTTTGCTTGGAGTCACTACATTTGTCAAAGCTGAAACTTTCTTGAATGAACAAAAGAAAATCTCGAGCAGCTGTTCAGAATAATTTTATTTCTCTGTTTCAATGGGTTTTATTGCAGATCTAGTGATGTCTTTGCCAGGTTACGAGCAAGACACTTTGAAACTCTATTGCAGACTAACCAGTAATGGTTTGGGCTCACTAACAAGGCTGGGTTTACATGTGCTGGTGTAGAATGGATTTATAACCTTACACATCCAACCTAAGCAAACTCTAGGGCTGCACAACAGGACCAGGAGAGCAGAGGAAATCTTAGTGGCCAGTTAAATATCTTGATGATGGTGCAGTTCTTGAGATGGTTAAATCTCTAAGTAGATTGGAAATGAATGCCTGATTTTCAGATCCCTTTTGGTGAGCTGTGCTCTTGGCTCTGTGTAGATCAATGACTTGGTGGATGCTCGGGACACGGACATGGGAGCGTGGTTTGAAGCCACAGTTGTGAATGTAACCAGGAAAAAACCCACCAGTGGATCAGCTGAGAGCTGCACAGACCCTGACCAGCCCACAGCTGTCCCTGAAGAGGATGTAATTTATCATGTGAAATATGATGAGTGAGTTTTGTTTTGTTGCCTTCTTGGCCAACAGAGTCATTCGGGTTGTGATGTCGATGGGAAATTTTATTGCAGATATTGCACAAATTCAAACAGAACTGGGCAGTGACATAGTCATTGTGTCATTGGGCCCTGGCAGCTGTAAGGTTGTTTTGCAGTTGGAATTCCAGGGGGCTGGAGTCGTGTTTTTGTGGATAGCAGCATTTATAGGGAATGCTGGTGTCCAAGTGTGAAAGGGAGGCAATAGTAGCAAAGTCAGGCTGGTTGGTTCTGGCTGTGTCTGTGTGGGAGGAGATTTTATCCTTGATGGTATTCTTGTGTTGCACAGCAAAATCAACCTGTCTGTGTAACAGCTGTTCCTCCTCAGAGCTGATGTTGAATCTGATTTCTGTTGTGTCCCTCCCTTCAAGTTACCCAGAGAATGGGGTGGTGCAGATGAGCTCGGGCAACGTGCGGGCGCGGGCACGGACCATCCTCAAGTGGCACCAGCTGGAGGTGGGGCAGGTGGTGATGGTCAACTACAACCCTGATGAACCCAAGGAGAGGGGCTTCTGGTACGATGCTGAGATCCTGCAGAAGAGGGAAACAAAAATGACCAGGGAGCTCAATGCCAAGATATTGCTTGGGTAAGCTGTTCCTGTGGGATAAATTGAGTTCTCCTGCTCTGCTTCAGCTTTCTGAGGGCTGAGTGACTCTGCTGGCATCTGTGAACTCAGGCTGTGGGATACTTCCAAACTCTGATCTTTCCTCAACTTCTTCTAGGGAAGCTGGTGATTCCTTGAATGACTGCACAATTATCTTAGTGGATGAAATCTATAAAATTGAGGAGCCAGGCACTGCTTCTCCCATCAGTGCTGGAACCCCAAAACGTGAGTGATGTGGAGTTCTTGCATGTCTGTCTTACCTGGTGATGTCCTGCCAGTTGTCTCTGTGAGGGTGCAAGGTTTAAGGGTCCAGGACACATTCAGTTGTGCCTCCTTGGACCATTTCCAGTGGATCTTGGCACTTGCTGAGTGTGGTTTGTGTTTGCCCACAGGACAGAGTGGACCTGTGTGTAAAGCCTGCAAGGACAACCCAAACAAGACCTGCAGGGTCTGTGCTTGTCACATCTGTGGGGGGAAGCAGGATCCAGATAAGCAGCTCATGTGTGACGAGTGTGACATGGCCTTCCACATCTACTGCCTCAAGCCTCCCCTCAGCAGAATCCCAGATGATGAGGACTGGTAGGTTCTGAGGAGGTGTGTGGGGTGTCTCAATCACATCTAATTAGGAACAGGGATGTGTGTGGTTAGTTTTGGTTTTTTTTTTTTTAATGTCATAGCTTTTCCTGAGCTTAATGAGAGTAGGCTTTAAACCCATGGCTTGCACACTCCTTTTCCTGATTTTGGCATCTAGATGCCTTTTTTGTGTACCTGCCTAAGGCCAGGGCTTGGAGCAGCCTGGGATAGAGGAGGGTGTCCCTGCCGTGGCAGGGCTGGGAATGAGATGAGCTTTAAGGTCCTTCCAACCCAAACCAGCCTGGGATCCAAAGAGGACCCGATGAGAGCTTGGTGCTGGGAGGACTCAGCTGTGCAGTGGCTTTTGTGGGTCACTGCAGCAGGCCCCAGCAGCAGATCAGGCAGGTTTGTGCATGAGGTATGGACAGTGAGAGCTGTGGATGCTGAAATATCTGTCAGGAGACACAGAGTTAGTGAGATGCACTGGTTTATCCCCTCAGTGTCTCAGTACTGTGTGCAGTGATTTCATGGCACAGCTGTTTCCTGACACATCTGCAGTGGCTGCTGCAAGCACAGGAGCTGTTGTAGGTTAAATTCCAGTATGGAGAGTGTTTCCATGCCCTGTCTGCTTTCTCATAGGGAAATTGTAACATGACTCACTATGTTTGGAGGAAGTGCTCCTAACTGAAGGCTTTGCTACTTGTTAATTTTCTCTGACTTAGGTATTGCCCTGAATGTCGAAATGATGCAAGTGAGGTGGTTTTGGCAGGAGAGAAATTAAAAGAAAGTAAAAAGAAACAAAAGATGGCATCTGCTAATTCCTCCTCCCGGAGAGATTGGGGCAAGGTCAGTCCAAAGCTGTTTTACTTGGGATTGTGTGTGTTCTTTGGGCCCTTGGCTGATGCTGCTCTCTGCCCAGGGCATGGCGTGCGTGGGGCGCACCAAGGAATGCACCATCGTCCCCTCCAACCACTATGGACCAATCCCTGGCATCCCTGTGGGCACCATGTGGAAATTCAGAGTGCAGGTATGTGGGGAAAACTGGGAGGGATCCAGCTCCTACAAGAAGCTGAAACAGTTAATGTGGAAGTGTGTGTGTCACTGGATATATGGAAGTGCAGAAGGAAAAGAATTCTGGCTTTGTCTGGATCAAGTGTTCCATAACTAATGCTGCATTGTTGGACCATCAAGGGCTGGTTTATTTTGTTTTAGTGCTCTTTTTGGTAACTCAAAGACCCCAAAGCAAGCAGATTTGTTCCCAGTAGTTTGTCCTGGAGGTGTCTAGTGTGCCCTGGCAAGGGTGTCTCAAATATCCACATAGATGAAACAGAAGGTTTCTCATCCTGTTAGAAAGCTGGGGCAGAAAAAAGCACTGGCCTATCCAGATCTTGCTTTCAAGTATTGAGGGAAGGTTGCTATTACAACTCTTTCAAAACTTTATACAAATATTTAATATCTGTATTATTCTTGAATACCTGGAGCCTTTTAATAAGCAATTTCAGTAAGAAATATCCAAATTGTTAGATTTGCACACAAACCTTATCCATGTGTTCAGTTTACTGATACAGCCACTGCCTTACTTTTTAGAAGCATTTTTATTTTTCTTTCTTCTGCCTGGAGCTTTTTGGAGGATGATGGTGAGAGCAGCTTCCCCCTGTGATACATGGAAAGGAAATGTGAAGTAGCACAGTTGGAGTGCTGTCAGGGGCCTGTTGAGGGCAGGTGCCTCCAAAGCTGGTTTTGTCTGCCAGGTGAGCGAGTCTGGGGTGCACAGGCCCCACGTGGCAGGGATCCACGGCAGGAGCAACGACGGGGCCTACTCCTTGGTGCTGGCAGGAGGATATGAAGATGACATCGTGAGTGGATTCTCATTATTTATGCACAGAACCAAACCAACTTGTTAGAACTCCACACCAAACGCTTGCCCAGCTTCACCCATTTCCTTCAGAAGCAAACGAGGCAAGGAAAACTGCAGTGATCTGTGCCAGGCTGAGCCACCCAACCCTCCAAAGCCAGCCTGATATCCCTGTGTCAGCTTTTGATCCCAGAGTTCTGACTTCTCAAGGTCTGCATTACACCCACATGGCAATAGTCTCGAGGGCTGTGCTGCCAGCTGTTCACTTGCAGCAGATCTGTGTGAGCCTGGCTGCTCAGGGGTGTGACAAGACAACACTGTCACCACTGTCACCTGGTCTCCTCTCCTGGCAGCCTGAGGGAGAGCCCGAGACTGGCCCAGTCTGGGAGCTTATATCTACAGGAAGCATCTTTCCTTTTTGAGAATGCCCTGCTAAACCTACCTGGCTGAAAGACTCTCGTGCTTTTGTTGAGTTCTTTCTGTGGCTGTGAAACTGCTCCGTGTGCGTTTCAGGACCATGGGAATTCCTTCACCTACACGGGCAGCGGGGGCCGGGACCTGTCCGGGAACAAGCGCACGGCAGAGCAGTCCTGTGATCAGAAACTCACCAACATGAACAGGTTGGCAGCGCCTGTGCTCCCTCCTGGCCTCAGCACAGGGCCTCTGGGGCTCTTGGCAGCCAGGGGAGCTGGCTGAGCTTTGGAACAGGGGCCAGAACTGGGTCTGGGCTGTGCTTTAGGCTGCAGATCAGGGACACGGTGGGAATGCTCCTTTCAGAGCCCTGTAAGGGGACAGAGCTGTGAGGGGGGCTGGTGGCACCTCAGTACTGGCTGACACTGAAGGAACACAGCAGCACATTGGTGTAGGAGTGCTGCTCCCTTCTGGAGACCTTTGCAGCCACTGGTTCCCTTGGGAGACCAGACCATTTGTAATTCTGAGCTGTTGCTCTCACAGACAAGCCTGGCCTTGAGTGGTGCATGAGGGTGATGCCATGAATAGTCAGCTGTCTAAAACGTGCCCCCGTCAGGAGGTGCCTGAGGGCAGAGGTGTCAGTGTCACAGTGTCCATGGCAGTAACAGAACTCTGGCCTCTCCTGCAGAGCCCTGGCTCTGAACTGCAGTGCCCCCATCAACGACAAGCACGGCGCCGAGGCCAAGGACTGGCGGGCGGGGAAGCCGGTCCGGGTGGTCAGGAACGTCAAGGGAGGCAAGCACAGCAAGTATGCTCCTCTGGAGGGCAACAGATACGACGGCATCTACAAGGTGAGGAGGGCTGGCCGAGCTGCCTGAGCTGGGAAAAGAGCATGTGCTCGTGGCCAGGGGGCTTTTGCAGAGTGTGATGGACTCGCTCTGGCTTTTCCAGGTTGTGAAATACTGGCCCGAGACAGGGAAGTCTGGGTTCCTGGTGTGGCGTTACCTGCTTAGGAGGGATGATGAAGAACCTGCTCCTTGGACCAAAGAGGGAAAGGACAGGATGAAAAAGCTTGGCCTGACCATGCAGGTACTGCCCTGGGACATCAGCTGGACTCTCAGCTTGATGGAGAGCAGGGATTTTTGTGATGTGCTCTTACTGAGGATGGTCCTTAGCTAAAAATCGAGACTAAGGGGAACAGAATTGCTTCTGCTGGGTTTGTTTTTATACATCAGGATGCTAAAAGGACAAAACTCACTTTGTTTCTGGTATGGAATTTCTGCAGGCTGTGGAGGTGCTTCCCTACAGCAGGGATCTGTTGCTTAAAATAGATGAAAAGTGCCCCTGGAGTTGTTCTCCAGAGGTCACCCTTGGACCTGTCTTGGTCTGCAAGTCTGACCTGGTGTGTTGGCATTGAGTGCTCTTTGTTTTGTTTCCCTGCAGTATCCTGAAGGATATTTGGAAGCTGTTGCAAACAAAGACAAGGAAAAAGAAAATAATGGAGATGATGAGTTTGATACCCCAGGGAAAGGGAAGAGGAAAAGGAAATCAGCAGGTTTGTGGAGTAGGCAAGTGGATCTAGAAAGCCTTGGAAGTTTTTGTGCATTTTACTTGGTTACTCTTTCTGGTGGTTTTTCGGTTTTTAAAAAAAAAAAATTTGTGTTTTCTTTCAGGTGGGGAGGAAACACCCGTCACCTCTCCAGCAGGGACTCCAAAGAAAACTAAAGTTGAGCCATACAAGCTGACATCCCAGCAGAAATCTCTTATAAAAAGTGATGAAGCCAATGAAAAACTGTGGAATGAAGTCCTAGAGGCTCTCAAAGATGGCCCGGTACGCTGGGCTCTTCCCCCAGCTGCAGTTGTGCTGTCTCCAGGCACAAACCCTTGGCTGAGTTAAAGAACAGCCTCGGACCTAAAATGATTTATTTTAGTGTAAACCACCCCCAGCAGGCTTAATGGGACAGGTTTTGTGTATTAAGATTTGTTGAGAGTCTTTCTATGATCACAGTAATCCCTTGCATTTCATGGTGGGGGTTGGGTTAATTAATGTGTCTTTCAGCACGAAGTTGATTGAAATGTTCTCTTTGCAGAAATTTCTGAATAAAGTGGAGGAGGCCTTTCTGTGTATTTGCTGTCAGGAGGTCGTGTTCCGACCAGTCACCACCGTGTGCCAGCACAACGTCTGCAAGGTGGGCTGGGCTGGGCTGGGCTGGGCTCTGCTGGGCTGGGCTCTGCTGGGCTGGGCTCTGCTGGGCTGGGCTGGGCTCTGCTGGGCTGGGCTGGGCTCTGCTGGGCTCTGCTGGGCTGGGCTGGGCTCTGCTGGGCTGGGCTCTGCTGGGCTGGGCTGGGCTGGGCCGGGCTGGGCCGGGCTCTGCTGGGCCGGGCTCTGCTGGGCTGGGCTCTGCTGGGCTGGGCTGGGCTGGGCTGGGCTGGGCTGGGCTGGGCTGGGCTGGGCTGGGCTGGGCTGGGCTGGGCTCTGCTGGGCTGGGCTCTGCTGGGCTCGGCTGGGCTGGGCTGGGCTGGGCCGGGCTGGGCTGGGCTGGGCTGGGCTGGGCTGGGCTGGGCTGGGCTGGGCTGGGCTCTGCTGGGCTGGGCTCTGCTGGGCTGGGCTCTGCTGGGCTGGGCTCTGCTGGGCTGGGCTCTGCTGGGCTGGGCCGGGCTCTGCTGGGCTCTGCTGGGCTCTGCTGGGCTGGGCTGGGCTGGGCTGGGCTCTGCTGGGCTGGGCCTGGGCTGTCGGGCAGGAATTGTTCCCTGGCAGGGTGGGCAGGCCCTGGGATGGCGTTCCCAGAGCAGCTGGGGCTGCCCCTGCATCCCTGGGGCAAGGCCAGGTTGGACAGGGCTGGGAGCAGCCTGGGGCAGTGGCAGGTGTCCCTGCCATGGCAGGGGTGGCACTGGGTGGGGTTTAAGGTCCCTCCATCCCAGCCAGGCTGGCATTCCCTGTCTCTGCTGTCTCTCCATGCCCACCCAGGCTGGCATTCCCTGCTCTCTCTCCCTCCATGCCCACCCAGGCTGGCATTCCCTGCTCTCTCTCCCTCCATGCCCACCCAGGCTGGCATTCCCTGTCTCTGCTCTCCCTCCATGCCCAGCCAGGCTGACATTCCCTGTCCCTGCTGTCTCTCCATGCCCACCCAGGCTGGCATTCCCTGCTCTCTCTCCCTCCATGCCCAGCCAGGCTGGCATTCCCTGTCCCTGCTGTCTCTCCATCCCACCCAGGCTGGCATTCCCTGTCCCTGCTCTCCATGCCCACCCAGGCTGGCATTCCCTGTCCCTGCTGTCTCTCCATCCCACCCAGGCTGGCATTCCCTGTCCCTGCTGTCTCTCCATGCCCACCCAGGCTGGCATTCCTTGTCTCTGCTCTCTCTCCATGCCCATCCAGGCTGGCATTCCCTGCTCTCTCTCCCTCCATGCCCACCCAGGCTGGCATTCCCTGTCCCTGCTGTCTCTCCATGCCCACCCAGGCTGGCATTCCCTGTCCCTGCTGTCTCTCCATGCCCACCCAGGCTGGCATTCCTTGTCTCTGCTCTCTCTCCATGCCCATCCAGGCTGGCATTCCCTGCTCTCTCTCCCTCCATGCCCACCCAGGCTGGCATTCCCTGTCCCTGCTGTCTCTCCATGCCCACCCAGGCTGGCATTCCCTGTCCCTGCTCTCCCTCCATGCCCACCCAGGCTGGCATTCCCTGTCCCTGCTCTCTCTCCATGCCCACCCAGGCTGGCATTCCCTGCTCTCCCTCCATGCCCACCCAGGCTGGCATTCCCTGTCCCTGCTCTGTCCAGCAGCCGTGCTCTCTCTCAGGAGTGCAGTGCCCCTGTTCTCTCCGGTCCCTTCCCAGCAGTCTCGGGGCTGGCTGGCTGT
The DNA here is from genome assembly GCF_027477595.1 of Haemorhous mexicanus. Lineage (NCBI taxonomy): Eukaryota > Metazoa > Chordata > Aves > Passeriformes > Fringillidae > Haemorhous > Haemorhous mexicanus. The sequence goes on from NC_082369.1 coordinate 707,742, forward strand.
GTCCAGGTGTGCCAGAGGAGCCCAGCTCCCTGTCCCTGACCCTGCTGCCTTCTGTCCCCAGGACTGCCTGGACAGGTCCTTCAAGGCCTCGGTGTTCAGCTGCCCCGCGTGCCGCTACGAGCTGGGCCGCAGCTACAGCATGGAGGTGAACGAGGCCCTGCAGAGCGTCCTGGCCCAGCTCTTCCCCGGCTACGGCAGCGGCCGGTGATCCCCGAGCACTTCTCCCTCCCTCCCTCCCTCCCTGCCTGCCTGCCACACCCGCCCCGGGCTTAATTTAAAACAAAAAAAAGGTTAGTCTGTGTTTTCTCCCACCCCCCGCAGAAATGGTTTGAAGTCTTCCTCGTTTTGAAAGCAAACCTGTAAACTCCAAGGATTATCCTTTTGTACGTTCGTGGCTTTTGTTTTTGTTCTCTATGTTGAACTTTGCATTTTTATTTGTTTTTCATCCCCTCAAACCTGCCATTCATCAGCACAGAATTATTTGTTTCTAATGGACTGAAAGTGCTTCCGGTGAGGCTGCTAATGATGAGGAAAGTTCTCAGAGTGCCCCTGTGCCCCCTTTGTTTTTATTTCTTATTCCAAAAATGGCTTGGTTGCTAGAACAATCTTCACTGTCTGGGGATTTGGCCATCAAGGTAGACTCGTGCATCACCTTGGCAGCGTTTTGATACTCAATTTGTACAAGATGGTTCCTGGCTTTGTACCACAAGTGGGTTTTTACTATTTTTTTGTAAGAACTGGGTTTTATACGTTTGACAAAAAGCCATTTCCTGCTAATTTTGTATCTCAGAACCAGAAGGCTGCTTGCTTAGAGCCAAGTGGTTGGAGCAATATGAAGTACTACCTCACTGGACTTCTCTTAGGGAAGGATTTGTTCAGCTGGGCGCTGTCCCCTGTCCCGAAATGCCATTGTGGAATATCCTAAAGCCATTCTTAAGTGCCTTTTGTCCTTTGCTGGAAGACTGGGCTCTGAATCACCATCAAGGCCTCCTTTTTTTCATAAGCACTGAATTGTTGGGACTTGCCAGCCGGATTCTTTGGGAGCGTGGATCACTGGAGCTGGGTGTGATTAGCGGGGATTTGCAGAGGATCAGGTTTCCTAGTTCTAGCTGTATTGGGGAGGTTTTGTCTTTGTTTCACTGCATTTCTACCTGGGAATGAAAAATAACCAATTCTGGCTTTTCTGTGAACCATTTTGTGTTGGCCTGGAGAAGGCTCCCTTGGTCTCCCTCTAACATGACCAAAGTTTGCAGTTGGATACCTCAGCAAGACAGGGATGTTTTTAATCACACTTTTCTGCAGACAGACTGGAACAAATGTGCCTATTATTGGTTTCCTCAATTCTTACCCTTTGCAAAGTGATTATGTTAATATGTTAGGGAAAAATACCCTGCAACATTTTATACGTTTTTTGGTGAATTTGTCAATTTTTTGTATGATGTGCAAGTTGATGTTCTCAAAATAAATATCTTTTCAGATTAATTGTTGACTGTTCTCCTCAATTCTTTTGATCCAAAGTGGGTTTCCAGACCCAGTTCCTTGTGCAGGAATTTGAATTTATGTCCCATTAAGCCAAGCCTTCTATTTTTCTAAGGGTTGTGATTTTCATTATGATTTTTCACTGCAAACTTGGAGAATCCTCATTTGCTGTTCTTCAGTAATTGCTTCTAGGCACTACTGAGGGCATGTGTTATGTTCAAGACTCCCCAGACTTTTCTCTTAACTTGCATTAGATTTCCTCTGCTCCAAATCACAAATACCAACTGGCAGCTGGAATTGTTTGTCCATTTAATGAATAAACTCCAAAACTGTTGGAAATGCCAAGTCCTGCATCATATTTGAGGTGTTACAGGAGCAAGTGTGAGCTTCTGCACAAACCAGAGGAATAAATTCAGCCACTGAGGTTTTCACAGATGCGGATGAAGGAGATAAAGCAACATTAAGGTGGTAAAAACAAAATCGGTGAAATTAAGCAGCACTAGCATCACCTGCCCTCTTTAAAATGAGTTTATTTGAAGGTCATTGTTAACATTCAATACTTCCAGATATTTAGATTTCATTGAAAATGTCCTTGTGCTTTTTATTCTGTGTTGTGATGGGAAGAATTGGGGGCGAGTGAGTGAAAGTGAGGAAGTGTTTCTGCATTTAAATTGCAATAACTGCAATGACTTCCTTCGTTTATTGGTTTTGCTGTTATTTGGAACTTGAAAAACAAACTTTGTTTCTTCCTTGGGTGCCAATGTCCTGTTCTGTTTGTAGCTTTTTAAAGGAAGGATTAGAATTGCTTTGCAAATTGGACACTTTCTGGTGCGATGTGCCAAAATGATCTGTCCCAAATTACAAAGCCCGGCCGGGGAAATGCCTGTGCCGCACAGGGAGCGGGTTCGGCTGTGCCTGCCCAGGAATTCCGCGCTGGGGCTGCTGTGCTGGGCTGGTGCTCCACCTCCCGCTCCCACCGGGCCCGCTGCTGGGCCACATCCCCGAGACGGGAACGGGAACGGGAGCGGGATCGGAGTTTCCTGGGGAACGGCTCGGGGAGTGACAGCAGCAAAACCCAGCCAAGGACCGGCTCCCATTCTGGGAATGCCCAGGGCGGGCACGGCCCAACTGAGCAAAACTGGCAAATGCGGGATGGCGATGAGCAGCGCCCGGACAGCGGGACCGGGACCCCGACCCTCCCCGGGCAGCGCCGGCCGAGCCTCGGCTGTGCCCGGGGCCGGCGGGGATGGGGATCGGTGCTCCCGGGACCCGCCGGGGGGGTCATCCCCGCTGTCCCCAAATCCCCGCTGTCCCCCACATCCCCGCTGTCCCCACATCCCCGCTGTCCCCCCAATCCCCGCTGTGCCCCCCAATCCCCGCTGTCCCCCGCTGTCCCCCCCCGGTCCCCGCTGTCCCCCCCCGGTCCCCGCTATGCCCCGCCCGGCCGCGCGGGGGCGCGCGCGCTCGCCGCTCCCCCATTGGCGCAGCGCGGCCGCAGCGCCCCCGCCCCGCGCTGTGCGGCTCCTCACGTCCTCACCGCCCCGCCCCGCGCCCGACGGGCACCGCGCGCCGCCAATCAGCGCCCGCCGGGCGCCCGTCTCGCCCAATGGCTGCTGGAAGGCGGGCCGCCGGCAAAAGAAGGCGGCGTGCGATTGGCGGAAAGCGCCTGAGAGACGGCAGCGATCCCCGCTGCCCCGCCCGTCTGTAGGCGGGCCGTCGCTCTGCGCCACCGGCCAATCAGCGCCCGCGATCGCCTTGTTATTCGGCGATCCGGCTCGCCACTGGCTGGATCCGCCGTCCGTCCCCGGAGGCGCGGCCAATGGGCGCGAGGGCGGTGCCGCGCGCGGCCAATGGGCGCGGCGGGGAGGCGGGCGCAGGTGGTGGCCGCGGGGCGCTGCGCTCGCCTGGGCGCCCCCCCTTCGCTGCGCCCCCCGCGCCGCCGAGGGCCCCGCGCGCAGGTACGGCCGGACCGCGCCCCCGCCCCGCCACCGGCCCCGCCACCGGCACCGGCCCGGCCCGAGCGGCCCCGCCGGCCCCGCCACCCCGCGCTGCGCCCCCCGCGGCGCCGGGCCCGCGGCCGCTCCCGGCCCCGGCCCCGGCGCTCCCGGCGCGGCCCCGGCGCTGCCGCTCCCTTCCGGGCCCGCGGCCCCCGCGCGGCCTCCCCCGCAGGCCGGCCCGGACGGGCCCGCACGGCCCCGCCGCGCTTTGTGTGGGTGGCACCCCCAGGCAGCGGCGGGTCCCGGTGCCCGGAGCCGGGGCTGCCCGCGGGGATTCACCGCCCGCGGGGGTTCGGGCCACAAACGGGGATAAACGGCGATCCCGGGGCTCGGCTCGGGCCGGGGGCTGGGGGCGAGCAGGAGCTGCCGCTGGCTCCGTGATTCGGTGCTGGGAAAACCGGGGGCAGGAACGTGACAGCGGCCGGGGTTGGGCTGTCGGAGCTTTCCTCCTCCGGCACTGTCAAAGTCTGGGCCCAGCCGAGGCGCTTCGCTCCCGGTTCCGTGCGCTCCCGTGGCACTCGTGCGTGTGCGGGGCGACCCCGGCGTCCCCGGCCGGGGGAGCGGGCACAGCCCCGAGCCCTCGGGAGCTGCGCCGTTTGTGTGCCCGGCTTTGGTCGCTGCCCCGGCTCCAGCTGCTCCTGTTCGCGGCTGCAGAGAAGGTGGAGGGGAGGAGGTGGAGGGGGAACCCTCCAGGAAACCCTTCCTTGGGGTCTGCACGGGGAACGGGAGCCCAGGAGGGGCTGGAGCGGTGCCAGGGCTCGGCACGGAGCTCGGGGGAAGGTGCTGGGCACTGCCCGCGCTCCCCGGGGAATGGTCCCGGCCCGGTCAGAGCCCAGCGCGGATTGTCGGGGTCTGTGCAGGGCCGGGGGCTGCACTGGGTTCTCCCGTGGGTCCCTCCCGGTTCGGGACGTTCTGGGCTTCACCCAAAGGTGGTTCTTGGCTTTCCTGGGGCTCTTGGTTTTGAAGGAGTTCGGGAGCCAGGGCTGGTGCAGAGAGGCAGCTTTGGGCCCCTTTGTACTGAAGAAGGAAGGCTCCAGTCAGGTGCGGTTTCATCCCTGCTCCCTCTGCCTTGGGATGGAGCTGCTGCAGGGGCTGGGCTGCTGCTCTGCCCTGGGACCTTGGAGCTGGGCTCTGTAGCTCCTTTCTGCTGGGCCAGTGTCAATCTCTGTTAGAGCAAGCATGACCCTCCCAAAACTAAGTGTCCTGTAACCAAAAAGAGAGAATTTTGAGGAGCTCTGTCCGTCTGAAACCTGATAGCATTTCACCCACGACATTGCTTATTTCCTGGGAACTTTTGTTTTTTTCTCGTCACTTTCCTTTTCCTGTTTCACTGAAATTCACAGAGTCAGGGAAACCTTAAGCCCCGAATCTCAAACTTACAGTTACATTTCAGCAATTGCATCAAGTAACTGTCGGAGCACCCAGTAATTGCTCTGTGACACAAGTTCCCAGTTGGGCTTCCCTGTAACCAGAGAAGGAAGTTGGGGCGGGCTGACCAACGCCTGCCGTGCCTGAAGGAATCCTGAAGGAATCCTGAAGGAATCCACAGCTGTTCCTGTCTCATGAGAGGCAGGAGTTCCCCCTATGCAAAGGAGATGTAGGTGGATATAAAGCGATTCCTTGTTCCAGAGCTGATGTTCATGGATGAAACATTCACTGGAGCATCTTTTGACAGGAAAATTCTGCTAACACTCCGTGGTGGATTGTTCTTTTCATGCTGGTTGGAAAAAGATAATTCCCGTGACTGGTCCAGTGGGACCAGAATATATGTGGTCCTATATATAAACATGATGTGTGAAATATGTAATAGATATACAAAAGGACATAACATATTTATATCTATATAAAATATATGGAAGGAGTCAGTTTTGTCAGTAAGTCAGCACACTTTGGTAAAGACCCAGAGTACACAGGTGTCACGTTCCAAGTTTGGCTTTAGGATGAACCTGGGCTTTTAGAAATAAAAATAAATGTTAGGTTTCACCAGCTTTTGATGGGAAGTCAAGAGCAAAATTCACTTTGAGGGAGAATCCCACCCATTTCCTGTAGATAATCCTGGCCATTGGCCATGGAAGTGCTCACCTGTTCCCCTGAGCTGTGGGGACACTGCTGCTCTCACTGGGAGCTGTTCTCAGCTCCTGTCATGCACCAGGGAAAGATTTAGCAGATAAATGGGAGTTCCACAGCTCTGCAGGTGTTTTAGAGCACCCAGAATACAGACAGCTCCTGAAAACTCGGAGCTATTTCCATATAAAAGGTCGTAAGAAATTTGATGTGAGTTGGGAGAACCAGTTGGGCCAGCCCTGCTGCCAGGGCTCCGTGGGGATTTCACATTTATGCAGGGTTGAGTTTTATTTCCTCCTGGGATGTCCAGCCAACGGTGTCAGCATCAGGAGGCTCTGATTCACCTTGCAAGTTTCAATCTCAGTTTTGGGAGCAGGCAATCCACCTGAGAGCAGAAATAATCGTGGTGAGCTGCAGGCTGAGCCACCCAGGCAGCAGGGAGGGAAAGCTCCTGGCAGTCAGGAGAAACTTGGTGTTCCTCAATTAATTCTGGGCACTCAGGAGGGCTCGGGACTGGTGGATTTCCCCCTCCTGACTCATGCAGGGCTCGGGTGTGCTGTGGGGAAGGGTTTGCACAGCCTGTGCTGCTCCACGTTCCTTCACTGGAGCATCTGTTAATAGCAAAGATGGATGACAGCTAAATGTGTCACACAAGTGAGGGATTTGCTTAATGGCTTTGGATGCCACTGGGATCCTCCGGGGCTGCACGGGGCGCTGCTGGAAAGAATTATTTGTCATCTGGTGAAGAATTCAAGGGGGTTTGTCCGTTTGCAGTGGCAGCTGAGATCCTGGATGCTGCAGAATGCTGGCAGAAATCCTGTCATTTCCCACAGGCTGGGGGATATTAATGGCTTATCACTGTGGGGTGTGAGAAAGGTGTTTCTCCCTTTTCAGTGTTCTCCACTAAACTGATTGTTGCTTAATGAGATTTTCTCTTTTTAACTTTTGTTCTGCACCAAATATGTTCTGGCTTGTCCCAACGTAGGGATAGAGCCATTTGCTACCATGGCTTAATCAAGGTGCTTATTTTCATTTATATTTTCATAGGGCCAGTCACTCTCCTTTAGAAATGAGGCAGCTCCTCAGCCTTGCTGGATTTCACAGGAGAACACGTTTGTGTCCTGCCCTTCCTTGGTCTGGGTGTGCCTCACTCATGGCAGAAGTGACCTGAAGCTTCATTATTTTTATGTTTTGTAAGGCTCATGAACAAGCCACAGTTCCCAGATCCTTAGAGAGTACAGATCATCCTTTTGTTCCTAAATCTCCTGGAAATCCTGCTTTTGAACATGGCCCCAGAAGTGAATGTTGGAGGTTGGTGGGGGGCTGAGGTGATTTCTGAGGTTTTCTGGTATTCCTTCACAATTTTGGATACAGCCCAGGGCAGTGGAGAGCCTTTGGTGAGGTTTTGGTGCAGAGAAGAAGTTTTTGTGAAGTTTCCCATGTTTGATCTCAGTTCTGTTGGCAGAAGAAGCAGCACAGCTTGGCCTGGGAGGGGTGTGTCAGGTTTGGAGCTGCAGCTTCCCGAGAGCCCTGGGTAAAACAGAGCTGGGAGGGATCCAAATTGTCTCATTTCACCCCGAAGCTCTGGGGTTAATTTGGGCTTTACATTGTCACTGCTGGAGCTGCAGGCTTGGCTGCAGGGTGGGAAATGGGTGGGAGCTGGGAGAAGCCTGGGGGGCAGTGAGGTTCTGGGGGTACCTGGGCAGGTGAGCTGGGGAGGGCTGGGGTACCTGGGAGTTCCTGGGCAGGTGAGCCTGGGGGTTACCTGGGCAGGTGTGCTGCAGGCTGGGGTACCTGGGGGTACCTGGGGTGCCTGTCCAGGTGAGCTGCAGTTCTGCAGGGCTGTGCTGCAGGCTGGGGTACCTGGGGGTACCTGGGCTGCCTGTCCAGGTGAGCTGCAGTTCTGCAGGGCTGGGCCAGGCTCGCTGCTCCTCTGCCCGAGCTCCGGGAGCATTCCCGGGATGTGCTGGCCGCTGGAAGTGGGTCAGTGTGTCACACCCAGCCCGGGCATTGCCTCGGGCACAAAACCAGCCCAGGGCTTCCTTTTGCATGCCTTGACAGCTCCAGCTGATGAGGCTTTTGTTATAAACATCTGAAGGAGCTTAGAGAAGTTGCCGGGAACTCCAGGCTTTCTGTTCTGGCAGGGTTGTGGAAGGAAAACGGGGAATTAATCCTTATGAAAGTGTTACCTGATGCAGGAATCACCTTTGGGGCCAAGCTCTGCAGTGATCGAGGCTCCTGCTTGCTTTGCAAGGTGTCTGATGTCCTTTCCTGAGGAATAAAGGCTCTGGGACACTTGATTTTAACATTTGCAGTGCTGCTGCCTTGCATTGAGGTGCCGTGGGTTAAACTTGGAATTCCTGCTCAGATTCTGTGGCTCAGTCCGTGTGAAGTGCCTTTTATAGTACTTGGTTAAGCTGGTTTTGAGAGGCTCCTGAAGCCTTGCAGGATGCAGTGGAGGTGATAAATGCAGCAGAGATCACTGGTGCCATGCAGCAAACAGAGCCTCCTGCAGCCTGGGGAGGGCAGGGCCTCAGCAGTGCTTTGGGAATGGATTTGTGGGGTTCAGGGGGAGTTTGTCTTGTCTGCTCAGTCAAACTTCTGAGTTTCTGAGGTTCTGATCTGGATCTAGTCAGAAATAACCATGACATGTTAACTGCCTTGCCTCAGGCAATAATAAACTGTTTTAAAGTCATCCAGATTTATTGCTCTTAAATGTAACCCCTTTTTTTTCCCCTTTTAAATACTGTTTGTGACTAAATAATTTTGTTGTTAGAGAAGTGTGTGAGTAACTGTGCACTTCTACAGCAAAGAGGGTGTTTTGGGGGAAAATTTCATTTTCCCTTGATGAGCTGCATATGCTGCTTGATTTCAAGTACAGGAGGATCTGGAATTGTGGAGGAGTCTTGTGCAGTGTAAAATTTAATAGAAAATAACTCTCAATTTGTCAAATCCCAAGCACTGTAGATCTTCATCCCTGTGCTGGGTGGGAATGTTGTCTCAGTCCCTCTTTCCCAAATATTTCCTCTGTTGTGTTTACTTAGCCTTTATGGAGGATATACAAAACTCAAAGCAATTTGAGTGTTAAAAATGTGATGAATTGAATCTGTAAATGTTTTGGAGGAAAAGATGTTAGTTTAAATCCTTGCTGTAATTACACAGTTGTTTAAAACTGGGCTGAGCAACAGCAAAGTTCAAATTTAAGAATTTCCATTTTGTTTGTGTAAGTGCTGGACTCTGATTCTTGGGGGTAGAGGGGAAGGGGATCAGCAGTGGGGCAGCAGCAGGAGCTGCTCAGAAATCCCAACCCTTTTCCTGCAGGAAGGATTCCCAGGCTGTCAGCCTGTGGAGAGCTCCAGTCCTTGATCTCAGCTGGGTGTCTTGGACTTTTCCTGGGCTGTGCAAAGGTTCCAGTCAACAGGTGCAGGATTTCAGCCACAGAAATGCCTTGGTTCACATCACTTTTGGGAGGGAGACCTCTCATGTAAAAGTCATTGAAATTAAAACTCAGTTCTTTGTGTGCACCGAGATCAAACCTCTGGGGACAGGTTTTTGTGCTTCCTCACAATGGTTGAAAATTAGAAGGTTTTCATAATGTTTCAGGTTGTTACTCTCTCACAAAGAAACAGAATGTAGCCAGCTGAGACAAATACCTTCTCTGCTCTTTTCAGGAGCTGATGGGGGCTCTGAGTGCAGAATCCTCCTCAGTATTGAGAGAAGGGTTTGTCCCCACCTGGCCCTGAGCTGCAGCCCTGCCGGGGCTGGAAGGGGCTCTCAGTGTTCTCAGAACAGTCAGCTCCTGCTCTGGAACCTTCCAGGGATGCTGGCAGCTCCTTAGGGCTCTGCTTAACTGGGGCCATCTCCTGAAAATCCCAGCTGAAGCTGCAGCCCTGTCCTGCTGCCTTGGCCGTGTGTGCTGTGTGCTCCAGGAGCTGGGACAGAGCTGGCCACCAGTCCTGGGGTGGAGGTGGCCACGGGTCCTGGCCCTGCTTTCCCAAAACACGTGGGAAGCACCTGGGCCAGGAATTCTCCTCTCCCCAGGCTTTCCCTGGGCCTGGGTGTTCCCAGCTCCTCGGGGCTGCTGGGGGAAGCTCCCACATCTCACTGAGGTCACAGACCTGATCCCCCCTTCCAATGAGCTCTGGGGCCATGTTATTGTAAGAGCTTAGCTGGTTTGGTTGGCTAAATGTACATTATCCAGGGTAGGTGTTGAAATGTT